>NC_135818.1:8263498-8566997 GCF_964213995.1 Mustelus asterias | reverse complement strand
GAGAAAAGAGCTGACATTTTCTTTCCTTACAGATGCTGCCAAAGTTCTCCTAATGATCTGGCCAACATTCTCTTCCCCCACCACCCCACAAAACCGAATTCCCCCCCATCAATAACCAACTCGACTTAAACAGGCTACCCGGCCATATGTGTGTGGGACCTGACAGTAGGAAATCAATTGCTGTATTTGCCTCCGTTATGGGACCTTAAATGCAGTGACTTCAACAGAAACATTGTGCAGGGGTATGGGGAAAAGGCAGGGGAATGGAATGCCATTTTGGGCCAACCCACAGCGCATGGACTGCAGCATCTCAAGAAAGCAGCTCACCTTCTCAAGGGCAACTAGGGATGGGTAATTGGCCAAGCCAGCAATGTCCATGTCCATGAATGAATAAAACAAAATTTGAAGAGAGCAGATACACACTCGATGGGCCAAATGGCCCCCTTCTGCGCCCTAACAATTCTGTGATTTGATTCTGTGATAGTTAAGTGTGAAACAGTTTGAAACATCCTGAGGGTATGAAAAGCACTGTATAAATGCAAGTTTGCTCTTGCATTATAGTTGAGCTGTCTCTTTGTCTGTGACTGGGCATAACATTTCTGTTAAAAATCTAATCCCATGAGAGATCTTTGGAAGTTTCCAGGGCTGGGTTTGCTGCTCTACAGACAGTACATTTAAGATGCATTGCAGGGGCACTCTGCGAGCAAGGAATGCATAATTTCTTATTCTATAAGTGAACTCTATAATCCATAACTCTGACTGAAGTCATGACTACGTTTAAGCTGCTGTCACTGTGGCCAAATCAAAGAACAAAGAGAACAAAGGAACTTACAGCACAGGAACAGGCCCTTCGGCCCTCCAAGCCTGCACCGACCATGCTACTCGTCTGAACTAAAACCCCCTACCCTTCCGGGGACCATATCCCTCTATTCCCATCCTATTCATATATTTGTCAAGACGCCCTGTAATAGTCACTATTGTATCTGCTTCCACTACCATCCCCAGCAGCGAGTTCCAGGCACCCTCCACCTTCTGTGTAAAAAAAACTTGCCTTGGACATCTCCAATAAACCTTGCCCCTCGCACCTTAAACCTATGCCCCCTAGTAATTGACTCTTCCACCCTGGGAAAAAGCTTCTGACTATCCACTCTGTCCATGCCTCTCATAATCTTGTAGGCTTCTATCAGGTCGCCCCTCAACCTCCGTTGTTCCAGTGAGAATAAACCAAGTTTCTCCAACCTCTCCTCATGGCTAATGTCCTCCATACCAGGCAACATCCTGGTAAATCTTTTCTGTACCCTCAAATCAATTGAAACTTTCAAGACTGAGGTCAATAGACTTTGGCTAAATGAGGATAGCAAGAGTTGTGGTTCAAAACTGGGTAACTAGGTTGAGGTACAGGTCGGGAATGATCTCCTGCGTTGATGGAATAGTTTCAACGGGCTGAATTTCCACTTCACAATTACATCCAAATCTCCACTGACTAAAACTGGGTTCCTGCTGCAAAAAGAAATGTTTTCTTATAGAATGTTTTAAACCAACAGAAGCCACTAGCTTACACTGTTGCAAATTCCTGACTCCTCAGGTATTGAAGCAGTCAATGTCCAAATAGAAACGAGAAGCAGGAGTAGGCCATTCGGCCCTTCGAGCCTGCTCCACCATTCATTTTGATCATGGTTCATCACCAAATTCAAAATCCTGATGCCCTCCCTTCCTCCCATATCCCTTGCTCCCTTTAGCCCCAAGAGCAATATCTAATTTCTTCTTGAAATCATAGAATCATAGAAACCCTACAGTGCAGAAGGAGGCCATTTGGCCCATCGAGTCTGCACCGACCACAATCCCACCCAGGCCCTACCCCCACATATTTTACCCGCTAATCCCTCTAACCTACGCATCCCAGGACTCTAAGGGGCAATTTTTTTTTTTTAACCTGGCCAATCAACCTAACCCGCACATCTTTGGACTGTGGGAGGAAACCGGAGCACCCGGAGGAAACCCACGCAGACACGAGGAGAATGTGCAAACTCCACACAGACAGTGACCCGAGCTGGGAATCGAACCCGGGACCCTGGAGCTGTGAAGCAGCAGTGCTAACCACTGTGCTACCGTGCCGCCCTACAACGTTTTGGCCTCAACTACTTTCTGTGGGAGTGAATTCTATACATTCACCACCCTCTGCATGAAGAAATTTCTCCTCATCTCAGTTCTAAAAGATTTACCCCCTTATCCTCAAACTATGACCCCTGGTTCTGGACTCCCCCATCATTGGGAACATTCTTTCTGAATCTAATGCAGCAAGATCTGGACAATATCTAAGCTTGGGCTAACAAGTGCCAATTAACATTCACACCACGTAAGTGTCTGGAATTACCATCTTCAACAAGGGCGAATCTAACCATCGCCCCTTGACGTTCAGTGGCATTGCCAGCGCTGAATCCCACACTGTCAACATCCTGTGGGTTACCATTGACCAGAAACTGAACTGGACCAGCCATATAAGTACTGTGGTTATAAGAGCAGGTCGGAGGCTAGGAATCCTGCAGCGAGTAACTCACCACCTGACCCCCCCTAAAGTCTGCCCACCATCCACAAGACACAACTCAGGTGTGTGCTGGAATACTCTCCACTTGCTTGGATGAGTGTGGCTCCAACAACACTTGACACCATCCAGGACAAAGCGGCCCACTTCATTGGCACAAACATTCACTCCCTCCACCACTGATGAACAGTGTCAGCAGTGTGTACTATCTACAAGATGCACAGCAGAAACTCACTAAGGCTCCTTCGGCACTTTCCAAAATCATGACCGCTAGCATCTAGAAGGACAAGGTCATGAAATGCCTGGGAACACCACCTACTGCAAGTTTCTCTCCAAGTCACTCACCATCCTGGAAATATATCGGCCGCTCCTTCGCTGTCGCTGGGTCAAAATCCTGGAACGCCACAGCAGTGTGGATGTACCTACACTACACGGACTGCAATAGTTCAAGAAGGCAGTTCACCACCACCTTTTCAAGGGCAGCTAGGGGCAGGCCACAAATGCTGGCCTAGCCATGATGTGGTATTACCGACAATAGTTTTTTAAATTCTAAAATTGCCGAACAAGTTGTAACTTTGCATTCCTAAATTGTACAACAATTTTAAACGTAAGATAATAGATTCAATCAGAGGTGACAATATAACTGATGAGATACGAGGGGTGATTTTGAAGTGTGCAGTGAATTATTTTCATTACTTACAATGTGTTCTGAAGTTACACATGTTTAATGACTGTGGTGTGAGACGCCTTTAAAATTATTTTCAAAATGTAGAATTAATTTGATAGGTTTTGATTTAACATCAGTTATTCGGAACTGTCCCAATAGGAATCGAATGGAAATGTTATCCCATCTATTTTTTTTTAAATCATGCACTTCTCAAATTAATTTACCGGGATTTAGTTGCAAGTGAGGTTGCAAGTCAAGTTTTGCCTCTCAGGAATTCCAAAGCATGATGAGTGGCACAGTGGTTAGCACTGCTGCCTTACAGCGCCAGAGATCCAGGTTCAATTCCAGCCTCGGGTGACTCTCTGTGTGGAGTCTGGCACAGTAAGTTGTCTCACAACATCAGATTAAAGTCCAACAGGTTTGTTTGATACCACGAGCTTTCGGAGCGCTGCCCCTTCATCAGGCAGCTCCAACAAATAAACCTGTTGGACTCTAACCTGGTGTTGTGAGACTACTTACTGTGTCTACCCCAGTCCAACGCCGGCATCTCCACATCATGTGTGGAGTCTGCACATTCTCCCCGTGTCCTCATGGGTTTCCTCCGGGTGCTCCAGTTTCCTCCCATCGCCCAAAAGACGTGCTAAACCCTCCCTCAGTGTACCCGAACGGGCGCCGGAATGTGGCGACTGGGGGATTTTCACAGTAACTTCATTGCAGTGTTAATGTGTAACACTAATAAATAGACTTAAACTCAAACAGTTTGCATTCACTTTTGTTCTTCTGAGCTGTAAAATACCAGACACTCATTTTGTGCTTGATTTTGTCTAACAGTGAAAGAAGGCGGCGACAACAGAAGATTAGATTTGTACGTTGATGCCTCGCAGGGCAGTGTTTGCATGTCCCCCAGCTAACGCTAGCACAAGGCATCAGAGCAGAAAGTGGTCAGGGACAGTCAGTGACTGAGAATGGATCCAGTCTTGCCCAACACAAGTGAGCAGAAGAACAGGCAAGGTGAGGAACAGGAAACGAGAGGAAAGATGACAAGGAGTTAACAATTTTTCTTTTAAGCAGAGAGTCCCAGGTCCCGTGAGTTATACTTTTATTAATAAAGAGGATAAAATGTGAGGTTCATCCTTGAGTAATGGATTAGACCAGGGGGACCTTAATAACGGAAAGCATTTGGATGGTTAAAGCCAAGTTTTCAAGTGAATCGGTGTTTATAATCCTGCAAGTAATTAGCTTCCCTTTAGAGAAGGAAATCTGCCTGGTCTGGTCTACATGTGACTCCAGAGATAAGCAATGTGGTTGACTCTCAACTGCCATCCAAGTGCAACTAGGGATGGGCAATAAATGCTGGCCCAGCCAGCGACGCCCATGTCCCATGAATGAATAAAAAAAGACCTCACCCTGTCCATACACCTCATAATGTTATACACCTCACTCATGTTCCCCCTCAGTCTCCTCTGCTCTAAAGAAATCAATCCAAGCCTATATAGCTCCTTATAGCTCAAATGCTCCATCCCAGGCAACATCCTGGTGAATCTCCTCTGTACTCCCTCTAGTGCTACCACATCCTTCAGGGCTGCTGCATCTTGGTATTTTTAGTCCAAAGCATGATAACCACAAAAGAAAATCCAAATTATTCCAGAGACATGGACACTAAACTTTGAAAAGTGATGAATAATGACAATCTTATAGACCTTGTGGATAAACCCGAAACTAACTTAACTAGGCAACTTCAAACTTTCCAACTTTCTTCTCAGCATCAACTGAGACACACAATCTGTTGGAAGGAGATCAGTTTGAGCTGAATGTTTTAGCAAGAATGTTAATGTAATAACTCCATAGAGGTGAAAGTCCCGTCAGCAAGTTACTTTATTTACACCATACATCTGTACACAGCCAGCTCTCCAGTTGCTCCCTGTTGAATGCAGGCTGGGAGTCTGACACACCTGCTTTAAATAGGGAACGTGAGGCTCCCTGATTTAACCATCAATTAAGATTCATCAAATAGTTCATACTCTAGCGAGCCAACCTCATTAGCCTGGCTGAAGTCATCACAGTTAATTATGAAACGTTTGAGTGGCAAATTAATTAATGTTTTGAATAAACACTGTCACTGATTTTTTCATTACATTTAAATTTCTTTAATCCCTTTTGAAAACAAGCATTTGTATTCATAGGCTCGCTTCAAAGAGTTTATAACCTACTTGGAGCTGTGATTCAAGCTGCGACTGACGGGAACCCGTGGTGATAATGGGAGGTTGTGAAATCAGTCATGCAGCACTAATCCTGTAATGGTAACCCCCAGGCTTATGTCAACAGGCAGAGAAAAACAGCAAGCGCTGTTTTTTTATCATTGCAAGCTAATTTTAAAATTTAAAGGGCAGGAGATTTAAATGCCTTGACAGCTCCAAGGAATTCATGCCCATCCCCCTTGCATGCATTCATGTCCACTGTTAACAATTCCAAAGAGCACCTTAGCATTTCCAGTGGGCACTTTATCTCTCCCAAACATGTTCCATAACCATATCCAAAAGGGTACCGTATTTCTTCAAAGAATTCTGGCAGCTCTAGCCCTTCACCCACCAATTCTAGAGCGCACCTGTCATGTTTTAGACATCCCACGAGCCAAAAATAAGATCTAACTGAGGCAACTGCACTCATGTGCAGTTACCTCCGTGAACTACTTGTGTGTAAATAGAACCTGTGCCCGCTCCCTCCTCAGCGCCCCACAAAAATGGAGGAGGGCCTGACTCGGGAAGGGGTTTTCCAGATGTGGGCCTTCCACAACCATTTTCCCAAAGACAGAGGGCAGAATTTACCGTCCCGCCTGCCACGGGAATCATGGCAGGTGGGACATGAACCATACAAAGGTCCATTCCTCGGGCGAGATTGTCCAGCTTTGGGGCGACGGCGACGGGAAAATCTCGCCCAGAGATCTTCCCTCTTGCTGCAAAAATTCAGAGCCAAGTATCTGCAAGTGTGATACTACACACATAGCTATGATAGTAACAACTTAAAACTTACTCTGTGTGAGCAATTATAGTTAATATATTTGTAGAATTATTTGTGGTGCAGTTGCTGGAACGTGACTGGATGTTTTCAATCCTTTATTTTTCAAAATCTTAGCACCAAGAGCCAGGCGGCACGGTGGCACAGTGGTTAGCACTGCTGCCTCACTGCGCAAGGGACCCAGGTTCAATTCCGGCCTCGGTCACTGTCTGTGTGGAGTGTGCACATTCTCCACGTGTCTGCGTGGGTTTCCTCCGGGTGCTCCGGCTTCCTCCCACTGTCCAGGGATGTACAGGTTAGCCTGATTGGCCAGGCAAAATTGCCCCTTATGTCAGGGGATTTGGCAGGGTAAGTACATAGGGTTACGGGGATAGGGCCTGGGTAGGATTGTGGCCGTTACAGACTCGATGGGCTGAATGGCCTCTTTCTGCACTGTAGGGGTTCGATGATTCTAAGATTCTATTGCATTTGAAATATAAGGATGGGATTTTCCAGCCATGCCTGCCCCGAGTCTGGAAATTCCCGCCCGAGGTCAACGAACCTTTAAATGGTCCATAAATAGTCCGTCCAGCCCGCGACCCCCAAGATTTTACCCAGTTTTCTTGAATTCTCCTCCAGGGGTGTCATTTCTTCACATTTCCCCCAGTGGTGAGTACCAGTCTGGCATTGCCACTTGACGGAGATTATTGTAGAGTGTTGGCAATCCTACATTCTAAACTGTCTACCTTTAGTGTTATGGCATTACTAACACGTTCCACTTCTTGTCGCAGTTCAGATTGGATCGCTCGTCCAATCCTCCCAAACTTGTTTGCTGCGATTGTAAACTTCCACCAGTGGGTTTACCAGCTTGATTTGCTCACCCCCTGGGCAACTTGCAAAACGGGCTGAGTTTAGCCTGGTATGAACCCGCGGCTGAATTATTTGGGGATGGGTGCACAGGGAATGGCAAACTTCGATCGACGACCAGACTTCCACCAAAAACAAAATCATTTCTCCTGTCTGAAAGAAAACTGGGGAACATCTGACGTGCTGTGAATCACCGGGCGGGATTTTCCAGCCTCTCTCAACCTGAGACCGGAAATTCCTGCCCCAGGTCAACGGACCTTCCCATTGTCCACCCTTCACCCGCTCCGATTCCAGTGGCGGGCAGGGCCGTAGGATCCCTACAGTGCAGAAGGAGGCCATTCGGCCCATTGAGTCTGCAGTGACTCTCCGACAGAACATCTGCCCATCGCCCACGCATTTGCCCTGCTAATCCCCCTAACCTCCACATCTTGGGAAACTAAGGGGCAATTTATCACGGCCAATCCACTTTATAATCCACCCCTGGGGCGGCACGGTGCCACGGTCGTTAGCACTACTGCCTCACCGCCAGGGACCCAGGTTCAATTCTGGCCTCGGGTCTGTGCGGAGTCTGCACGTTCCCCCCGTGTCTGCGTGGGTTTCCTCCGGGTGCTCCGGTTTCCTCCCACACTTCAAAGATGTGCGGGTTAGGTTTATTGGGCATGATAAATTGCCCCTTAGTGTCAGGGGGATTAGCAGGGGAAATATATGGAGTTGTGGGAATAGGGCCCTGGGTGGGATTGTAGCCGATGCAGACTTGATGGGCTGAATGGCCTCATTCCACACTGCAGATTCTATGATTCTAACCTCCACATCTGTGCAGTGGGGATGCAATAATAAAAAACGGGTCAAAGGGATATGGGGAACAGGTGGGGCGGTGGATTTGGGACCAGGGAGAGATCAGCCATGATCTGATTCAAGGGCGGAGCGGGTTCGAAGGACTGAATTTTCCGACTTCTGCTCCTAATTCCCATGTTTAAGAGGGACACTGAAATCAATGCTTTGAATTGAAATTGTACAGATTTATGGCAGGAATTTGAATGGGATTTTCCGCAAATTTCCCGCATATTCTCTCTCCGCGGCTGTCGACGTGGAGGAAATGTGAAGGGCCTCGGTGTCCCCTCAGCACCGGATTAACTTTAAAAAGCCTGTGCGTGTGGGAGGTTAAGTCAGAGGAGTTTGGCTTGGCAAACAGGCTGTCACTCTCACACTTCATTACCAGGGTGATAGGCACGTGAGACAAGAATGTCACAGAGTTCGAGTTGGATTGTAATTTTATTAATTCTGGGACTGTGATTGTCTCTTTACACATCTTTGTCATCGCAAACTCTACTGACATCAAACATTGGGTGTTCCTGAAGCTCTGGTAGAGTTGTCTGAGAGGAATCAGTGCCAGAGACACACTGCGCATTGGATGAGCCACCCCCCCCCCACTCCCGTCCAAACTGGGAAAAACACAGCATTTCAACCCTAATTAACCTTTTTATTTCTCATCTTCCAGCCCTCGTTCCCTCCTCGCTGCTGCCTCCGCCGCCGATTCAGCCTTTGCTGACATCTCCGCGCCTGCCCCCATCAATCTTCTCTGCAACTCTCGACACAGCCGTTTATCTAATCAAATCACTCTTCTTGCCGGGCCTCTGGAGGCAGCTGCCTCGTCCCCTGCGTTCCGACCCCGTTCCGCACGCCGCCGCAAAATTAATTGCTGTGTCTGTTTGCCTGTAACCTTAAAGCGAGCGCAGAAGGTCACCGGAGTTGTTCGGAAGAGGCAGAACCAATATTTAAATTCTGCCGAGCGCAGAGACGGAGTGCGCTGACTTCAAGGCATCGTGCTCAAGTTGCAGGATAGGTTTGCAATGATGGCACCCAGTACCTTTGTTACGGCGGCAATTTAAAGGTATTTCCAGGCGCTTTATGTGGAGATTAAGGGTGGACAGTGTGATTAATGCACAACTGAATTGAGCCAAGTGTAGCCACAGCCAGAGGCAGGCGAGAGGAAGGAGGTCCCTGATACGACAACCCTGGGTCACTGGCCACTATGAATGTGACATGTATCTATTAAACTAGAGTAAGACATCTCTGAGGATCGTAGGTCCCTGTGAAATCCAGTGATCACGGGCAAGGCAGTGACTAAGCTAGCTGCTAGCTGGGTGGCACAGTGGTTAGCACTGCTGCCTCACAGCGCCAGGGACCCGGGTTCAGTCACTGTCTGGGTGGAGTCTGTACGTTCTCCCCGTGTCTGCGTGGGTTTCCTACGGGTGCTCCGGTTTCCTCCCACACTCCAAAGATGTGCGGGTTAGGTTGATTGGCCATGCTAAATTGCCCCTTAGTGTCAGGGGGACGAGCTAGGGTAAATGTATGGGGTTATGGGGATAGGGGCTGGGTGGGATTGTGGTCAGTGCACATTCGATGGGCTGAATGGCCTCCTCCTGCACTGTAGGGATTCTATGATTCTGGTCACTTCTCCCATTCCCTCTATTTTTATCACATTCATGCAACTGTTCATCCGACTCATTTGCCATCAATTCGGTTCCCACCGCCATTGCTCGATTGGGTGTAGAGTTTGAGCACAGACCACCAAATCTCTGGGGATAAGTGTTCGTACTCCATGTTGGTCAGCAGCCATCAGAGTGATCTACGTGAGTAACTTTCTATCATGTATGTTGGGGCGTAGCCCCTTTAAGGGGTGTGACTGGGTGTGGGGTGAGCTGACTGGGGACCATCCTGAGTGGGCAGTTAACGTTTGGAGTGTGGAGCGAGTAGACTGGATAAAGATCTGCGCTCCCTGGCGCCTGGCTGTGGAGTGTTCTTGAGGGGACCCCCTCAGTACTAAGGCATTTAATACTGCCGTTAGAGTGTTAGGTATAAACTTGAAAAGCAAATGTGGACTCATAGATGTTTACAGCATGGAAACAGGCCCTTCGGCCCGACTTGTCCATGCCACCCTTTTTTAACCACTAAGCTAGTCCCAATTGCCCACGTTTGGCCCATATCCCTTTATTTCCATCTTACCCACGTAATTGTCTAAATGCTTTTCAAAAGACAAAATTGCACCCACCTCTATTACTATCTCTGGCAGCTCGTTCCAGACACTCACCACCCTTTGTGTGAAAACATTGCACCTCTGGACCCCTTTGTATCTCTCCCCTTAAACCTATGCCCTCTAATTAAACCGAGTTAACCATATAGAAACATAGAAAAACTACAGCACAAAACAGGCCCTTCGGCCTCACAAGTTGTGCCGAACATATCCCTACCTTTTAGGCCTACCTATAACCCTCCATCCTATTAAGTCCCATGTACTCATCCAGGAGTCTCTTAAAAGACCCTTTTGAGTTTGCCTCCACCACCACTGACGGCAGCCGATTCCACTCACCCACCACCCTCTGTGTGAAAGACTTCCCCCTAACATTTCCCCTGTACCTACACCCCAGCACCTTAAACCTGTGTCCTCTCATAGCAGCCATTTCTACCCTGGGAAAAAGCCTCTGAGAGTCCTCCCGATCTATGCCTCTCAACATCTTATATACCTCTATTAGGTCTCCTCTCATCCTACGTCTCTCCAAGGAGAAAAGACCGAGCTCCCTCAGCCTATCCTCATAAGGCATGCCACTCAATCCAGGCAACATCCTTGTAAATCTCCTCTGCACCCTTTCAATCTTTTCCACATCCTTCCTGTAATGGGGCGACCAGAACTGAGCACAGTACTCCAAGTGGGGCCTGATGAGGGTCTTATATAGCTGCATCATTATCCCCGGACTCCTAAACTCAATCCCTCGATTGATAAAAGCCAGCACACCATACGCCTTCTTAACCACCTCCTCCACCTGTGGGACCGATTTTAGAGTCCTATGGACCCGGACCCCAAGGTCCTTCTGATCCTCTACAGTACTAAGAGTTTTTCCCTTTGTATTGTACTCCTTCATCCCATTTGACCTGCCAAAATGGGCCACTACGCATTTATCTGGGTTGAAGTCCATCTGCCACTTCTCTGCCCAGTCTTGCATCCTATCTATGTCCCTCTGTAACTTCTGACATCCCTCCAGACTATCCACAACCCCACCAACCTTCGTGTCGTCGGCAAACTTACCAACCCACCCCTCCACTTCCTCATCCAGGTCATTTATGAAAATGACAAACAGCAAGGGTCCCAGAACAGATCCCTGGGGCACACCACTGGTAACCGACCTCCATTTAGTAAAAGACCCATCTATACCCACTCTCTGCCTCCTTTGGGCAAGCCAGTTCCGGATATCTGTAGGGTTATGGGAGGGGGAGGTGAAGGGAAGGGGGCAGGTGCAGAACTGGACTGATTGAATATCTCTTTCAAAGAGCTAGGACGTACACGATGGGCCGAATGGATTCCTTCTGTGCTGTTTGATTCTATGAGTAAGAGTTGGGCCACGCTGCATTTTATTGGTAGGCATTGATAAATAGCAAACAACGATGCTATGAACTTGAGGATGCTGACAGGTCCAATGCCATGGAATCACCGCATCATTTACAGCACAGAAGGAGGCCATTCGGCCTTTCTATGGAGCAATCCAGTCCATCCCACTTCCCCCTCCGCTCAGCCCCCATCAACCAGCAGGTTTATTTCCATCAAGCATCTGTGCAGTTATCAGTTATGCGATTGGGCAGCACTTGCTGAATAATCCCAAGTGCACTAACAGCTACACAGGGAGCCAATTTGAGATAACCAGGGAAGTTCATAATGTTGTGCATTTGCACTGGCTAGTAGGGACATACATTCATTCGCAGGGAGCTGTTCATTGCAAAAGGACTCTGATTCACCTGATTCAGATGGCTGAGGTGTAAGTGGTGTGAGTCTGCTGGTCTGAGCAGCTGAACAAAGGGGTTCCACGTGGGACTGAATTCACACTGGATTCTGGGCTTGATGATGAGTATTGCAGGAGCAACACTGAGCCAACCTGCTTGGTGGGAACGCTGTAGTTCTATCTGTTCTCTGGTTATGGCTTCGTGCCAAATTTACCCTTTTGGAGGCAAAGGTTGATCTGGAAAATTAGAACTCAAGAAGGGCACAGAACGGGCATGTCACTGGAGTTAGAATAGAGTCATCACTAAATTTACAAGTCTAGTATTAAATCCGTTAACTACAGGTGGTATGATGGCATAGTGGTTAGTACTGTGTCCTCACAGTGCCAGGGACTCGGGTTCAATTCCCGGCTTGGGTCACTGTCTGTGCAGAGTCTGCACGTTCTCCCCTTGTCTGCGTGGGTTTCCTCCGGGTGCTGCGGTTTCCTCCCACAGTCTGAAAGACGTGCTGGTTAGGTGCATTGGCCATGCTAAATTCTCCTTCAGTGCACCCAAACAGGTGCCTGAGTGTGGCGACTAGGGGATTTTCACCCTAACTTCATTGCGGTGTTAATGTAAGCCTTACTTGTGTCACTAATAAAGAGTAAAATAAATATTTGATCGAACTGAAAGAAGAATGTTGAATTAAAATGACTGGTTAAATCCATACACCAAAACTGTCTGCCAAGTCCCAATACTTGGCACAGCAAAGTGTTTGAGTTGGACATGAAAAGGCCACACCTTGGAAAGAACGCCCCACTTTTTTGAGGGAGGTACCCCCTCCCCCAGCTACAGCTGTGAGGATTATGTTAACCGATCACTGCTGTAATGACCACACTGAAGGTTTAGCTTATCTGAAGTTCCCCCATATAGATTCCATTGGGAGTAGCTTTAGTGTCAAGGTACAAGCTTCTTTCTGAGATGTTTCAAGAAGAAAATGAGCCCAACAGGCTGGGAGCATTTTCACTTTGAGTACTTGGGGAGCTGTAATCCCTCTGCAGAACCAAACTGCAGCCCGATAGACTGATCCATAAAACCACTTTTTAAAGCTTTGAGAATGGTCTTTCGGCTCCCAGTCACCATCCTGCTTGCCAGATCCTGCAATGACTGAAATGGTCGTTAAACGCAATTGAATACCAATGCACCAGTGATGTACAAACTCTATCGACCCAATAATAAACCTGCCTCAAAATACTAATTCATTCATCCCTTTCTTGCCCGTGTGTGTCTTTCCAGTCATTGAGTTGGATCTGTACATTTTCATTAAAGCACTGATAATATAAAGATTCGATCAATATAGAAAGCAGAGATCCACGGAGCATTTCGAATCATGTACCTTGCGAGCGTTTTTATAAATTGGACAATTAAAATCTTCTATGTGCGTATATTAAACTACTTTATAAGTAAGATTTATTGTCACTTTAACTCTCAAACACAGACACCCAGTCAGTTGCTCAGAGGTAACAGTTTAACGACGTTGGAACCAAAGCCTGGAACTTTCTGGAAATTCAAGAAATTGATATTAATGCTGGGACCAAGATTCTGAAACATAGGAATTAGGAGCAGAACTGGGCGATTCAGCCCTTCGAGCCTGCTCCGCCATTCAATCAGATCATGGCTGATCTCTCCCTGGTCTCAAATCCACCTCCCCACCTGTTCCCCACATCCCTTTAACCTGTTTCTTAAAATTAGAAATATATCTATCTCCTTCTTGAAACCATTCAACAATTCGGTCTCCACCTCGCTATGGGGCAGCAAGTTCCACAAATTCACCACCCACTGCGAGAAGCAGTTCCTCTTCATCTCACTTTCAAATCTACCACCTCTCAGCCTAGACATAGAATCCTTACAGTGCAGAAGAAGGCCATTCGGCCCATCGAGTCTGCACCTACCACAATCCCACCCAGGCCCCATCCCCGTAACCCCACATATTTACCCTACTATACCCCTGACACCAAGGTCAATTTAGCATGGCCAATCAACCTAACCCACACATCTTTGGATTGTGGGAGGAAACCGGAGCACCCAGAGGAAACTCACTCAGACACGTGGCACAGTGGTTGGCACTGCTGCCTTACAGCGCCAGTTGGTTTGATTCCCAACTTGGGTCACTCTCTGTGTGGAGTTTGCACGTTCTCCCCGTGTCTGCGTGGGTTTCCTCCGGGTGCTCCGGTTTCCTCCCACACTCCCAAGATGTGCACTTTAGGTGCATTGGCCATGCTAAATTCTCCTTCACTGTCCCCGAACAGACACGGGAGTGTGGCGACAAGGGACAGTAACTTCATTGCAGTATGAATGTAAGCCTACTTGTGACTAATAAATAAACTTTAAAACGTCAAATGTGCAGACTCCACACAGACAGTGACCTAAGGCCGGAATTGAACCCGGGTCCCTGGTGCTGTGAGGTGGCAGTGCTAACCACTGTGCCATCGTGCTGCCGCCGTGACCTCTTGTTCTAGATTGCCCCTCAAGGGGAAACATTTGGTCTGCGTTTACTTTATCAATCCCTTTTAGAATTTTAGATACCTCAATCAGATCCCCTCTTGTCCTTCTGAATTCCAGCGAGTATGAACCCAAACTGTTCAATCTCTCCTCATACGTCAACCCTTTCATCCCCGGAATCAATCTGGTGAACCTCCTCGGAACTGCCTCCAGAGGTAGATGTTTAAATGGAAAGTCCATTGTAAATTCACAGCCCTGATCATACACTGATATTCCTCAGCTACAGGACAATGTCAGTGTGTTGCCATCCAGCAAAGGACAACTAACTGATGGACCATTAGTTACCAATTGGGGAAATTTGGCCATGAACATGGCTGCTCTATGGTGGGGACATTGTTGGTAATTTTAACAGAGGTTTTGAGTTGTAAATTATCCACATGATTCTCAATAATTTTTCTTGGCACTTCCTGCACTGTTGGAAGCTGGAAGAGTTAGTCCCCTTCATGCTCCAGAACAACCCGTTCCTCCCAAAAATGAACTCATTGCCAAATTTTAGGCTGACTTGGGAAAGAAAGAATTTGCATTTTTATGGCACCTTTTATGACCTCGGGACATCCCAATGCATTTTATAGCCACTAAAGTTTGATTGAATTGTGGTTACGCTTTAATGTAAGCGCCCTCCCTTCTTGGACCGTTTGGAAGTGTCATCACAGTAAGAACATGAGAGCCTAGAGAGAGAGAAGTGAATTTGATGTGGCTGATTTCTCTGTTGTTTTTTGGCCTATTTACATCTTGTGTAGGGGACAGAAATGGTTCACCACGCCGAATTGAAGGGTTTATGCTCTTCCCCTTCAAATGTGAGGTAATGCATTTTGGAAGGTCCAATACAGATAGGAAATATACAATAAATGGCAGAATCCTTAAGAGTATTGATAGGCAGAGGGATCTGGGTGTACAGGTACACAGGTCACTGAAAGTGGCAACACAGGTAGAGAAGGTAGTCAAGAAGCATATGGCATACTTGCCTTCATTGGCCGAGGCATTGAGTTTAAAAATTGGCAAGTCATGTTGCAGCTTTATAGAACCTTAGTTAGGAATATAGTGTTCAATTCTGGTCGCCACGCTATCAGAAGGATGTGGAGGCTTTGGAGAGGGTACAGAAAAGATTTACCAGGATGTTGCCCGGTATGGAGTGCATTAGTTATGAGGAGAGGTTGGAGAAACTTGGTTTGTTCTCACTGGAACGACGGAGGTTGAGGGGTGACCTGATAGAAGTCTACAAGATTATGAGAGGCACGGACAGAGTGGATAGTCAGAAGCTTTTTCCCCAAGGTGGAAGAGTCAATTACTAGGGGGCAGAGGTTTAAGGGGCAAGGTTTAAAAGGGATGTACGGGGCATGTTTTTTTACACAGAGGGTGGTGGGTGCCTGGAACTTGCTGCCGGGGGAGGTAGTGGAAGCAGATATGACAGTGACTTTTAAGGGGCGTTTGGACAAATGCTTGAATAGGATGGGAATAGAGGGATATGGTCCCCGGAAGGGGAGGAGATTTTAGTTCATACGGGCAGCATGGTCAGTGCAGGCTTGGAGGGCTGAAGGGCCTGTTCCTATGCTGTAATTTTCTTTGTTCTTTGTCCAACACTCTCTTTGGGTGACATACTCGGAAAGGGCATCGGTGACCGTAGAACTCTGTGTTGATCCGTGGTTGTGCTTGGCAAGGTACTACAGTGCCTTGTCATTGACCTCTGTACATGACTGACAGGGAAACTCTCCTACTCTTGCTGCCTGGCCTTACTGGAAGGATTTTCAGGTTGGCAATCTATCTGTTTGGCCATGCTATGAAAGTATCTTCTGTTGCCATCAAGTCACAGAGTGGGACTCAAACCCACAGCATCCGCCTCTGAGGGAATACTGAAGGGTCCGGATAGAGTGGACGTGGGGAAGATGTTTCCATTAATTGGAGAGACTGGGATTTGAGGGCACAGCCTCAGAGTAAAGGGATGACCCTTTAGAACCGAGATGAGGAGGAATTTCTTCAACCAGAGGGTGGGGCAAAGATACAAAAGTCTGAGGTCACGTAATAACTAACTCAAGAACAGCTTCTTCCCTGCTGCCAAAAGAAGATATTTTACAATGGTTTTTGATTTGATTTGATTTATTCTTGTCACATGTATTAGTACACAGTGAAAAGTATTGTTTCTTGCGTGCTATACAGGCAAAGCATACCGTTCATAGAGAAGGAAAGGAGAGAGTGCAGAATGTAGTGTTACAGTCATAACTAGGGTGTAGAGAAAGATCAACTTAATGCGAGGTAGGTCCATTCAAAAGTCTGATGGCAGCAGGGAAGAAGCTGTTCTTGAGTCGGTTGGTACATGACCTCAGACTTTTGTATCTTTTTCCCGACGGAGGAAGGTCGAAAAGAGTATATCTGGGATGCGTGAGGTCCTTGATTTTGCTGGCTGTTTTTCTGAGGCAATGGGAAGTGTAGACAGAGTCAGTGGATGGTTTGCATGATGAACTGGGCTTCATTCACGACCCTTTGTAGTTTATTGTGGTCTTGGGAAGAGCAGGAGCAGGAGCCATACCAAGCTGTGGTACCTGGAATACCTGGAATAAATACCTGGAATTCCACTTCCTGGAATGCCTGGAATGAAGAGCTTGTCGTATGAGGAACGGTTGAAGACTCTGGGTCTGTACTCGTTGGAGCTTAGGTGGATGAGGGGGGGGGATTTTATTGAAACTTACAGGATACTGTGAGGCCTGGGTAGAGTGGACATGGAGAGGATGTTCCCACTAGTCGGAAAAACTAGAACCAGAGGGCACAACCTTAGGCTGAAGGGACGATCCTTTAAAACAGCGATGAGGAGGAATTTCTTCAGCCAGAGAGTGGTGAATCTGTGGAACTCTTTGCCACGGAAGGCTGTGGAGCCCAGGTCATTGAGCGTCTTTAAGACAGAGATAGATAGGTTCTTGATTAATAAGGGGATCAGGGGTTATGGGGAAAAGGCAGGAGAATGGGATGAGAAAAATATCAGCCATGATTGAATGGCGGAGCAGACTCGATGGGCTGAGTGGCCTAATTCTGCTCCTATGTCTCATGGTCTTATCCAACCAGAAAGGATGCTTTCTATGGTGCACCTGTAAAAATTGGTGAGAGTCGTAACGGACATGCCAAATTTCCTCAGTCTTAATGTCTTAGTCTTAACGGGAAACATTAGGGCCGAAATTCTCCGGCCATTCATGCCAGCGGGATTCTCTGGTCCCGCTGGCAGCACACCCCCGGCCAGGGGTATCCCGCCGGCATGGGATGACGTCGATGGGAATTCCCATTGACAGCGGCGGGACCAGAGAATCCCGCCATAAGCAAGCAACGCGCCGCCTCCTGCTGGCGGGAAACACCCGACTGGGAGGCCGGAGAATCTCACCGAGGTGTCTTCCCATTCCAGTCAGTTGAAGAGCAATGAAATGTGAGAAGCGTTTGAATATTCTGAAAGACCAGGTGAAACATGTCCAAGAGTATTGAAGGAAATCGGGTCGAACCATTTTGTGGCTCGTTGCGTACAAGGGTGCGGAAATAAATCCTGAACAATTGGGAATGTTATTCGAGCCTTTTTGGAAAATAAATTATTTAGCAATGTGTGCGAGCTTAGAAATCTGAGCTCTGTTAACTTCAGAATTGCTGACGCTTCTTGTAGCAATGCCAAGGGATTCGAAGAGCGCAAAAGGAATAATTCTAAGCTACATTAGATTTTGAAAGGTTCCCTGTATCCATTAAACTGATTGGAATCCTATGTGGCAGCAACTGAATTGTTGGATGGAAGTAGAGTGGTTGGTGGAAAGGCTTTTCCCCCCACTTTAGAAAGCATTTGGTTTAAGTACCACACACGAGACTTGTGACTAAATTGGTAGCAGATGCCATGAAGGGAAAGGTAAATTAGGGGAGGTGGTGGAGCAGCAGTATCCAGAGACCCAGGGTAATGTTCTGGGGACCTGGGTTCGAATCCCACCACCGCAGATGAGGAAATTTGAATTCAATAGAAATGTGGAATTGAAAAAAATTCTGATGAAATTCTAATAAAAAACCCATCTGGTTCACCAATGTCCTTTAAGGAAGGAAATCTGTCGCCCTTACCTCGTCTGGTCAACAAGTGACTCTAGATCCACAGAATAAATTAGATGTAGCTCTTGGGGATAAAGGGATTTGGTGGGGAGGGAATCAAGATATTGAATTTGATGGTCATCCATTATAGAAGGAGGCTATTCGGCCCATGAGTCTGCACCGGTAACAATCCCACCCAGGCTTTATCCCGTAACCTCACATATTTACCCCACTAATCCCTCTAACCTATACATCCTGGGACACTAAGGGACAACTTAGCATGGCCAATCAACCTGGGATCTCTTTGTCCAAATGCTTAAGCTTACTGGCCCATCGCCAACAGTTGAATACCTCCAGTGATTGCCTTAATGCCTTGCTAATGGGACAGGGGAAATGGGTTCTTCGCATTCCCCAGGAGTCATTGTCTGCTGAGTTTTGCAGCCCTGTTGTCTCTATTCCAATGGAGTGGAACGTGAAATGTACAGTAATGCATATTGGGGTCGCCACCTAGGATTGTAATCTCAAGTTGCCTTTAGTCTCTGGCTGAAGTTTATGGCCCTGATGCGGTGGGGACAGGGTCATAAAGCAATAGAATCCCTACAGTGCAGAAGAAGGCCATTTGGCCCATTAAGTCTGCACATCATAACCCCACATATTTATCCAGCTAATTCCCCCTAACCTACACACCTTGGGACACCAAGGGGCAATTTCGCACGGCCAATGCACCGAACCTGCACATCTTTGGAGTGTGGGAGGAAACCAGAGCACCCAGAGGAAGCCCACGCAGACACTGGGAGAATGTGCCGTCTCCACACAGGCAGTAATCCAAGCCGGGAATGGAACCTGGTGCTGTGAGGCAGCAGTGCTAACCACTGGGCCACCGTGCCGCCCTGCGGTAAGGCATTCAAAACTGCATTGGCTTCGATAGGAATGGAAGATCCCGCCAGCTGGAGGGACTGGGTGACACAGTGGTTCACATTGCTGCCTCACAGCGCCAAGGATCCGGGTTCGATTCCCAGCTTGGGTGATTGTCGGTGTGGGGTTTGCACATTCTCCCCCGTGTCTGTGTGGGCTTCCTCCGGGTGCTCCGGTTTCCTCCCACAGTCCTACAAAGATATGCGGGTTAGGTGGATTGGCCGTGCTAAATTACCCCCTAGTGTCAGGGGGGCTTGCAAGGGTAAATGCATGGGGTTATGGGAATAGGGCCTGGGTGGGATTGTGGTCGGTGCAGACTCGATGGGCCGAATGGCTTCCTTCTGCACTGTAGAATTCTATGATTCTGCCCTCTGGTGTTTTAAAAAGTTAGTTTTAAAAAGCTAAATTCATGGTTCCGGCTGGATTGAGAATCATTATTATTTTTTACATAAAGTATGTCATCATAACGGTATACATGATTTTCGGAACCAAGTTCTAAGCAAATGATACAGATATTTGATGAAACATTTGTGAACTGACAAATCATGAAACAATTTATTATTATGATGAGGTGCAGGGCAAAAGAAACACGGTTCAAGATGTCATGAAGACCTTTGAGGTTTCTGAGTAACAATAGCGGGCTAATAAATTTGTTCTGGTCAGTGCTGTTCGTTTTTTATTGTGTATGGCATTTTTAAATGATTAATCATCATTAATTTAAGATTAAATGCATGGCTGGATCCACACATAAAAAACACAGGTACTAATAAATTGCATTGAGTCTAATCAAAGAATAAACACTATGGAGTTATGGTTCAGCTAAGGGGCGAATTTTCAAGGGAAATTAATTTGGGCCTTGTAGAACCATTTTAAAAGATGATGCTGAAAGACAGGGAGAGGTAAGACTGAATTATGAAGGCCACTAATGCACAGGCATAGCACGGTAGCACAGTGGTTAGCACTGCTGCCTCACAGCGCCAGGGACCCGGGTTCGATTCCTGGCTTGGGTCACTGTCCGTGTGGAGTTTGCACATTCTCCCCGTGTCTGCGTGGGTTTCCTCCGGGTGCTCCGGTTTCATCCCACACTCCAAAGTTGTGTAGGTTCGGTGGATTGGCCATGCTAAATTGTCCCTTAGTGCCCCAAGGTGTGTAGGTTAGGTGGATTGGCCCTGTTAAATTGTCCCTTAGCGAACCAAGATGTGTAGGTTAGGTGGATTGGCCCTGCTAAATTGCCCCTTAGTGTCCCAAGATATGCATGTTAGATGGATTGGCCATGATAGATGTGCGTGGTTACAGGGTTCGAGCCTCGGTAGGGTGCTCGATTGTAGGGTCGGTGCAGACTTCACGGGGCGAATTGCCTCTCCTGCACAGTAGGGATTCTATGATTCCAATTCGCTACAGTATGGTGTCCTCAGATTTAGCTTTTTGTTTTTTTAGCTGTGTTTCCCATTAAAGGATTTGTAGTTTCTGTTGTTCCGGTGTGCTGACGCTGATTTGTACAGGGGCACTGGAGTGGAACTGGCGCTCAGTACTCACTCACGCCACCTCCGAATGGTGCTGTTCTACCCCCCAACTAATAAGTTGAGAGCTGCAACCTCTCAGCCACGTTGGCCCATCACTCTGAGTGATGCTTCTGCTTCAGGCGATCCAGTACTGACCTGCCCAATTCACCGAGCGCCTTGCTATCCAGGAACTTAGTTAATGGCTTTCACACTCCAAGTGTATTGGCCTCAGCGACTGTTTATCATCGAGAAGTTATATTTTTGCAGAAGCTGTATCTCGATCATTGTCACGCTCTGTGCATGAACTGTGAAGGGAGGAGCATTAACCTCTCTATCCATTGCCAGTTGTTGTTCAGCCCTCTGTATTTATTTTTCTCCAATCTCTATTTTAATTGAAAAAAGCAATCTGAAAAGCCGCAAGACCTGTGGTCACTTCGGTTCCTTTGACTCAACAACTCGACCGAACCCTCAATCAACAGCTGATGACAAGCAGAACGTGGATGAACAAGTCTCTCTCCAGAGACTGATGAGGAATAATGTCACGTAACAGTTTGACCAGAGGAGCTGTGTAAGCATAGAATCACTGCAGTGCAGAAGGAGGCCATTCAGCCCAGCGAGACTGCACTGACAGCAATCACACCCAGGGCCAAACCCCGTAATCTCACATATTTACCCCTCTAATTCCCCTGACACTAAGGAGCAATTTAGCATGGCCAATCGACCTAACCTACCTCATGTGTTACTGTCTGTGTGGAGTCTGCACGTTCTCCCCATGTCTGCGTGGGTTTCCTCCAGGTGCTCTGGTTTCCTCCCACAGTCTGGAAAGATGTGCTGGTTAGATGCGTTGGCCGTGCTAAATTCTCCCTCAGTGTACCCAAACGCCGGAGTGTGGTGACTAGAGGATTTTCACAGTAACTTCATTGCAGTGTTAATGTAAGCCTACTTGTGACACTAATGAATAAACTTTAAAAATGCTCCTCAGGGAATGGAAACCGTTACCCCAGCTGAGTCTGGCCTACATGTGACTCATAGAATCATACAGTGCAGAAGGTGGCCATTCGGCCCATCGAGTCTGCACTGACCACAATCCCACCCAGGCCCTATCCCCATGTCTTTACTCTAACTAGTCTGTCTGACACGAAGGGGGCAAGTTAGCACGGACAATCCACCTATCCCACACATCTTTGGACTGTGGGAGGAAACCGGAGCGCCCGGAGGAAACCCACGCAGACACAGGGAGAATGTGCAGACTCCACACAGACAGTGACCCAAGCCGGGAATCGAACCCAGGTCACTGGCACTGTGAGGCAGCAGTGCTAACCACTGTGCTACCATGCTGCCCTACATCATGCACACCATGCTTTAAAACATTGGATAAAAGCTGCGGATGCTGGAATCTGAAACCAAGAGAGAAAATGCTGGAAAATCTCAGCAGGTCTGGCAGCATCTGTAAGGAGAGAAAAGAGCTGACGTTTCGAATCCAGATGACCCTTTTTCACTGTGCTTTAAAACACGCTGCTTTCACTCCGAGGAACCTCTCCACTCACTTGTCTTTGGGTTAATTCTCGGCACGCGAAATGAATAATTATTAAGTGCTCACTCAGTCAGCATGATAAAGATTCAAATGTGACTCACCCACACACAACCGTATCTCAGAGCTCTCCGGATTATCAAATTTCAATAAAAAGCAATTAGTGTCGGTTCCGATAAGTGTCCCAGTTTTTGCCTGGAGCTTGTCACTCTCCTTCGTCTCTGAGTGCTGTTGCACTACAGGCGTGTGCTAACCAGCTCTGGATTTCTTGCTTTTTGTATTTCAAACTTTTTCCGTCCTGAATCCAGCTTTTCGAAACCAGTCTGTTGCATAAACATATCATTTGAGTCCCTGCCAAAACACTGCTGAGATGATGATGATGACTTAGTTCATAGAATCATAGAAATTCTACAGCGCAGAAGAAGGCCATTCGGCCCATCGAGTCTACACCAACAACAGTGCCACTTAGGCCCTATCCCTGTAACCCCACATATTTATCCCACTAACCTCTCTAACCTCTTTATTAATTTATTTATTCGTGGGACATGGGTGTCGCTGGCTGGCCAGCATTTGTTGCCCATCGCTAATCTCCCCGTGTCTACCTGGATTTCCTCCGGATGCTCCGGTTTCCTCCCACAGTCTGAAAGACGTGCTGGTTAGGGTGCATTGGCCGTGCTAAATTCTCCCTCAGTGTACCCGAACAGGCGCCGGAGTGTAGCGACTAGGGGATTTTCACAGTAACTTCATTGCAGTGTTAATGTAAGCCTACTTGTGACACTAATAAAATGAACTTTAATAACTTTACAAACTACAGTTGTCCTTGTTCAGAGAGCAGTTGAGAGTCAACCACATTGCTATGACCAGGTAAAGACAGCAGATTTCCTTCCCTAAAGGACATTAGTGAACCAGATGGGTTTTTATGACAATCGACAATGGTTTCACGGTCATTTTTTAGACTTTAATTCCAGATTTTTATTGAATTCGAATTCCATCATTTGCTGTGGTGGGATTTGAACCTGGGTCCCCAGATCATCACCCTGGGTCTCTGGATTACTAGTCCAGCAACTATATCACCATGCCACTGTTCCCACCTCGTGGAATAATCGCTTCCTTTCAGCACATTTAATTTCTTGCTGCAATTTTCTCTTCCCCTCTGCTTGAGAAGATTCATGCTGGGGCCAAGACTGAAACCATAGAATCCCTACAGTGCAGAAAGAGGCCATCCGGCCCATCGAGTCTGCACCGACCCTCCGAAAGAGATTCCCACCCAGACCCTCCCCTATCCCCGTAACCCCACTCATTTACCATGACTAGTCCACCTAACCCACACCTCTTGGGACAATAATGGGCTTTTTTTTAGCATGGCCAATCCACCTAACGTGCACATCTTTGGACTGTGGGAGGAAACCGGAGCACCCATGGGAAACCCACACAGACACGGGGAGAATGTGCAAACTCCACACTGACAGTGACCCGAGGCTGGAATTGAACCTTGGTCCCTGGCGCTGTGAGGCAGCAGTGCTAAGCACTGTGCCACCGTGCCGCCCAATATAATCCAGTATCTTATCCAACTGATCATCTCTTAATATGGACTGTAATTGTCACCAGGAGCAAAAACAGAAATTGCTGGAAAATTTCAGCAAGTCTGACAGCGTCTGTGGAGAGAGAATAGAACCAACGTTTCTAAACATTGGCTCTATTCTCTCTCCACAGATGCTGTCAGGCCTACTGAGATTTTGCAGCGTTGTCATTTTTTGTTTCAGATTTTCAGCATCTGCAGTATTTTTCTCTTATTGTCAGCAGGATATTTGACTGTGGGGACATCAGAGCCAAGTCTGTTTTGTTTCTTTTCCTGTCATCTATGCACATACACTGTCCAGCAAGATCCACAGCACCAGGGATCCAGGTTTGATTCCCGGCCTCGGATCACTGTCTGTGTGGAGTCTGCACGTTCTCCCCACGACTGCGTGGGTTTCCTCTGGGTGCTCTGGTTTCCTCCCACAGTCTGAGAGACGTGCTGGTTAGGTGCATTGGTCATGCTAAATTCTCCCTCAGTGTTCCCGAACAGGAATGTGGCAACTATGGGATTTTCACAATGTGGTGTTAATGTAAGTCTACTGGCGACACTAATAAATAAACATGAAGCTTTAACATCTTGGAGACTTTGTGGTCTATCCAGGGCAGAATGATAACTGTTTTATAGAGTCATGAGGTTTGCAGCATGGAAACAGGCCCTTCGGCCCAACTTGTCCATGCCGCCCTTTTTTGTTAAACCCCGAAGCTAGTCCCAATTTCCCGCATTTGGCCCATATCCCTCTATACCCATCGTACCCATGTAACTGCCTAAATGCTTTTTAAAAGACAAAACTGTACCTGCCTCTACTACTGCCTCTGGCAGCTTGTTCCAGACACTCGCCACCTTTTGCCTGACAGGAGTTCTGATACGATTCGTCACCCATTTTGTGACGAGGGCGCGCTAATTATTACTGACAAACTTGGCGAATAATCTTGAGGATCAGAAACTGCTTTCTCTTAGATGGCCTGGGGGGCATTGACGCCTGCGTTGGACAGTTTGGTTTCTGCAGCGCAGTGGTGATAATTGTAGCAAGGCTGTTCAATAAATCAAGTTGAAGTGCAGGAAAGTAAATATCGAGATAGAGGAAGAAAAACTGGCCGATAGATTCACTGTAATATAATAATAAAGCTGCAGGAACGGACGGTGTGGTATAAATGGATTATTTTGCCTTGTGTCGTTGGGTCTTCATGCATATTCATCACTGTCCCATCATATGGTGCAATGGAGCTCAGTATCAGATTATGGTTACAGTCCCACAGTCATGGCTGTCTAGAGAGAGAACTGTGATCTATGAAGCAATTTCCACCCTGCAATGCCTGCCTCTCCTGTTGAAACTGATGGTTGCCAAGGGGTATCCATCGGGTTATTTTTCAAATTCATGGCTCACTCATACGTCAAGAGAACAGGACGCCTGCTGCCAACAGCTGTAGTCATCTCATATAAAGTCATTCTAAAAAGAGGAAGGCTATAGACTACCATCAGTCAAGAAAACAGATGCTCCAGTACGTCGCATTGCTGACAATTCGTTCGTGTTATAGTTAACTAAACAGCTGATTCAGCCGGGCACATGCTAACATAAGCCTCCCGTCCATCAACTCCGTCTACACTCCCCGCGTCCTCGGGGAAAACAGCCAGCATAATCCACACACCCCGGACATACTCTCTTCCCCATAACCCGCACATCTTTAGACTGTGGGAGGAAACCGGAGCACCTGGAGGAAACCCACGCAGACACGGGGAGAAGGTGTAAACTCCAAACAGACACCCAAGGTTGTAATTGAACCCGGGTCCCTGGCGCTGTGAGACAGCATTGCTAACCACTGTGCCACCGTGCCGCCATTCATGATGTTTTATGCCCCCACCCACCCGCCACCAAGTGGGCAAGTCACGTTGAAGGAACTAATCTGGCACAATTAGGTATGGCTTTAAAATTGTGTTTGAGCTGAAAGCAGCATGGGAAAGCTAATCTTCCTCTGGGATGGCACATCACCATGGTTACTACACCTGAGGGAAGATCGCATCTCATCGGAGTTGCTGCCTAAAGGACTGCACCCCATCAGTGTCATAGAATCCCTATAGTGCAGAAGGAGGCCATTCGGCCCATCGCCTCTGCACCAACCACAATCCCTCCCAGCCCCCATCAATCCCCCTGACACTAAGTGGTAAATTAGCATGGCCAAGCAGCCTAACCTGCACATCTGCCTCACAGCACAGGGACCCGGGTTCAATTCTGGTCTCGGGTCACTGTCAGGTCACTGTCTGTGTGGAGTTTGCACGTTCTCCCCGTGTCTGCGTGGGTTTCCTCCGGGTGCTCCAGTTTCCTCCCACAGTCCAAAGATGTGCGGGTCAGGTTGATTGGCCATGCTAAATTAACCCTACTGTCAGGGGGATTAGTTGGGTAAATATGAGGGGTTACGGGGATCGGGGCTGGATGGGATTGTGGTCGGTGCAGACATGATGGGCCGAATGGTCTCCTTCTGCACTGTAGGGATTCTATGATTCTTCTATGATGTTTGGGCTGTGGGAGGAAACCAGAGCACCCGGAGGAAACCCACGCAGACACGGGGAGAACGTGCAGTCTCCACACAGACAGTGACTCAAGCCAGGAATCGAACCCGGGTCCCTGGCATTGTGAGGCAGCAGTGCTAACCCATGTCACTGCTTGCCGGACAAAAATCAGGGTAACTCAAAACATAAGCAACTCGCAATAAATCTGCTTTGGCAAACAAGCACGTAGTAAAATGACAGCACGCCAGACAATACGAGAGAGCAGTCTGGCGATAGCTGTGCCAACGTGGCGTGATGGCGGTCCATTGAGTACAGAGGCCGCGTCTGGGATTCTAAGCCTCATGGAATGAACTCCATTCACAAAGAGAGCAGTCTTTTTATTCGATGTTGGACTGAGCTTGACGAATGAAAGCAAATCACAAGGAGAATCAAAATGTTGTTCGTTCTGAGGTGTTTATGGTTGTCCGACTAAAAACTTTATTATCGGAGGGCCTGGAGAAGGAGGGCGGTCGTTATACCCATCACCATCTGAGCCGTGAGAGGCAATTAAATTAGAATTTAGTCGAGAGGGGGGAAGGGAAGCAACAATCGTTTTTTTACTTTCAGTTGACCTGTAGAAGTGGAGATGTTGAGATTGGGTTGGACAGGCTGATTAATGGAGGGATCTGGGTGATAAATTTCCCTGTCTGAATCCCAACTCTCCGAGTCCGGCTGAAACTTTAACCATTATCTGACCCTGAAGGAAGAATTTTGAGTGGAATCCGCTCCGAGTGAAGTATTTTTTCGACTGTGTCATTTTGTACTCTGTCGTGTGGTGCTGGAAAACAGAGTTCAGATTCAGCCCCTGTCCTGTGTTGCCTTTTTGCCACTGGACAACACAGCCAGTCGCGCTGTTGCTTCGAGGAGGTGGTAGGGTAGTGGTATAATCACTGGACTGGTAATTCAGAGACCCAGGGTAATGGTCTGGGGACCCAGGTTCGAATCCCACCACGACAGATGATGGAATTTGAATTCAATAAAAATAGATCTGAAATTAAAACTGTAATGATGACCTTGAAACCCATCGTCAATTGTTGTAAAAACCCATCTGGTCCACTATTATCCTTTAGGGAAGGAAATCTGCCATCCTTACCTGGTCTGGCCTACATGTGACTCCAGACCCACAGCAATGTGTTTGACTCTTAAATGCCCTCAGACATGGCCTGGCGGGCCACTCAACTCGAGGGCAATTAGAGATGGGGAACAAATGCTGGCCCACCCAGCGACACCCACATCCCATGAACGAAGAAAAACTGCTTTCATAGAATCTCTACAGTGCAGAATAGGCCATTCAGCCCATTGAGTCTACACCAACTCTGACAGAGTATCTTACCATTGGCCATGCTAAATTCTCCCTCAGTGTACCTGAACAGGCGCCAGAGTGTGGCGACTAGGGGATTTTCACAGTAACTTCATTGCAGTGTTAATGTAAGCCTCCGTGTGACACCCATAAATAAACTTTAAAACTTTAAACTTTACCTAGGCCTTCTCCCCTGCTCTATCCCCATAACTCCACACATTTCCCATGGCTAGGGAAAAGGGGGATTTAGCATGGTCAATCCACGTAACCCGCACATCTTTGAAGTGTGGGGGGAAACCGGAGCACCCGGAGGAAACCCACGCAGACACGGAGAACGTGCAAACTCCACACGCACAGTCACCCAAGGCTGGAATTGAACCCGGATCCCTGGCGCTGTGATGAAGCAGTGTTAACCACTGTGCCGCCTTGTGTTTAAGATTACAATACTCCAGCTCGTGCACCATTGAACTAAATGAACTGACACTCCTGTTACAGTGCCTTTTGCTGAATTGTGTGTATAGATGAAGTCGGGTGCCCTTGTCAATCAACATGCAGTATAGTGTTCCACTGGGCTGATTATCCTTCATTCCTGCTGCGGTTTCGCTTAACAATGCTGATATTGTTAAAGAAAACTAGTTTCTCTCGTTAACCTTTCATATCATTGCTGATGAGGTTCATCGAGGTGGTGGGGGGACCTTAATTTCAGTTCAAGCTGCAGTGAGGGGCACGATTGGCCTCAGTGTCTAGAATATTCCGTGAGGTTACCCAAGGCTGAAATTTTTTTTTCATTCATTCATGGGACATGGGTGTCGCTGGCTGGCCAGCATTTATTACCCATCCATAGTTGCCCCAGGGCAGTTGAGAGTCAACCACATTGCAGTGGCTCTGGAGTCACATGTAGGCCAGACCGGGTAAGGATGGCAGATTTCCTTCCCTAAAGGACATTAGTGAACCAGATGGGTTTTTCCCACAATGGTTTCATGGTCATCAGTAGATTGTTAATTCCAGATATTTTTTATTGAATTCAAATTCCACCATCTGCCGTGGCGGGATTCCAAACCCAGGTCCCCAGAACATGAGTTTCTGGATTAATAGTCAAGCGATAATGCCATTAGGCCATCGCCTCCCTCGGAACCTGCGCTGTGAGGCAGCAATGAACCCGGATCCCTGTGAGATGGCAATGTTAACCACTGTGCCACCCTACTGAAAAGTGTATAAGAACTGGACAAGCAGAGGTTTGGGGTGGCAGCCATGCCCCTAACAACCACATTAGCCAGCCACAGCCACTGTTGATGCTCACGCACACACAGTGTGACTCCCTGTATGCTGGATTGGGGGGCGGGATGTGAGGGCTAACACTGTCTTTGGAGCCACAATCCAGGAACCGTCTCCGGAAAAATGTTTTCACCCAGAGGGTGGTTGGAATTTGGAGCAAAGTGCCTGAGAGGGCAGTAGAGGCAGGTTCGATTGAGGTACTCAAAAGGGAATTGGATTGCTTTCTGAAGAGAAAGGCTATGTGAGATTACGGGGATAAAGCAGGGGAGTGGGACTGGGTAGAAGGCTCGTTCAGAGAGCCAGTACAAACTCAAGGGGCCGAATGGCCTCCTTTTGCATTGTGAAGATTTAGTGTTTAATCTTCAGGACCCAAGGAAATAGAAGCATCACCCACACAACCTGCCTTCTACCCTATAATGTCGTGCAGGACAGCAGATCCTGCAGAAAGCGATATCTTTAATTCATGCAGCCGATTCTATTCAGCACAAAACTCCAAATGCAAAGAGGAAAGCTCAACTTTTAATTAAGACACTATGCAAATAATTACATGTGTTGCCTGAGGTGGTATGATCGATGCCTGACATGTCTGATTCTCAAACCAACAAGCAATGAGCTGCATTTGAAGTGTATTAGCCTCAAACATTTTAGTGCCTTTAGTTACAAACAAATTGCTCCCATGGTAACAGACAGCCCCCCTCCCCCCCAACTCCCGCCATGTTTATCCCATACCCTCTATTCTTGGTTAATGCAGCTTACTCAGATAGAGTTTTATTTTAGCGCAGTTTGTTTGATGTAAAGCTGTGTGATAGAGATATCACAAAGATGTACAGATGGAGCGAGACATTGGGGACCATGCACAGATGTTCCAAACCACACATGCCACAGCATCGCATGCCTGGTAATAAAATGCTGTGGCATGTGTGGTTTGGAACATCTGTGCATGGGCAAAAGCCATCTCGTGCTGGTTAAATGCATTGACCGTGCTAAATTCTCCCTCAGTGTACCCGAACAGGCGCCGGAGTGTGGCGACTAGGGGATTTTCACAGTAACTTCATTGCAGTGTTAATGTAAACCTACTTGTGACACAAGTAAATAAATCAAAGAATCCATAGAATCATAGAATCCCTACAGTGCAGAAGGAGGCCATTCGGCCCATCGAGCCTGCACCAACCACAATCCCACCCAGGTCCTATCCTCATAACCCCATGCATTTACCCTAGCTAGTCCCCCTGACACTAAGGGGCAATTTAGCATGGCCAATCAACCTAACCCGCACATCTTTGGGCTGTGGGAGGAAACCCACGCGGACACGGGGAGAACGTGCAAACTCCACACAGACAGTGACCCAAGGCCAGAATCAAACGCAGGTCCCTGGCGCTGTGAGGCAGCACTGCTAACCACTGTGCCACCGTGCCGCCCAGACTTTAACTGTAGGCAAATTCAGTCCTTCGAGCCTGCTCCGCCATTCAATCAGATCATGGCTGATCTCTCCCTGGTCTCAAATCCACCTCCCCACCTGTTCCCCATATCCCTTTAGCCCATTTTTGAAAATTAGAAATATATCTAACTCCTTCTTGAAACCACTCAATGATTCAGACTCCACCGCGCTATTGGGCAGCGAGTTCCACAAATTCACCACCCTCTGCCCAAAGTAGTTCCTCCTCATCTCCATGTTAAAGGGGCGGCACAGTGGTTGGCACTGCTGCCTCACACCGCCAGGGGCCGACTCCCAGCTTGGGTCACTGTCTGTGTGGAGTTTGCACTTTCTCCCCGTGTCTGCGTGGGTTTCCTCCGGGTGCTCCGGTTTCCTCCCACAGTCCAAAAGACGTGCTGGTTAGGTGCATTGGCCATGCTAAATTCTCCCTCAGTGTACCCGAACAGGCGCCAGAGTGTGGCGACTAGGGGATTTTTGCAGTAACTTCATTGCAGTGTTAATGTAAGCCTTACTTACGACTGATAAATAAACTTTTTTTTAAAAGTTTAAATCTGCCACCACTCAATCTATATCTGTGACTTAATGAACATGTGAACAGTTCTCAAGACCTCGGGGACTGAGCGGGTGAATCTGATCTGTCGCTGAATGCTTATTAATCTCGGGATAAGTGCGTGCACATGCACGCGGGGAGTCGGGGGGGGCGTTGGTGGGAGTGTACACATTTCGTAGCAGTAGAAATGCAAAGTTGATCCCTTTGCAGGAATTCACTCAAGGCATCACATCTGGTCACTCATCACTGCAGACACAAGTGAGCTATCGTTTCATCTTTTTGGGTAATTTAAACCAGTCAAAAAACATTACATTAGCAACAAATAGTTCTTAAAATGTCAATTGTTTGACATCTGCGTTTTTTTCAAGGTACAACACACATAGATTTGTTTGTTTGAGGTGCTGCAGTTCAGTTATCAGGCGTACAGTGGAGTTGCTGGTCACCAGTCTAGGCTGTGATGTCAATCCTCCACAGTTAAGGACCACAAATTCCAAGGTATTTTATGAAATTAGCCTAGACCCTAACTTTTATATTTGGCATTGGTGAGCATAAGGCATTTTGCTCCAGGTATGATTCAAGTGACCCACTCGGGAGCTTTTATCAAACAAACTTTATTTAAGAACACAGTTAGAATATAACAAAACCAATTAGCATAACTTTTACCAATTAAAATACTTAAACATGACAAATTATAATTCTTTACAGCTAGCTATCTCTATTGTTCCAATTTTCCAGTATTCCCCGACAGACATGAATCCCTTCTTTAGAACCAGTTAGTACAGAAACCAAAGCTGCTTTCATAGGTACTGGATTTCCAGCCTTTTGACACTTCTGGAGAGTGACCCAGACAGACACCTGTCTTCTAATTCACGTGCAGCAACTTCCAGAGAAAGCTCCAACCCCCGGACAGTAGAATCTTAGAGAGAAAGGCTTATTTCTTGGCAGATGCCAGTTTCCACTTCAGATGAAGCAAGAGATGCAGAGAAAGCGACTTCTCTCTAAAAATCCCAAAAGCACACTGCGTGTAAGCCTAGCTGTAGCCAGTCATATGGCCTTACCTGTCAATCAGCCTAATCAAGCCCCACTCTGAAATATCCCAGGGGAAAACACAAAATAACAGAACCCAGCGTTAGTTCAGATAAAAAAAACACTGCATCAATTAGGTTGCTGCAGTAACAATACAGTGCTTCTGGCAAAATGGCTCTGATAAAATGGAAAAGACTATTAAACTCATTCCGTACAGAAACATGACTCAAAATATATTTCTTAAAGGCGCAGTATCATCACACCACCACTGTGGATGACTTTTTATTTTAATTTTTATTGTTACCTTTGCGAGCAGCATGAATGTTTTACCAAAGACAGTTCATTGTATTTATACAGCGAGAAGCAGCAGTCACTCAAGTTGATCATGAGTATTATGTCACTTCCTGTTGACAGAAGAGGCCTGTTTTTACAAGAGTTTATATAAGTGATATTAAAAATCTGAAAACTGCATTTTGAATCCTGCATGATTGCAGCAGTGGTGTATTTATTAATATGCATAATTACTGCAGCTACCAGAAATGGTGTTCCACCATCGCTGCCACGGGGTATCAGTTTGTACGAAACCATTTACCTATTGCTTGGGTAATCTTGGGAATTGTTTTGCGTTTAATTTGTAATTCTACTGAAGCCTTTGCCAGAATTAAGTGACAGAGATGTTTTTCTGCCAGTTGACCAGTCATGTGCCGATATTGACTCTGGATCCTTTGCTGGCTCAGCTGTGAGAGTTGGGTATCAGGTTCGGTTTAAAATAAGCTTATGTTGCGTTGAACCAAAAGAGAAAACACTGGAAAATCTCAGCATGTCTGGCAGCATCTGTAAGGAGAAAAAGAGCTGACGTTTTGAGTCCAGATGACCCTTTGCCAAAGAGGCGTGTTGCGTGGGAATGGGTGAAGATGTGTTGCAGCCACTTTCCGGAGGCATTATCCAAGGAGGCCACCTGTTGATTGAGGTCTGGGCATAGGGGGGAAGAATTACTGCTGATATACTACATGGTGAGTGGCCTCACATCTCCCAGAACATCTGTTCTTGTCAAGGCTCTGAGAGAAACGGCCAAAGCAGTGCCAGCTGTGCTGAATTTGGGAACACATTTCAGCTTCATGCTGCAGTTCCACAGGGGCCGCCTGGGTTGAGATGGCCGAAGCTCTCTTCACTTAAGGACCTTGGCAGCCATCTGACAAAGACTTATCTCCCATCTGTCTGTGCTGAGTTTGTACAAACACTCATTATGTTTCTGTACCGAAGGGCCCTTAAATCAGCCAATTCCCAACATCAGTTAAATAGAGGAATCGTGAAACTCAACCAGTGGAATTGCTGAGGCTGTATTATACACAGTAAAAAGCAATCAGCAGAAATGGCTATGCGAATTTAAGTCTTTAACATGGAGAGGCGGCACACAGCGTGGTGGGTCGGTGATGAGACGGAGTACAGGAATGAGATAAAGAATCTGGTGAACTGGTGCGGCAACAAGAATCTCTCCCTCAGTATCAGAAAAACAAAGGAGATAGTCATCAACTTTAGAGGACATCCCCCTGTCTGCATCATTGGGGACGAAGTGGAAATGGTCGAGAGCTTCAAGTTTCCACATGTCCAGATCACCAACAACCTGCCCTGGTCTCTCCATGCTGACACTATAGTTAAGAAAGCCCACCAATGCCTCTACTTTCTCAGGAGGTTAAGGAAATTCAGCATGTCCGCTACGACTCTCACCAGTTTTTACAGATGCACAGTAGAAAGCATTCTTTCTGGATGTATCGCAACTTGGTATGGTTCCTGCTCTGACCAAGACCGCAAGAAACAACAAAGGGTTGTGAACGAAGTCCAGTCCATCATGCGATGGTTAGCATTGCTGCCTCACAGTGCCAGGGACCTGGGTTAGATTCCAGCCTTGGCTGACTGGATGGCACGGGCGGCACGGTGGCACAGTGGTTAGCACTGATGCTTCACAGCTCCAGGGACCTGGGTTCGATTGCCGGCTTGGGTCACTGTCTGTGTGAAGTTTGCACATTCTTCCTGTGTCTGCGTGGGTTTCCTCCGGGTGCTCCAGTTTCCTCCCACAGTCCAAAGATGTGCGGGTTAGGTTAATTGGCCATGCTAAATTGCCCCTTAGTGTCCTGGGATGCGCAGGTTAGAGGGATTAGCGGGTAAATATGTGGGGTTATGGGGATAGGGCCTGGGTGGGATTGTGGTCGGTGCAGACTCGATGGACCGAATGGCCTCCTTCTGCACTGTAGGGTTTCTATGATTTCTATGACTGTGTGGAGTTTGCACGTTCTCCCAGTTTCTGTGTGGGTTTCCTCCGAGTGCTCCTATATCCTCCAACAGTCCGAAAGACGTGCAGATTAGGTGGATTGGCCATGCTCAGTTGTCTCTTGGTGTCCAAAGATGTGTAGGTTATGGGGATTGGCCATGCTAAATTTCCCGGTATTATCCCAAGATGTGTAGGTTATGGGGATTAGTGAGGTAAATACGTGGGGTTATGGGGATATGGCCTGGGTGGGATGCTGTGTTGGAGAGTCAGTGCAGATTCGATGGGCCAAATGGCCTCCTTCTGCACTGCAGGGATTTTATGATTGAGCGCTACAAAGAAACTGAACCTTCCAAAATAAAGAGTGGATGGTACTAAGCTCTGTATTCATGGCTATTGTGTAGGAATTCCTAAATCTTTTTAAATTAGTTTGTTTCGCAGTTGTGAGGTGCTCAAATTCTTAGTAATCCTTCTCATTACAAGGAAGTCTGTGAAATTTATATTGGTGGGATAACGTATTTGATTGCAGGGACACCAAGATGGACCCAGGTTCGATTCCAGCCTTGGGTGACTGTGTGGAGTCTGCAGGTTCTCCTCATGTTTGCGTGGGTTTCCTCCGGGTGCTCCGGTTTCCTACTACTTAGGAAACCCCAATTTCTTAATGTCTTAATAGCCAGAAGTTTTAAATTTAAACAACCTATCACGTGCTTTCTTCTTTCAGCTTGCGATGATAGTGTGGGAACTGAGAATAAAGTCATTTTTTTTGGGCCATCTTTCGCTCACTGTCTGTCAAGAAGGAAATGGTCAATTAAAAAATCTGAAAATGAGTTCTGAGTTGAGCGGCATGGTGGCACAGTGGTTGGCACAGTGCCAGGGACCCGGGTTCCATTTCCAGCTTGGGTCACTGTGTGGAGTCTGCACAATTCTCCCCGTGTCTGCGTGGGTTTCCTCTGGGTGTTCCGGTTTCCTCCAAAAGCTGGTTAGGTGGATTGGCCGTGCTAAATTCTCCCAAACACCGGAGTGTGGCGACTAGGGAATTTTCACAGTAACTTCATTGCAGTGTTAATGTAAGCCTACTTGTGACAATAATAAATAAACTTAAAAAAAAACATTTCATGGGAAATCCAGTCACCAGAGGGGTAAGACAAAGAAGAACAAAGAAAAGTACAGCACACGAACAGGCCCTTCGGCCCTCCAAGCCCGCGCCGATCATGCTGCCTGCCTAAATTAAAACCGTATGCACTTACAGAGTCCGTATACTTCCATTCCCATCCTATTCATGTATTTGTCTAGATGCCCCTTAAGTACCGCTATTGTACCTGCTCCCACCACCTCCCCAGAGAACACGTTCCAGACATTCACCACCCTCTGTGTAAAAAAACTTGCCTCGCACATCTCCTCTAAACTTTTCCCCACACACCTTAAACCTACGTCGACCAGTACTGATGAGGCTGAAGTGTGGCTTCCTCCTGTACGCTGCATGAGAGAGAAGTAGCAGCTGCAGGAACGAATAGTCCAAACTTCAAAAGCCTCCACAACTTTTCAGCTACAACTGTAGGGAACAAATTATTTTTAGTCTCAAGGTTTCTAATGGAATGCCTTTGCTCGGTGTCTGAGTGTGTGAAAGAGCTGTGCTGGAGGGGAGTGTTGCACTGAGCACAGAAAGCTTGTTTAGTTTTGCCTCCCTCTCGAGAAATGGTCAGAAACATTGTTATTCAAGATTCTGATGAATAAATGTCAGCGCGCCTCACCAAAGGCTAACATTAGTGGGAGAAGGTTTGGCTGCAGGATGGACATCTTTGGAATCCAGCATAATTTCTGCACTTGCTGAATTGTAAATGTACAATGCAGAGATGTGGTTTGTGTCATCAAAAAATAATCACTTCAATTTAAAAAGTTTTATGAGTGTCGTAAGTAGGCTCACATTAACACTGCAATGAAGTTGCTGTGAAAATCCCCCAGTCACCACAATCCTAACTGTTCGGGTACACTGAGGGAGAATTTAGCATGGCCAATGCACCTAACCAGCACGTCTCTCGGATTGTGGGAGGAAACCGGAGAAAACCCACGGGGAGAATGTGCAGACTCCACACACACAGTGATCCAAGCCGGGAATCGAACCCGGGTCCCTGGTGCTGTGAGGCAGCAGTGCTAACCATTGTGTCACTGTGCTGCCCATTAGTAACTTGTAATGGGGCTTTACACACCACTAGAGCAATGCTCCTTCAAGAACCTGAGCATTTTTTAAATTCATTCATGGGACATGGGCGTCGCTGGCTGACCAGCATTTGTTGTCCATCCCTAGTTGCCCTTGAGAAGGTGGTGGTGAGTTGCCTTCTTGAATCGTTGCAGTCCACGTGCTGTGGGTTGACCCACAATGTGTTAGGGAGGGAATTCCAGGATTTCCGTGAAGTAACAGTGATGTATTTCCAAGTCAGGGCGGCGAGTGACTTGAATCATTTACTGTCCTGCTTCAAAGATATGAGAGTTTTAACAACACCAGGTTAAAGTCCAACAGGTTTATTTGGTAGCAAATGCCATTCGTAGTATTTGGTAGCAAATGCTACCAAATAAACCTGTTGGAGTTTAACCTGGTGTTGTTAAAACTCTTGCTGTGTTTACCCAGTCCAACGCCGGCATCTCCACATCAAAGATATGAAACAGAAATTCTTCTAGTAGAACAGGAAGCTGTGAGAATATCAGTTAATAAGAGATACTAGCAGACAAATAAAAAATACATTCTAACGGCATGCTGCTGGAAAAGAGAAAATAAATCGTTGCATCTGACCCCTGATGATCAGAGATGATTGCCATTGGTGACAAATCTAATGCAGATATGCTTTTGTTGTTTGCCTAGGTCTCTTCAATCAGAGTTAGCCGAGGCACAATCAGAAAGGAAAAGTGACATTTATTAATACTGTACAGAATTACACACACTGGTTAGCACTGCTGCCTCACAGCGCCAGGGACACGGGTTCGATTCCCGCCTCAGGACACTGTGCAGAGTCTGCACATTCTCCCCGTGTCTGCATGGGTTTCCTCCAGGTGCTCCGGTTTCCTACTACACTCCAAAGATGTGCGGGTTAGGTTGATTGGCCAGGCTAAATTTCCCCCTTAGTGTCAGGGGATTAGGAAGGTAAATATGTGGGGTGACGGTTAAGGTAAATATGTGGGGTTACGGATAGGGCCTGGGTGGGATTGTTGTCAGTGCAGGATCTATGTGCCGAATGGCCTCCTTCTGCACTGTAGAGATTCTATGAAAAAGATGTAATTTGTGGCTGAAAGCAGTAGCTCAATGAGCTTCTGTAATGCAGCAAGGAAAAATTGGAATTCTGAATTGAAATTTTCATGCTTTTATCGCCTGCCCATTCGTTTAAAAGCCATTATCATAAATTTTCAAAACACCAAGTTATATTATTCAGAAGATGCCAACAGAAGCCTGTGTATAAAAAGATCCGGGGCTGTGTTCAGGAAGCTTAGACTCTGAACCTGAGCTGTGAATTCAATTGGTGGTACCTTGTCCTCACGTTTTGCTCTCTTGCAGAGAGGAACAGCTGAAATATTGCAAGCCACAATTTCTGACAGCAACTCAGAGGTGGTATCTTTTTTTGAAAAACACATGCCTAAGAATGAAAGAAAGAACTTGCAGTGATATAACCCCTTCCCAGACCTCAGGATGTCTCACTGTTCTTCATGACCAATTCAACACTTTTCAAACAAGAAGAGAAAATGCTGGAAAATCTCAGCAGGTCCGACAGCATCTGTGGAGAGAGAATAGAGCCAACGGTTCGAGTCCGGATGACCCTTCATCAGAGCTCATTGGCCAATTTGGTCATGGTTAGGAACTCGCATTGAGATAAATGACAAATTAAATTACTTGCTGAGGTTGGTTGAGGAGTAAATATGGATCTGGATGCTGGGATAACTACCCACTCCATAACTATTACTCCATAAATCGCTGGAGAGCTTTTACTTGATTAATTTCATTTATTATTGTCACGTGTGGTTTTTTGCATGCTATACGGACAAAGCATACCATTCATAGAGGCTAGAGGGACGATCCTTTAAAACAGAGATGAGGAGGAATTTCTTCAGCCAGAGAGTGGTGAATCTGTGGAACTCTTTGCTGCAGAAGGCTGTGGAGGCCAGGTCGCTGAGTGTCTTTAAGACAGAGATAGATAGGTTCTTGATTAATAAGAGGATCAGGGGTTATGGAGAAAAGGCAGGAGAATGGGGTTGAGAAAAATATCAGCCATGGTTGAATGGCGGAGCAGACTCGATGGGCCGAGTGGCCTAATTCTATGTCTTATGGTCTTATAGTACACAGGGGAGAAGGAAAGGAGATGGTGCAGAATGTAGTAAAATGTAGTTTTCTCTCCTTACAGATGCTGCCAGACCTGCTGAGATTTTCCAGCATTTTCTCTTTTGGGTGCAGAATGTAATGTTACAGTCATAGCTAGGGTGTAGAGAAAGATCAGCTTAGTGTAAGGTAGGTCCATTCAAAAGTCTGATGGCAGCAGGGAAGAAGCTGTCCTTGAGTCGGTTGATACGTGATCTCAGACTTTTATATCTTTTTCCGGCGCCTGTTCGGGTACACTGAGGGAGAGTTTACCCCGGCCAATGCACCGAACCGGCACGTCTTTCGGACTGTGGGAGGAAACCGGAGCACCCACAGCATGGGACTGCAGCAATTCAAGAAGGCAGCTCACCACCACCTTCTTGAAGGCAACTAGGTATGGGCAATAAATGCTGGCCAGACAGTAATACCCAAGTCCCACGAATGAATAAAAAAAACACACGGACACGGAAAGGATGAAGAATACTTGTTCCTGACAGACGTAATCCAGCCACTGTTTTAATATTGTCATTGTATTTTTAGCTAATATGTTTATTTAACACTAAAATCACCCAGGACGTTTTTCAGAGAGGGTTAGAGCTTTGCAGCATTTTTTATTAGGGGATACTTCTGCTGTGAGAGAGAGAATGGCAGGGTCACAGATTTACAGTGAATGAATCAGTCAAATCCTATTTATTAAAATATATCCTGGAATGAGACTGATATCTTGGGGACTGAATGTCACATTCAGTTGACTTCAATTGGACAGAAAATCCGACAGTATCTGAAGGGCAATCAGTCCAATTTCGTCCATTTTATACCGTCAATAAAGGTTCAAATTGCCCCCCTCCCGTGTGAGTTAACTCAAATACCCCAACACTGGACCCTGACATTTTTATTAAATCGTTCCCCTTTTCAGAATACTTTCCATATTCAATCGTTGAGATAAATTATTAAGAACAAAATCGGATGGATAAGTGTTGTCCTTAAGGCTGGGATTTTCCAGCCCCGGTGCTGCGATTTTCCCCACGTGGATACGGGGAGCCATTCAAATGTCCGGCGTGTTGGGGACATCCCACTAGTGGGCAGGGGGTGAAAAATTCCTGCCCTAGGTAACTGTATTTGTCATTTTGGTTTTGAAAATGGAGAAATTATGCTTTATTCATTGGTGTATTTATAAATAAGGCCATAAGATATAGGAGCAGAAATAGGCCATTCAGCCCATTGAGTCTGCTCCAACATTCGATCATGGCTGATACGTTTCTCAACTCCATTCTCCCACTCTTTCCCCATAACCTTTGATCCCCATACCAATCAAGAACCTATCCATCTCTGTCTTGAAGACACTCAATGACCTGGCCTCCACAGCCTTCTGTGGCAATGAATTCCACAGATTCACCACCCTGTGGCTGAAGAAAGTCCTCCTCATCACAGTTCCAAAGGGTTGTCCCTTTACTCTGAGGCTGTGCCCTCGGATCCTCGTCTCAATGAACAATTTAACTCTCTCAAAAACTCCAAATTACTTTGGGATTTGATATTCCAGGCATGTACTGGCACCAGAGAATGAGAGAAATTTATGGTGCGGAAGGAAGCCTTTTGTTTGTGTCTGTGCCAAAAATCCCAATTTATTAAACTGTATTCCATCTGTATCTATTTCCTTCCATGTGGCACCTTCTTGGTTGGTGGCATTGCATTTTTTGTAAATTCTAGGTCATTACATAATAAAAATAAAGCAACTTTGGAATTCCTTCTTTCCTTTAAAACAGGCTCCTTTAAAAAAAATAATCGAGAATTAGGGCGACACGGTAGCACAGTGGTTAGCACTGCTGCTTCACAGCTCCAGGGTCCCGGGTTCGATTCCCGGCTCGGGTCACTGTCTGTGTGGAGTTTGCACATTCTCCTCGTGTCTGCGTGGGTTTCCTCCGGGTGCTCCGGTTTCCTCCCACAGTCCAAAGATGTGCGGGTTAGGTTGATTGGCCAGGTTAAAAAATTGCCCCTTAGAGTCCTGGGATGTGTAGGTTAGAGGGATTAGCGGGTAAAATATGTGGGGGTAGGGCCTGGGTGGGATTGTGGTCGGTGCAGACTCGATGGGCCGAATGGCCTCCTTCTGCACTGTAGGGTTTCTATGATTCTATGATTCTATCTCTAATTTGAGGCAGTTAGAATTATATTCATTGGTGTCTAGAAGAGTGAGAGGGGATCTCATAGAAACTTACAAAATTCGAACAGGGTTAGACAGGGTAGATTCAGAAAGAATGTTCCTAATGATGAGGGAATCCAGAACTAGGGGTCATAGAATCATCAGAGAATCCCTACAATGCAGAAGGAGGCCATTCGGCCCATCAAGTCTTCACCGATCCCAATCCTACCCAGGCCCTACCCTCTAATGCCATGCATTTACCCGAGCAAATCCCCTTGACACTAAGGGGCAATTTAGCGCTGCCAATCCACCTAACCCGTGCATCTTTGGACTGTGGGGGGAAACTGGAGGAAACCCACGCAGAAATGGGGAGAACGTGCAAACTCCACACAGACAGTCACCTGAGGCCGGAATTGAACCCGGATCCCTGGCGCTGTGGGGCAGTAGCGCTAACCATTATGCCACTGTGCCACCCACTAGGGGGTCATAGTTTGAGGATAAGAGGTAAATCTTTTAGGACTGAGGTGAGGAGAAATCACTTCACCCAGAGGGTGGTGAATGTGTGGAATTCACTACCGCAGAATGTAGGCCAAAACGTTATCTGATTTCAAGAAGAAATTAGATATAGCTCTTGGGGCTAAAGGAATTGAGGGATATGTGGGGAAGGGGGGGCATCAGGATATTGAATTTGATGATCAGCCATGATCGAAATGAATAGCGGAACAGGCTCGAAGGGCCAAATGGCCTCCTCCTGCTTCTAGTTTCTATGTTTCTCCGTGTGTGATGTTCACAGTGGGCAGCATTCTCTGCTGCCGTCTGCAGTGGCACCAGTTCTGTGCGAAAATGGAAAATCTGGCGTTCCAGCCAAAACTCCATCCACTTCGTGCGGCACCGGAGAATCCCAGCCCCAAAGAGCTTTCACATTTCAGTCAAATACCCAAAAGCTGCAGTAATTACTGCCAAATTCTCATCCCTGCATCCAGCATCTTCCGCTGCTTTGCTTCTCCCTACACACGGTGGCACAGTGGTCAGCACTGCTGCCTCACAGCGCCAGGAAACCGGGTTCGATTCCCGCCTCGGGTCACTGTCTGTGTCGAGTTTGCACATTCTCCCTGTGTCTGCGTGGGTTTCCTCCGGGTGCTCCGGTTTCCTCCCACAGTCCAAAGATGTGCAGGCCTGGTGCATTGGCCATGCTAAATTCTCCCTCAGTGCGCCCGAACAGGCGACTAGGGGATTTACACAGTAACTTCATTGCAGTGTTAATATAAGCCTACTTGTGACTAATAAACTTTTTTATATTCAGAGCTATTCTGTAATTTTGAGTTTCTGATTATATTTTTAGGTTAGTATGTTCACTTCTGTAAATTGTCAACAAAAAATAACATTTTCTGATCATGTTTCCCTGAATCACAGAGTAATTAAACATGATCTGTGAAACCTTTTCAGATCCTGAAAAGAAAAGCAATGCCCAAAATCATTTGGGTGACAATTTTTGATCCAACATCTGGTTTGCAAAATAAAAGCCTCATTTGTCGTTGATTTGTCAATTTTGCAGTTTCTTTACTTGTACCGTTCTGAGATGAGATTTTAACTGCAAAACTCAGGAGTGTTAGGCGTGACAGTTTTGCTGTACGGAGAAATGGTTGTGAATGAAGGGCCTCTCAGCACCAGGGATCTGGGTTCGATTCCCGGCTCGGGTCACTGTCTGTGTGGGGTTTGCATGTCCTCCCCGTATCTGCGTGCGTTTCCTCCGGGTACTCCGGTTTCCTCCCACAGTCCAATGATGTGCAGGCTGGGTGGATTGGCTATGCTAAATTGCCTCTTAGTGGCCCGGAATGTGCAGGTAAGGTGGATTGGCCATGCTAAATTTCCTGTTCGTGTCCCGGAATGTGTAAGTTAGGGGGATTAGTAGAATAAATACATGGGGTTAAGGGGATAGGGCGGGAGGGGGGGGAGTTGGTAGGCCTGTAAGATGCTCTGACAGAGACTTGGTGCAGACTCGTTGGGCTGAATGGCCTCTTTCTGCAATGTAGGGATTCTATGATTCTACCTTCTTCAGTCTTACACCCCCACGAGAATGCTCCTTTCCTCCATCTATTCTGGCCTCTTGCGCATCCCCAGAGTCCTTCATGGCAGCCTTGCCTCCAGCTGCCTGGGCCCTACGTTGTGGCATTCCGTCCCTGAGACATCTCGACCTCTTACTTCTCTACCAATTGGTAGATTTTTGGACTCTAAAAGAATAAAGGGGTGTGGGGATCTTGCAGGAAAGTGGAGTCGAGACTGAGGTGAACTGTGATCTTACTGATAGATCCAAGAGTAACATACGACCTACTCCTGCTCCAATTTCTTTTGTACTTGTGTTCTGAAGGAACTCCATAAAAACCCATATCTTTCAGGCCACTGGCTCCGTGTCTTGGCATCAATTTTTGATTGGTAATAAGTGCCTCAGGAGTTTTTTCAATAAATCAGCTCTAATGCAGGGTCATTCAGACTCGGAACGTTGGCTCTATTCTCTCCCCACAGATGCTGTCAGACCTGCTAAGATTTTCCAGCATTTTCTGTTTTTGTTTCAGATTCCAGCATCCGCAGTATTTTGATTTTCTCCATAAATCAATGTTGGCGAGTGTGCACGGTGAGGGGGGGGGGGGGGGCATTTCCAGTGCTCTGGATGAGGGAATGCTGCACGGACACGTTTGTCTAATTCTGAATTCTCTCCGTTTAAATTGCTCCTTTCTCCCTGTTCTGTCCCCAGAACCCCAAGGACTGCAGCAAAGCCAAGAAGCTGGTGTGTAACATCAACAAGGGGTGCGGTTACGGTTGCCAGCTGCATCATGTGGTCTACTGCTTCATGATCGCGTACGGTACCCAACGCACGCTCATCCTGGAGTCTCAGAACTGGCGCTATTCCACCGGGGGATGGGAGACAGTCTTCAAACCAGTCAGTGAAACCTGTACGGACAGATCTGGCACCAGCTCTGGCCATTGGTCAGGTGAGACTCTCTAGCCAATATCTGCCCTTTCTTGCCGGTTAAACAATGAGTGATGCCTCAGGTTTGGGGGCAACAGACAGTGAGTGACGTCAGAAGAACATCTCGAGATATAGGCACTGACTCCTATTTCACATGGTTCAGCCAAGGCTTCAGATTTACAAATGTTTGACTGATCATAACTCTCGTCCAGACAGTACAAGGATGTTCCTTCTGTTAATAGCATATTGTTTAGATACACACGAGATTGATTCCAGAGATGATTCAATTGGTCAGAACATTGAATGCAGGAGTTGTAACGTCTTGTTGAAGTTGTACAAGACATTGGTAAGGCCACACTTGGAATACTGTGTACAGTTCTGGTCACCCTATTATAAAAAGGATATTATTAAACTAGAAAGAGTGCAGAAAAGATTTACTAGGATGCTACTGGGACTTGATGGTTTGAGTTATAAGGAGAGGCTGGATAGACTGGGACTTTTTTCTCTGGAGCGTAGGAGGCTGAGGGGTGATCTTATAAGAGGTCTATAAAATAATGAGGGGCATAGATCAGCCAGATAGTCGATACCTTTTCCCAAAGATAGGGGAGTCTAAAACTAGAGGGCATAGGTTTAAGGTGAGAAGGGAAAGATACAAAAGTGTTCAGAGGGGCAATGTTTTCACACAGAGGGTGGGTGAGTGCCTGGAGCAAGCTGCCAGAGATAGTAGTAGAGGCCGGTACAATTTTGTCTTTTAAAAAGCGTTTAGACAGTTACATGGGTAAGATGCGTATAGAAGGAAATGGGCCAAATGCAGGCAATTGGGACTTGCTTAAGGGTTTTTTAAAAAAAGGATGACATGGACAAGTTGGGCCGAAGGGCCTGTTTCCATGCTGTAAACCTCTGAGGGGCTTGTCGTATGGAGAGAGATTGAACAGTTTAGGCCGATACTCTCTGGAATTTAGAAGAATGAGGGGAGATCAAATTGAGGTATACAAGATGATAAAAGATCTGGATAAAGTAGACGTGGAGCGAATGCTTCATCTTGTGGGTCATTCTAGGACGAGAGGTCATAGTCTTAGGATAACAGGTAGCAAATTTAAAACAGAGTTGGGGAGAAACAACTTCTCCCAAAGGGTTGTGAGTCTGTGGAATTCGCTGCCCCAAAGTGCGGTGGATACTGGGACAGTGAGTAAATTTAAGGAGGAGTTAGACAGATTTTTAATTGGTAACGGGTTGAAGGGTTATGGGGAGAAGGCAGGAAATTGGGGATGAGGAGCATATCAGCCATGATCGAATGGCGGAGTGGACTCGATGGGCTGAATGGCCTAATTCTGCTCCTATATCTTAAGAACTGATGAACTTATGTAAAGGCAATATTTAATTAAGTACTTAGAATGAAATAACTCCTCAGAGGCCAGCGTCACTTCACCAAATTCCCTTTATTTACAAATGTAACTCCTCTCCTAAGAGTACTTCAGTTTAAGTTTATTTATTAGTGTCACAAGTAGGCTTACATTAACACTGCAATGAGGTTACTGTGAAAATCCTCTAATGGTCACACTCTGGCGCCTGTTCGGGTACACTGAGGGAGAATTTAGCATGGCCAATGTATCCAAATAGCACATCTTTTGGACTGTGGGAGGAAACTGGAGTACATGGAGGAAACCCACGCAGACATGGGGAGAACGTGCAGACTCCGCACAGATAGTGACCTAAGCCGGGAAACGAACTTGGGTCTCTGGCGCTGTGAGGCAGCAGTGCCACCCCAAAGTCAGAATCCAGAGTGTCAGTAGTGTCACTCCTTATATATACAGGTGAGACATCCTGATTGCGCAGACAATCATAACCTCAATCAGGGAGCTCATACTCCAAGGAGCCCACCTCATGGGTCTCGTTGAGGTTATTACAGAGAGCACTTCTAAAGAGAGACTGCTCGGACACTGGGTACGTGGGTACGGGGCAGATGGACATATGTAATGTTGCATCTTGTAAATACACCAACTATCCAGAAAAGGATTTGTGTCCTCACGTCACCAGCTGCCTCGGGATCCATTTATCTCCTTTACCAATTTCTTCTTTTTTCGACAACTTTATACATGAGTTTTCTTTCCAATGTCCTAATCCCTATTGATCCACTTCTCTCCTTCAGCACTGCAGGCTAGTTGCCCTCTGCCACTGCTGGACTGGTTACCATCCAGCAACCTGGGGTAACTCCTCTGCCCTCTCCCTCGCTCCGTGCGAGAGCTAACTCCTTTTCCATTTGTCAGCCCCCCCACACCCTGAAGATAGGAAGACGTAGGAGCAGAAGCAGGCCATTCGGCCCATCGAGTCTGCCCCGCCCTTCAATTAGGCCATCATGACTCATCTGATATGATAATCTGCCACCAACTTTGTGGCTTCAGAGGTCAGGCACTCGCAGCAGAGAGTAACTTCATAGGGGAGGCGATGGCCCAGTGGTATTATCACCAGACGATTAATCCAGAAACTTAGCTAATGTTCTGGGGGCCCGGGTTCAAATCCCGCCATGGCAGATGGTGGAATTTGAATAAAATAAAATCTGGAATTAAGAATCAACTGATGACCATGAAACCTTTGTCAATTGTCGGAAAAACCCATCTGGTTCATTAATGTCCTTTAGGGAAGGAAATCTGCCGTCCTTACCTGGTCTGGCCTACATGTGACTCCAGAGCCACAGCAATGTGGTTGACTCTCAACTGCCCTCGGACAACTAGGGATGGGCAATAAATGCTGGCCAGCCAGCGACGCCCATGTCCCATAAATAAATTATTTTAAAAAATCATGCTATCAGAAGGCACTTGGTGAATTGTTTAACTTATTTTTTGAAATGAACAACGCTAATGTCAGGAATATAATCCAATCTTACTGATTGCTGACTTTTGCTTATCACAGTCCCTGTCATAGATCATGATGCACCAGCAGTTACGAGATGGTTGAAGCACCAATGTAAATCTTCAGAAAGGGATGCATATAGTTGAGCAGGATTTTGTGCACAGAATTCACGGATTTAATTTTCTCTTGGCCGTATTTCTTTGGGATTTGGTCACATTAAATCACATCACCTCTGCCTCACGGGCAGACCTCAGATAGGAATGTGAGATTAGAATTTGCTTGCCTTGGAGAGAGTTTTGCCAAGACTCTTCCGACGCTACAGTTAAGCAAGCCCACCAGCGCCTCTACTTTCTCAGGAGGCTAAGGAAATTCATCATGTCCACTACGACCCTCACCTCTCTGACTGGTATAGGCACTAACTAATCCAGGGAGGAGATCATTCTAACCCAGATCTTCCAGCAGAACTTAGGCTTTTGTACGGGGTGAGCTCTGCTCCAGCTCGTAACCGGTCCAGTTCCCTCACCCTGCACACATTCAGCGAACCGGTATCCACTGAACCGGTTGCCTGTTTCAGAGGTCAATGCTTATTGTCACTAAATACGTCACGAAAATGGTGCTCATTTTCAAGACTTTCTGAACCCAACTAATGGCCAGAATCCTCTGGTCCCTCTCGCCCCGCTGCCGGCGAGAATGGAGAACTTGACGCTCAGCCAAAACTCTGTTCACTGCACCGGGACTGGAGAATCAAAACCGCGGGAGAGGTCGGAGAATGCCAGACTCTGTGTCTGCCTTCCGACGTGTTTTGCATAGAGAAGTTAATTTTAAAATGGTCCTATATTTGAAGGGCCGCATTTCGCCGATATATTTCAACAGAGGAAGAAGGATTTAGAGTCACAGAGGTTTACAGTATGGAAACAGGCCCTTTTACCAACTTGTCCATGCCGCCCCTTTTGTTAACCCCTAAGCTAGTCCCAATTACCTGCATTTGGCCCATATCCTTCTATGCCCATCTTATCCACATAACTGTCTTAACGCTTTTTAAAAGATAAAATTGTACCTGCCTCTACTACTACCTCGTTCCAGACACTCACCACCCTCTGTGTGAAAAAATTGCCCCTCTGGACCCTTTTGTGTGTCTCCCCTCTCACCTTCAACCCATGCCCTCTAGTTTTAGACTCCCCTACCTTTGGGAAAAGATGTTGACTATCTAGCTGACCTGTGCCCCTCATTATTTTATAGACCTCTATAAGATCACCCCTCAGCCTCCGACGCTCCAGAGAAAAAAGTCCCAGTCTATCCAGCCTCTCCTTATAACTTATTTGCAGCATAGCATCGTGAGACACGTTGGCGATGCAGGGCCCTTGGAAAATGACCTTGCTTCGTCAGTGATGTATCGTTGCAATAAAAACCAGCGTTAGTACAAAATCATGGGGCTGGTCCCTTCAGTTTCCCTGGCCTAAATTATCACTGCTTACTCAAGTGACAGATGAAGATTCATGATTCATAAATATCAACTTTTGACTGACATTTGACATGTGCTGTGCTGTGGGATGCTCACAGAAATGATTTGAGTTTATCACACACACACATTTCATAACCGGAGATTTCCAGCAATGCAAAATCAAATGTCAATTTCCCTCCCCAGGATGAGGAGAAATATAGATTGATTTATTTACTGTCACTGCTCGTTGCTCAAGTGTTGAGCGGTCTTTATGGATGTTGGCGTTTTCCAGGGTTTTTTTCCCATGGTGCATTTCCTTCTCACAGGGAGAGGAGGCAGGCCAGACTAGGTGCAGGTACAGCAGGCAGTAAAGAAGGCAAATGGTGTAAAAGCAAAATACTGCGGATGCTGGAATCTGAAACCAAAAGAGAAAATTCTGGAAAATCTCAGCAGGCCTGGCAGCATCTGTAAGGGGAGAAAAGAGCTGATGTTTCAAATCCAGATGACCCTTTGACAAAGCTTTGACAAAGCTCGTTTCTCTCGAGGCAAATGGTATGTCTTCATAGCGAGAGGATTTGCGTATAGGAATGGGGATGTTTTGCTGCAATTGTGTAGGGCGTTGGTGAGGCCACACCTGGAGTATTGTGTACAGTTTTGGTGTCCTCATCTGAGGAAGGATGTCCTTGCTATAGAGGGAGTGCAGCAAAGGTTTACCAGGCTGATTCCTGGGATGGCAGGTCTGTCATATGAGGAGATTCTAAATCGGTTAGGATTATATTCAGTGGAGTTTAGAAGAGTGAGAGGGGATCTCATAGAAACTTATAAAATTCTTACAGGATTAGGCAGGGTAGGTTGAAAAAGAATGTTCGCGATAGTGGGGGATTCCAGAACTAGGGGTCATAGTTTGAGGATAAGGGGTAAACCCGGGTCCCTGGCGCTGTGCCACCATGCTGTCTCACAGCGCCAGGGACCCGGGTTCAATTCCAGCCTCGGGTGACTGTGTGGAGTTTGCACGTTCTCCGCGTGTCTGCGTGGGTTTCCTCCGGGTGTTCCGGTTTTCTCCCACAGTCTAGCGATGCGTGGGCTAGGTTGACTGGCCCTGGTAAGTTGCCCATTAGTGTCAGGGGGATTAGCAAGGTATTTATTTATTAGTGAAAATATGTGGGGTTACAGGGATAGAGCCTGGGTGGGATTGTTGTCAGTGCAGGCCCGATGGGCCGAATGGCCCCCTTCTGCACTGTAGAGATTCTATGATTCTGTTTGGGTGTTTGTGTAGTTGAGAATGAATATTAAAATGCCTCAGGAGCCCAAAAGAATGGGCATTGTGAGGAGCGCAGTGGAGGGTATTCTTAATCCGGATGGCTTTTCGGGAGCCTTGCAGGACCAATGGAGAGTTAGGGAACCTTGCAATGCATCAAATCCATGGCATGCTTCCTTGGCTGTGCCTAAAGCTTAATCTGGACAAAAGAAAAGCCAAGAGACAGGTTGATGCAAATGTCGATTCACATTACTGAGGGTGGCACAGTGGTTAGCGCTGCTGCCTCAAAGCGCCAGGGACCTGGGTTCGATTCCCGGCTTGGGTCACTGTCTGTGTGGATTCTGCACATTCCCCCCCGTGTCTGCATGGGTTTCCTCCGGGTGCTCCGGTTTCCTCCCACAGTCCATAGACATTCTGGTGATATGTATTGGCCATGCGAAATTCTCCCTCAGTGTACCCAAACAGGCGCCGGAGTGTGGCGACTGGGGGATTTTCACAGTAACTTCATTGCAGTGTTAATGTAAGCTGACTTGTGACGCTAATGAATAAATAATAACTTTAACCCGACGATGAAGTAAGCAGGCAGCAACCACAGGTGAGCTGTCCCTCTGCCAATTGTGGAGGAGGGGGCAGCAGAGGGGGCAGCAGAGGGGGCAGAGCAGAGGGCGGGCGAGAGCTGTCGCCAAGTCGGAGTTATAATTGAGAAAATAGCATGAACCAGGAAAACCGAGGGAAAGTTGATGTGATTGATGGCAGATGAAGTAAAAATGCTTTCCAACTGACAACACAATCAAACGGTCACGTAATTGATTTTTTTTAGCTGTGAGGTTGCTGCGTATTTCTGATGCAGAACAAGAAGGCGCACAATTCCTGGCAGTGGGAATGGAACTCTGCAGCTTCCTGAGCTAAGCGAACAATGGATAAATGATACATTTTGGAGTGAGCCAATCAGTCCATAAATTGCCAGTTGTGCGAGCTTTATTTATTGTGGAATGTATCGAGAAATGCTGGTATTAATAGGCAGGCATCGCGTTGAGGAAACCGTGATTGTATATAAAAATTGTTGAGAGCATTCATTACCCTCAACAAACCATGTTTTAAACTGTCAAAAGTATATAAAGAGAAGGGAGAAGGACAGCTATTTCATGTTGATTTATTCAATCCTGGCAGAGGAAATCTAAGAGCACCTCCAATTCTGCAAGTTCCCCTCATCAAAGAGCAATTAAGCTCTTGATCAGAAAACAAACCGACTTTTGTGTTCTTAAAGGAACAAACCGGCTTGCAAGATTAATGACGCGCTAAGCTCCAAAGAAAATGTAAGAAATGGTGTGTCAAAATCCCACCGTGCAATCAGTATTAACAAAACAAACCATTTCCCATCCGTTTCCTGATTATTCTTTGGTTGATTCTTTCATGGGATGTGGGCGTCGCTGGCTGGGCCAGCATTTGTTGGCCAACCCTAATTGCCCCTTGAACTGAGTGGCTGGCTAGGCCATTTCAGAGGGCAGTTAAGAATCAACCGCATTGTTGTGGGGTCTGAAGTTCCATGTAGGCCAGACCGGGTAAGGACGGCAGATTTCCTTCCCGAAAATGCGTCAGTGAGGCGGATAAGTTTTTGCAGCAATCGATGGTTGTTGTCATAGTCACCGTTAGCGAGACAATCTTTATATTCCAGATTTATTCATTAAATTTATATTCCAGCAGCTGTGAACCCATGACCCCTGAGCATTAGCCCGGGCCTCTGGATTATTAGTCCAGTGACACTACTGCTACACCCTGATGCAGGGGCATTGGAGAATTTCATTTGCGATTTACTAATCTTGTCCGAGATTCATAAAATGTTTAAAGTGAGCCATCCTGGTTTCTCAATCCAATCCAAACTATCAACATCCTGGGAGGCTACCTTTAACCACTGGACTAGCCATACAAATATTGTGGCTACAAGAGCAGGTCAGAGGCTGGGAATCCTGCAGCGAGTATCTCACCTCCTGATTTTCCAGAGCCTATCCACCATCGATAAGACACAAGTCAGGAGTGTGATGGAATACTCCCCACTTGCCTGGATGGGTGCAGCTCCAACAACGCTCAAGAAGCTTGACACCATACAGGACAAAGCAGCCCCGCTTAATTGGCACCACATCTACAAACAGTCACTCCCTCCATCACTGCTGATGAACAATGGCAGCCGTGTGTACCATCTACAAAATGCACTGCAGGAACTCATTAAGGCTCCTTAGGAGGCACCTTCCAAACTCATGACCGCTACCAGCTAGAAGGACAAGAGCAGCAGACTCTTGGGAACACCACCACCTGGAGGTTCCCCTCCAAGCCACTCGCCATCCTGACTTGGAAATATATCGCCGTCCCTTCACTGTCGCTGGGTCAAAATCCTGGAATTCCCTCCCTAACAGCACTGTGGGAGTACCTCCACCACCTGGATTGCAGCGATTCAAGAAGGCAGCTCACCACCCACCTCACTCCCTGTCAAATCGGTTAAGAAAGCTCACCGTCTGAAAAATTCCACCATTAATCTTCTCACTTTAACATTTCCCCTGCTTCCAGAGGATCCAGAGCTTCAGGTTTTTAGGTGTCCAGATCAGGAACAACTTGTCCTGGTCCCCCCATGTCGACACTATAGTTAAGAAACAGCTTGGTACGGCTCCTGCTCTACCCAAGACCACAAAATACTACAAAAGGTCGTAATTGTAGCCCAATCCATCACGTAAACCAGCCTCCCATCCATTGACTCTGTCTACACTTCCCGCTGCCTCGGCAAAGCAGCCGGCATAATCAAGGACCCCATGCATCCTGGACATTCTCTCTTCCACCTTCTCCCGTCGGGAAAAAGATACAGAAGTCTGAGGTCACGTACCGACTGACTCAAGAACAGCTTCTTCCCTGCTGCTGTCCGACTTTTGAATGGACCTACCTCGCATGAAGTTGATCTTTCTCTACACCCTAGCTATGACTGTAACATTACATTCTGCACTCTCTCGCTTCCTTCTCTATGAGCGGTATGCTTTGTCTGTATAGCGCGCAAGAAACAATACTTTTCACTGTATGCTAATACATGTGACAATAAATCAAATCAAATCAAAATCAGAGGAAGATGAACAGGCTTTGGGAAATCAGGAGGTGAGATACTCGCTGCAGGATTCCAGGTCTCTGATTTGCTCTTGTAGCCACTGTATTTGTACGGCTAGTCCAGTGGTTAAAGGTGACCCCCAAGGATGTTAATAGTTGGATTGGATTGAGAAACCAGGATGGCTCACTTGAAACATTTTATGAATCTCAAGCAAGATTAGTAAATCCCAAATGAAATTCTCCGATGCCTCTGCTTCAAGGTGTAGTGGTAGTGTCACTGGATTAGTGATCCAGAGGCCTGGGCTAAGGGGAGCTCCTGTTAACTTGCAGCTCAGTCCGAATCTTGTACCCATTCCGATAGCTCCTCAAAGGATTTGAATTGATCGGATATGAATTGATGCTAATGGATAAGAGGTGCAGGTTAGGTTGATTGGCCACGCTAAATAGTGTCAGGGGGATTAGCAGGGTAAATATGTGGGGTTATGGGGATAGGGCCTGGGTGGGATTGTGGTCGGTGCAGACTCGATGGGCCGAATGGCTTCCTTCTGCACTGTAGGGATTCTCTGATTCTATAAAAAATGCCATCCCAGTGACTCCGCCATTTTTTGTGCGGTTAGTCTTAATGGCCTGAAATGTTGACAGATCGAGTCGCGACTGGCACCTAATGATGAGGGGAATCGAGGGAGAAGTGAGTGAAAGATTCGATGACAGTTCCCGTGTTGTGAGTGACAGCCTGAAAGAATGAAATGAGCTGTCAGTGACAGACACTCTGGCTATAGTTAGACAGCAGTTGAAAAGGCACTTCATAAAAATAATGATTTTTGTACCCTCGCCGCTTATTTCTCGTGTTCGGAAAGATCGAGTGTGTCGTGGCACTGCTAACATGGTGGCTTGTTGTTTTAGGCCACTTGATGCTTGCCAGCTCAAATCCAAATGCTGTCTGACATGGATCTGGTGAATCGTTACAGATAAACAACTTTTCTTCATCATTCAGATTCAAAACCAGATGTGCATGCGTTTAGGTAAAGAACAAAGAAAATTACAGCACAGGAACAGGCCCTTCGGCCCTCCAAGCCTGCGCCGACCATGCTGCCTGACTTAACTAAAACCCCCTACCCTTCCGGGGACCATATCCCTCTATTACCATCCTATTCATGTACTTGTCAAGACGCCCCTTAAAAGTCACTACCGTATCCGCTTCCACTACCTCCCCGGGCAACGAGTTCCAGGCACCCACCACTCTCAGTGTAAAAAAAATCTGCCTCGTACATCTCCTTTAAACCTTGCCCCTCGCACCTTAAATCTATGCCCCCTAGTAATTGACTCTTCCACCCTAGGAAAAAGCTTCTGACTATCCACTCTGTCCATGCCTCTCATAATCTTGTAGACTTCTATCAGGTCTTCCCTCAACCTCCGTCGCTCCAGTGAGAACAAGCCAAGTTTCTCCAACCTCTCCTCATAGCTAATCCCTCCATACCAGGCAATATCCTGGTAAATCTCTTCTGTACCCTCTCCAAAGCTTCCACATCCTTCTGGTAGTGTGGCGACCAGAATTGAACACTACATTCCAAGTGCGGCCTAACTAAGGTTCTATAAAGCTGCAACATGACTTGCCAATTTTTAAACTCAATACCCCGGCTGATGAAGGCAAGCATGCCATATGCCTTCTTGACTACCTTCTCCACCTGCATTGCCACTTTCAGTGACCTGTGTACCTGTACACCCAGATCCCTCTGCCTATCAATACTCTTAAGGGTTCTCGGAAGCGAAACATCTGCAGAACAATGCTATGTTTCGCTGCTTTGAAAAAAACATACAGACATTTGAGTAGAGGGATAGGGATGTTTTGCTGCAATTGTCTAGTGTGTTGGTGATACCACATCTGGAATATTGTGAGCAGTTTTGCTGTCCTTATCTGAGGAAGGATGTCCTTGCTATGGAGGGAGTACAGAGAATGTTTACCAGGCTGATTCCCTAGGATGGCAGGACTGTCATATGAGGAGAGACTAAGTCGGTTAGGATTCTATTCACTGGAGTTTAGAAGAATGAGAGAGGATCTCAAACAAACTTATAAAATTCTAACAGGGTTAGACAGGGTAGATTCAGAAAGAATGTTCCCGGTGGTGGGGGAGTCCAGAACTAGGGGGTCATAGTTTGAGGATAAGGGGTGAACCTTTTAGAACTGAGGTGAGGAGAACTTTCTTCCCCCAGAGAGTGGTGAATGTGTGGAATTCACTACCACAGAAAGCAGTTGAGGTCTGATTTCAAGAAGAAATTAGATTTGGCTAAAGGGATCGAGGGATATGGGGGGAAGCGGGGGATCAGGATATTGAATTCGATGATCAAAATGAATGGCAGAGCAGGCTCGAAGGGCCGAATGGCCTCCTCCTGCTTCTAGTTTCTATGTTTTTATACATAGTTTCTGCTCTGAAATCCAGTCTGCCGAGGTGAATGAATTTATATAAGGGTGTATTAAATATTAAATGTCTCGTGTCATATTCCAGTGACCTAAGAATGGAAAACACTTCTTGGCAAATATGTTGGTGCACTGGCAGACTCCACTGACAGTACGCATTGAGCTTTACTTACTCAGATATCTTAACTCTCCCTGTAAGCGCAAGATCTTCAGTCACAGTAAATTGAATATTTTTATTGTAGATCACATTTATAACCGGCTACTTCCTGTTTATTATCATTGGGGTTCAGCTTAAATTCCATTCTCTACTTTTGGTTTATGGACGGCTCGGTGGCACAGTGGTTGGCACTGCTGCCTCACGGTGCCAGGGACCCGGGTTCAATTCCAGACTCGGGTCGCTGTCTGTGTGGGGTTTGCACGTTTATAATGTATTCAAGAGGCGGCTGGATATAGCACTTGGGACGAATGGGATCAAAGTTTATGGGGAGAAAGCAGGATTAGGCTATTGAGTTGGACGATCAGCCATGATCGTGATGAATGGCGGAGCAGGCTCGAAGGGCCAAATGGCCTCCTCCTGCTCCTATCTTCTATGTTTCTATGTTTCTACTCTCCCCATGTCGGCATGGATTCCTCCGGGTGCTCCGGTTTCCCCTCTCAGTCCAAAGATGTGCAGGTTAGGTGCATTGGCCATGCTAAATTGCCCCTTATTGTCCAAAAGATGTGTAGGTTCGAAATGATTAGCCATGATAAATGTGCGGGGTGGACTGTTTGTTCACCATTATCACAAAATCCAGCCATGCCCCATGAAATAAATAGGGCTGCTTATGTATCAAACTTTTATGAAGAAAAAGGTGGACCCTCATTAAGGTTTCCTAGGATGAAGTTTTCCAGATGTTCATGTTGGCGGGTTCTTCCAGTCCGGCCAATGGTGCACCCCGCCGCGGGTTCCCTGGCACCTTGGGGTGTTGTCAATGGAACAAAAGCCCCCTCCCCCCAGCATGCCCCTCCCACCACGAGTAACATGCCAAAAAATCCAAGCCCTGGTTGTGTCCCATAGTAAGAAGTTTAACAACACCAGGTTAAAGTCCAACAGGTTTATTTGGTAGCAAAAGCCACACAAGCTTTCGGAGCTCTAAGCCCCTTCTTCAGGTGAGTGGGAATTCTGTTCACAAACAGAGCATATAAAGACACAAACTCAATTTACATGAATAATGGTTGGAATGTGAATACTTACAACTAATCAAGTCTTTAAGAAACAAAACAATGTGAGTGGAGAGAGCATCAAGACAGGTATCTACATAGCCTGTCTTGATGCTCTCTCCACTCCCATTGTTTTGTTTCTTAAAGACTTGATTAGTTGTAAGTATTCACATTCCAACCATTATTCATGTAAATTGAGTTTGTGTCTTTATATGCTCTGTTTGTGAACAGAATTCCCACTCACCTGAAGAAGGGGCTTAGAGCTCCGAAAGCTTGTGTGGCTTTTGCTACCAAATAAACCTGTTGGACTTTAACCTGGTGTTGTTAAACTTCTTACTGTGTTTACCCCAGTCCAACGCCGGCATCTCCACATCATGTGTCCCATAGCAACAGAAATCCTTGACTATTAACTACCATCAAATGAAAAGCTTCTCATTTTCCAGTTTGGTATCTCTAAGGTTAAGTATTCAATCCCGGTTTGTATTCTCTGCAAACTGAGTGCTATATAAACTTGGTTGGCAAAGGTAGACCAGTTTTAATGGTTCGTGTTCAAATCCCTCAATATGGCACTTAGTTAGAAAAGTGTTCCATCAGAGGGAGCGATTCACTAATAACCTACTTGCCTCTTGATTGGCAGTTGTACTAGCCTGGCATTATTCTGAATGGCAAGCCCCTATTGAACAAGGGACAATCGAAAATTTACAGACGATTTTTAAGTAATTTGTTACCAAGTGACAATTTAGATAAGTTAAATCGACAGCAAATTATGGAACTCAGGACAGTGTGAGCATGGTTTACTGATTGCAAACAATGAACAATCTGTCTAACTCCTCCTTAAATTTAAGATGGAGTTAGACAGATTTTTAATTGGGAATGGGTTGAAGGGTTATGGGGAGAAGGCAGAAAAATGGGGATGAGGAGTTTATCAGCCATGATAAAATGGCGGAGTGAACTCAATGGGCCGAATGGCCTAATTCTGCTCTTATATCTTATCATCAATCCAATGTTCCAGACTCTGTTGTTCCTTATAGCTCGTGGCAGCAGCTTTCTGCTCTCCAGTTGCCCCCCCCCGCCCCCCCACTATCTCAGCTCCCGGGAATGTACCTGGGCCTTGTTGATCACCCAATGTCAATCATGTGTTCGAATAGCTCAGGAAAGATACCCACGGTGTCGCCATCCCTTGTCCAGTTAGCTCGAGGTCACCTTTTACTTTACCTCTTTTGTTAACCTTATTAGACACGGGTATAGGTCAGAGGGTATAAGGTGTTATCCTAATGACTTAAGTGTAACACCATCCAGGATAAAGCAGCCCCGCTTGACTGGCACCCCATCCACAAACGTGAAATTCGGCATGTCCACTTCAACTTTTTACAGACGCACCATAGAAAGCATCCTTTCCGGGTGTATCATAGTTTGGTATGGCTCCTACTCTGTCCAAGACTGCAAGAAACTACAAAGGGTTGTGAAAAGTATTGTTTCTTGCGTGCTATACAGACAAAACAAGTCCATCATGCAAACCAGCCTCCCATCCATTAACTACATCTACGCTTTCTGCTACCTTGGGAAAGCAGTGGCACAGTGATTAGCACTGCTGCTTCACAGCGCCAGGGACCCAGGTTCGATTCCCGGCTTGGGTCACTGTCTGTGCAGAGTCTGCACGTTCTCCCCGTATCTGCGTGGGTTTCCTCCTACAGTCCGAAAGACGTGCTGGTTAAGTGCATTGACCATGCTAAATTTCCCCTCAGTGTACCCGAACAGGTGCTGGAGTGTGGCAACTAGGGGATTTACACTGTAACTTCATTGCAGTGTTAATGTAAGCCTACTTATGACTAATAAATAAATAAACCTTTCAAACAGTTGGGTAGCAAGCGGAGATTTTAGTTTAACATTGGATTTTGGTGCGTTCAGGTGTCGTCCACGACAACTGACCAACGGACACTCCAGATGTGCTGTGGACACCTTTAACATTCACGTCCAGTTGTGTAACATTTAGAATCAAATATCCAGTCACCTGGATAATTTAGAATTAACGGGGAGATTCACTCTGACAGATGGAGCTCTAAGCAAATATATTGTGGCAAATTAAACTTTGCAATGGGGAACTATGGCTATCGAAAAGTAAATGACATTGAAAGCCACGATTTAACTGCAAGTCAAACTCACGATGCTGAATGGCTTATTTGTATTCCTGGGACATCACTTGCTTTCTGTCTGCGCTAAGGCCCTGTCTGGTTGATCGTGGAGATGTTGACAGTTTTATTGCAACAAACAACACCTGGAACAGAATCTTCATTTTTAAAGGAACAATTCCCATTGTCAAGATTATCGGAGGAATCAACTGCTCTTTTAGCTGTTCTTTGGGCTCTGGAAGTCTGAAATACCGACAGAAAATGCCAGAAATAATCGGGAGGTCAGGCAGCGTCACTGGAGAAAGAAGCAGTGTTGATTTTTCAGTTTGGCACCTCTTTATTAGGAACCCTTCATCTTCCGACTTCATAAGTCGGAAAAACCCATCTGGTTCACTAATGTCCTTTAGGGAAGGAAATCTGCCTTCCTTACCCGGTCTGGCCTACATGTGACTCCAGAGCCACAGCAATGTGATTGATTCTCAACTGCCTCCAAGGCAACTAAGGGATGGGCAATAAATGTTGACCTGCCAGCGGCGCCCATGTCCCATGAACGAATAAAAAAACTCCACCTCAGTTTTATTCCGATTAACCAAACTAGCTACTCTGGCAGTATATAGAATCCCGACAGTGCAGAAGGAGACCCTTATTTTTTCAATTTATTAGTATCACAAGTAGGCTTACATTAACACTACAATGAAGTTACTGTGAAAATCCCCCAGTCGCCACACTCTGGCACCTGTTCGGGTACACTGAGGGAGAATTTAGCAAGGCCAGTGCACCTAACCAGCACGTCTTTCAGACTGTGGGAGGAAACCAGAGCACCCGGAGGAAACCCACGCAGACATGGGGAGAACGTGCAGATTCCACACAGACAGTGACCCAAGGCTGGAATTGAACCCAGGTCCCTTGCGCTGTAAGGGGCATGTCCACAGCCTGCTCCTGACAAGACCGACTGAGGCAGAGTGGGCAGTGCCAGGGGTGCGGATGCCCTGCGCTGAGAGTTCCTGCCGCTGATAAAATGAATCCTGGGTGCTGAGTCAGATCACATGTATCGATCTCCAGTGTGTGAAAGCTAGTCCCAACGGGTAGGGAGCGAGATAAGATCCAGAAAACAGCTGAACTCTCCCAAAGATGGCAACGTGTTCACCTGAACCCTTTTTTGCCTTCACAAGTCATGTAAAGTTTATTTATTAGTCACAAGTAGGCTTACATTAACACTGCAATGAAGTTACTGTGAAAATCCCCGAGTCGCCACACTCTGGCGCCTGTTTGAGTAGATAGAGGGAGAATTTAGCATGGCCAATGCACCTAATCAGCACGTCTTCCAGACTGTGGGAGGAAACCGGAGGAAACCCACGCAGACACAGGGAGAATGTGCAAACTCTGCACAGACAGTGACCGAAGCCAGAAATCGAACCCGGGTCTCTGGCACGGTGAGGCAGCAGTGCTAACCACTGTGCCACCCACAATGGTCGTGATGTTGGCATAATCTCCAGGACTGCACCCCAAGGAAATCCCAATGCAGTTCTGAGCTCATTTTGATTTCCCAAACCTTATTTTTTGGGAGTTGTGGTAACGTGCCCTCTTTAAGCGGGTGATCCCTGAAGGTAACATGATCGGGCCGGACCCAATGGAGAGGCAGCACAGGAAGACCAGCCAATCGGGTGCAAGGGTGCGAGGCCTTGGGTCAGGGAGGATCCTCAGTTGGAGCCAGGGAGAATAGTGGCATCTTTAGGTCTGACGGACCCTTGCTTGTATATATCTATTTACGGTCCGTAATAAAGCCTTCATGACACAGCACGTCGCCTTCCAGTTACTGCAGGAGTGAAGTTCAGTTAAAGTTGATTAGGAAATCCATCTCTTGGATAAACACATTGATGTCAACCGTGGGAGCTGAAGATTGGAAACTCTGTCAGCGCTTTTAGTGGGAGAAATTAGCCGCGAATCTGCAGCTGCCAACTACTCATTAAGAAGCTTCATTCTGTGCCAAATGGCATGGTTTTCAGAGAGTGATAATGTTCCAGCGTCCCCAAGAGTTGATCAGAGGCTGCAATGATTTGGAGAATTCTTGAGAGAACCGTCCACACTACTCTTCTGTAACAACAGCTCCGGCCCAACTGCCATTTGTTTTGATGTATCTTGTAACACACATTAAAACGAAATGTCGAGTGAGTAATCAGCCAGTGGAAACATTGTACGTTGGTGAGGCAGGAGGAGAGTACAGACCGCTGGGGTACAGTTCTGAGATGAGGCAAACCAGTGTGCTTTTACCATGGCGTATCTTTCAGGGAAATGTAAATTGGTTGATTTGATTTATTATTGGCACGTGTTGGGATACAATGAAAAGTATTATTCCTTGCACGCTACACCGACAAAGCATACTGTTCATAGAGTACATAGGAGAGAAGGAAAGGAGAGGGTGCAGAATTTAGTGTTACTGTCATAGCGAGGGTGTAGAGAAAGGTCAGCTTAATATGTGATTTGATTTATTATTGTCACCTGTATTGGGATACAGTGAAAGGTATTATTTCTAGCACATTATACAGACAAAGCATACTGTTCATTGAATACATAGGGGAGAAGGAAAGGAGAGGGTGCAGAATGTAGTGTTACAGTCATAGCTAGGGTGTAGGGAAAGATCAGCTTAAAATATGATTTGATTTATTATGGTCACCTGCATTGGGGTACAGTGAAAGGTATTATTTCTTGCATGCTTTACAGTGAAAGCATACCGTTCATAGAGTACATGGGGAGAAGGAAAGGAGAGAGTGCAGAATGTAATGTTACAGTCATAGCTCGGGTTTAGAGAAAGATCAACTTAATATAAGAAAGGTCCGTTCAAAAGTCTGATGGCAGCAGGGAAGGAGCTGTACTTGAGTCGGTTGGTATATGATCTCAGACTTTTGTACCATTTTTCCGAAGGAAGAAGGTGGAAGAGAGTATGTCCAGGGTGCATGAGATCCTTGATTACTTTGGCTGCTTTTCCGAGGCAGCAGGAAGTGTAGGCGGAGTCAATGGATGGGAGGTTGATTTGCATGATGGACTGGGCCATGTTCACAACCCTTTGTAGTTTCTTGCAGAGCAGAGTCTTGGGCAGAGCAGGCGCCATACCAAGCTGTGATACAACCAGAAAGAATGCTTTCTATGGTACATCTGTAATAGTTGGTATGAGTTGTAGCGGACATCGGCTGCAGTCTTTTCTTAACCAAAGTGGTCCTCAATGCAGAGGCTTGTAAGACCCTTTTTTTCTTGTGCATCATAGGATGTCCAAAATAAGAGTCCAATCAGAAAGACCAACCAGAAAGAGGCAAGGAAGTGTAGAAAATCTAACTGTATCATAGCAAATAGGAGCAGGAATAGGCCATTCGGCCCTTCGAGCTTGCTCTGTCATTCATTACGATCATGGCTGATCATCAAACTCAATAACTCAATAGCCTGATCCTGCCTCCACCCTTCCCCCCCCCCACCCCCAATATCCTTTGACTCCCTTCACTCAAGAGCAATATCTAATTCCTTCTTAAAAACATACAACATTTTGGCCTCAACTACTTACTGTGGTAGTGAATTCCACACATTCACCACCCTCTGGGTGAAGAAATGTCTCCTCACCTTTCTCCTGAATGGGTTACTCCATATCTGTAGACCGTGATCCCTGGTTCTGCTACCAAGAACATCCTTCCTGCATCTACCCTGTCTGGTCCTGTTAGAATTTTATAGGTTTCAATGAGATCCCCCCCTCATCTGAACTCCAGTGAATACAATCCTAACCTACTCAATCTCTCCTCATACGTCAGTCCCGCCATCCCAGGAATCGGTCTGGTAAATCTTCGCTGCACTCCCTCTTTAGCAAGAACATCCTTGCTTGGATAGGGAGACCAGAATTGCGCACAATATTCCAGGTGTGGCCTCATCATGCCAGGGATAATTGAGGCAAGGCATCCTTGCTTCTGTACTCGTGTGGGTGGCACAGTGGTTAGCACTGCTGCCTCACAGCTCCAGGGACCCGGGTTCAATTCCCGGCTTGGATCACTGTCTGTGTGGAGTTTGCACGTTCTCCCACGTCTACGTGGGTTCCCTCCAGGTGCTCCGGTTTCCTCCAAAGATGTGCGGGTTAGATTGATTGGTTGTGCTAGATTGCCCCTTAGTGTCCCAGGATGTGTAGGTTAGAGGGATTAGCGGGGTAAATATGTGGGATGATGGGGATAAGGCCTGGGTAGGATTGTGGTCGGTGCAGGCTCATTGGGCCGAATGGCCTCCTTCTGAACTGCAGGGATTCTTATGATTTTCTATGATTTCTATGAATCCTCTTGCTATGAAGGCCAACATACCAATTTGCCTTTGCGTGCATTGCATACTTTGTGTGAGGTTTTGCGTACAACTCTTCCAGAATATCCTTGCTAGTGAATGTTAAGTGCATCTCACAGTCCCAACACTTGACAAAAAGCTCCTGTGTACCTGAAAGGCAGTGGGCCATGACCTCCTCTGCACTGCAATTCAAGCTGTTTGCAGGAGTGTCAAGCCCCTCATGAGACTGTGGCCTTTTCCCCCCAGCTATCTGATACGTTAAGCCTGAACAACGCCTCTCAGAGTGTCCTCTGTTCTCCCTGCGAGATTAAACTGGGAACCATTCAGTCCCGTACAGTCCCAAGGTCCGAGTCAGTGGCCGTGACGGATGTGGAATGCCATTAGGTAGGGCAAGCTGAGATGAAAGGCTCTTTCGCATTCCACCTCTGGGAGCACTCGCCACCAGGGGTTGTTGAGAAGGAGCTGGGTGCAGAAGCTGCGTGCTTTGATATGGTTTCCCAGCGCTGCATTAATGGTAAGGGGGTATGTTACACGCTGGGCACGGCAGGTCATTCATTTGTGTCGGCTGCTGACCTGCTTGTGCTTATCTCGGCCTCTCTGTGCAATATGTAAGGGTCCGTCTCGGCAAAGGAGCCAGTGTTACAGAGGAGGGCAAGTTTCATTCACAGAAAGGGCCCCTATTTCACCTTGATCTTTCAGATGGAGGGTGAACCTAAACTTGATTTGATTTGGTTTATTATTGTCACATATATTAACATAGTGAAAAATATTGTTTCTTGCGCGCTATACAGACAAGACGTACCGTACATAGAGAAGGAAACGAGAGAGTGCAGAATGTAGTGTTACAGTCATAGCTAGGGTGTAGAGAAAGATCAACTTAATGCAAGTCTATTCAAAAGCCTGACAGCAGCAGGGAAGAAGCTGTTCTTGAGTCGGTACGTGACCTCAGACTTTTGTATCTTTTCCCCGAATTAAGAAGGTGGAAGAGAGAATGTCTGGGGTGCGAGGAGTCCTTAATTATGCTGGCTGTTTTGCCGAGGCAGCAGGAAGTGTCGACAAAGTCAATGGATGGGAGGCTGGTTTGCGTGATGGATTGGGCTACATTCACGACCTTTTGTAGTTCCTTGCGGTCTTGGTGAAGAGCCTGATATATCAGCGGAGGTTTGAATGTCGTGAGATGAATCAGCTGATATTTTGTTTTCGAGCATCTCGAGTGTCGTGCGGATGGAATACATAGGCACTGAGGGAAGGAGGGTGCACCGGAGGCCACAATCGGCCAAGGAGCCCGGCAGGGTCTCAACGAGCCTGACATTGTTGATCGCAACTAGAACCAGAACCAGAGGACACAACCTCAGGCTAAAGGGACGATCCTTTGAAACAGAGATGAGGAGGAATTTCTTCAGCCAGAGAGTGGTGAATCTGTGGAACTCTTTGCCGCAGAAAGCTGGGGAGGCCGGGTCATTGAGTGTCTTTAAGACAGAGATAGATAGGTTCTTGATTAATAAGGGGATCAAGGGTTATGGGGAAAAGGCAGGAGAATGGGGATGAGAAAAATATCAGCCATGATTGAATGGTGGAGCAGACGCGAGTGGCTTAATTCTGCTCCTGTGTCTTCTGGTCTTATGGCAATGACCGTGCCTCATTTAACAGAGATGCTGCAGACTTCCGCCCAGCAGCAGGCCAGATGGGCGGGCAAGAGCGCACACAATTACCCTTCCCAAGGGCAATTCAGGATGGGCAATAAATACTGGCATAGCCAGCCATGCCCATCTCCCGGGCAAGAAAATATTTTCTTAAAAAACCCGATGGAGGATAGGCTACATCTGGGTGCCACAAGGATGGTTAGCGATCCACACGTCCATTAGTTTTAAGTTTAAATTTAAGTTTATTTATTAGTGTCACAAGTAAGGCTTGCATTAACACTGCAATGTAGTTACTGTGAAAATCCCCTCGTCGCCACACTCCGGCCCCTGTTCGGGTACATTGAGGGAGAATTTAGCATGGCCAATGCACCTAACCAGCACGTCTTTCGGACTGTGGGAGGAAACCGGAACACCCGGAGGAAACCCATGCAGACACGGGGAGAACGTGCAAACTCCACACAGACAATGACCCAAACCAGGAATCAAACCCAGGTCCCTGGCTCTGTGAGGCAGCAGTTTAAGTCTTAGGAGCTACAGAGAGGGGTTTGGCTTGTAGAGCAGAAGAGGGGTGGGGGAATTCCTTCAATGACTTCCAAAGGGAGAATGGGGGGCTTGGGACTGGGTGGGGGGAGTCTCGGAGGGACAAACAGAGAGATCCTTTGGCCAAACACAGTCATTTACTTCCCGGAGCCCACGATTATTTTAAATGTGCCATCAGCAACCTGAGAGACCTCCAGCTGTGCCCCACTCTGTTCCTCGCCCAAGGGGTGAGTTGGTTAGGGTCAGATTCACCTGGGACTGTGCCAGTGGAGGGTAAAAGGTCTTACCCGGTCTGGCCTACATGTGACTCCAGAGCCACAGCAAGATGGTTGATTCTCAACTGCCCACTAGGAATGGGCAGTAAATGCTGGCCCAGCCAGCGACGCCTATGTCCCATGAACGAATGAAAAGAAAATCCCTGCAGGCGGCAAGAAATAGGGATGGAGAGATCACAACAAAGAGAGAACCAATGCAACAAGCCTGAAAGTCGAGGACGCCGTTTCGAATCAACGAAATTTATGCTGGGACTTCAAATTGCCTTTTTAATTATGATGTCCTGCTGGAATCTGAAATTTTCTGTTAATTATTATAGCCCACTGAGCTAACCTTTGTTAATAATCCCTTCAGTGAACACAAACGCTCCATCAGTCGACACAATTGATGGAGCACTTAGACACAACAGCAGGAGCCAGAGGCAAACCAGCCCCCTCCTGTTTTCAGGTTAGAGTCGGCTCTGATAACTTGCTTCACTTAGTCCAACAGACGACAGATTCGACAGGTACCACCCCACCCCCCCCGCCCCATCAAGCCATGGTTCTTTTACGACAGCTCACACCACAATAGAGTAAGGAGCAGTCAACCCCCACGTGTTAAAGAAGATGTTGTTTGACTAACTGAGGAGCTGTTGTGGATATGAAACGCTTGCTCGTGCTACCTTTATATTTGGTATGCAAATGCCAAACTTGGCAATTAAAACTCCCATTCCCTCTCAGTGGCTGTCAATCTCATTTGACCTTTGTGTAAACCCGTTGATTTGCATCTAATTACATCAGGTTAAAAAAGAAATCTTGTAAATTTCTCGCCCCCTCGTTCCCTGGTGTAATGTCTTGTCACAGGTTGCGTTTCCGGATGCGTTCTGTGGGCAAAGTACAACTGCGAATCTTAATGGTAAATTTGCCTCACCGTCTTCGAAAACCGGATGGTCGGGGGGAGGTTTTCCTCCTACTGTGACCTGCTGCAAAGATGTGTCTTGTCCCACTCAGCACTTTGCCGGGGTAATGGGCCAACGCTCCAGCTGCAGCACCACTTTCCCGCACTCTGTCTCCTCGGAATCCACATTCTGCACCCCCCCCCCCCCCCTCATCCTCCCCTCCTCCCGCCCCACAAGGCAGCCTCCGTTCCGAGAGTGCTGGGAATTCCCAGGACATCGCTCGCAAGGAGGGGCACTCCTGGAATTTTCACCACATGTCGCCTGGTGACGGGAACCTGAGCGAGCCCTGGCCCATTCCTGGATTTCCAGAGGGAGGATGGGGGGCCCCTGGGGGGAGGAGGGGGTGAACAGAGAGATCCAATAGCTAAGCACCATCATTTATGTCCCCAGAGTCCAAGATGATTTCAATGGCGTCACCGGCAGCCTGAGAGCCCTCCAGCTGTGCCCTATTATTTTCCCCTCCCCTGGGGCGACTTGGTGTCTCAAATTCACCTGGGACTGTCCCAGTGTAGGGGAAGGTCAGGAGCCCAGCAGGTGGCCATTTCAGAATATCTCCCCTCTTGTGTTCCACGTGAGACGTACTTAATAGATACACGTCAGCAAATATCTGAACAGTGCCTCAACACCACTCCTGCCATTGTTTTGTCTCTGTCCCAGCCTGGTGAGCTAAGTTGCCTTGCAAGCCCGTTTACCTATTTCAAATGTTTACTGGGGCAGAGAATCCTCTAATTTCACAGCACCGTCCCGTTATACCCTGTGCCAACTCAGAAAGGTCAATTCATTGACAGAGAATAGAAAACAAATGAAGACCGACTTGTATTTATGAAGCATTATTCACAATCTCAGAGTGCCAGTTAATCACTTTTCACAATCTCTGTTGTGATATCCACATTAATCTGATAACCCCGTTCCTTCCCAATCCACATTAATCCGATAACCCCACTCCTTCCCAATCCACATTAATCCGATAACCCGCTCCTTCCCAATCCACATTAATCCGATAACCCCGCTCCTTCCCAATCCACATTAATCCGATAACCCCGCTCCTTCCCAATCCACATTAATCCGATAACCCCGCTCCTTCTCAATCCACATTAATCCGATAACCCCGCTCCTTCCCAATCCACATTAATCCGATAACCCCGCTCCTTCCCAATCCACATTAATCCGATAACCCCGCTCCTTCTCAATCCACATTAATCCGATAACCCCGCTCCTTCCCAATCCACATTAATCCGATAACCCCGCTCCTTCTCAATCCACATTAATCCGATAACCCCGCTCCTTCCCAATCCACATTAATCCGATAACCCCGCTCCTTCCCAATCCACATTAATCCGATAACCCCGCTCCTTCTCAATCCACATTAATCCGATAACCCCGCTCCTTCCCAATCCACATTAATCCGATAACCCTGCTCCTTCCCAATCCACATTAATCCGATAACCCAGCTCCTTCCCAATCCACATTAATCCGATAACCCCACTCCTTCCCAATCCACATTAACCCGATAACCCTGCTCCTTCCCAATCCACATTAATCCGATAACCCAGCTCCTTCCCAATCCACATTAATCCGATAACCCCGCTCCTTCTCAATCCACATTAATCCGATAACCCAGCTCCTTCCCAATCCACATTAATCCGATAACCCCACTCCTTCCCAATCCACATTAATCCGATAACCCAGCTCCTTCCCAATCCACATTAATCCGATAACCCTGCTCCTTCCCAATCCACATTAATCCGATAACCCAGCTCCTTCCCAATCCACATTAATCCGATAACCCCACTCCTTCCCAATCCACATTAACCCGATAACCCTGCTCCTTCCCAATCCACATTAATCCGATAACCCAGCTCCTTCCCAATCCACATTAATCCGATAACCCCGCTCCTTCCCAATATCCTGATTTTTCCTTTCTCAACTACCTATTCATTTCCCTTCTCAGTCTCGGTGTTTTTCAAGAGCAAATGCGATGTGAGAAACTTCTTCACACAGCGAGTGGTTGGGGTCTGGAATTCACTGCCCAAAAGTCTGATGGAGGCAGGTTCAAACTTTTGATTTGATTGTGTTTATTATTGCCTCACAACACCAGGTTAAAGTCCAACAGGTTTATTTGGTAGCACGAGCTTTCGGAGTCACTCCTAGGCACTCACCTGATGAAGGGGCAGCGCTCCGAAAGCTCATGCTACCAAATAAACCTGTTGGACTTTAACCTGATGTTGTGAGACTTACTGTGCCCACCCCAGCCCAACGCCAGCAACGCCACATCGTATTTATTATTGGTGTGAACTAGGGCTACCTGACATCGCTGCATAGCCGATCTCTAATTTTAAACTTGATTGATTTGGTTTATTTTGTCACATGTATTGGGACACAGTGCAAAGTATTGTTTCTTGCATGCTATACAGACTAAACATACCATTCATAGAGTACATAGGGGAGAAGGAAAGGAGAGGGTGCAGAATATAGTCTTACAGTCACAGCTAGGGTGCAGAGAAAGATCAGCTTAATATATAATAGGACCATTCAAAAGCCTGACAGCATCAGGGAAGAATCTGTTCTTGAGTCGGTGGTACGTGACCTCAGACTTTTGTATCTTTTTCCCGATGGAAGAAACATAGAAGATAGGAGCAGGTGAAGGCCATTCGGCCCTTCGAGCCTGCTCGGCCATTCATCATGATCATGGCTGATCGTCCAACTCAATAGCCTAATCCTGCTTTCTCCCCATAACCTTTGATCCCTGTCCGGAGACATTCGATGAAGTATTGGATGATTAGTTGAATGGTAACAGTGTGCAGGGGTTACAGGGAAAAGGTAAGTAAAGCAAAATAAAGTTTATTTATTAGTCACAAGTAGGCTTACATTAATGCTGCAATGAAGTTACTGTGAAAATCCCCAAGTCGTCACACTCCGACACCTGTTTGGGTACACTGAGGGAGAATTTAGCATGGCCAATGCACCTAACCAGCACGCCTTTCGGACTGTGGGAGGAAACCGGAGCACCCGGAGGAAACCCACGCAGACACGGGGAGAATGTGCAAACTCCACACTGACAGTGACCCAAGCTGGGAATCGCACCCGGGTCCCTGGCGCTGTGACGCAGCAGTGCTAACCACTGTGCCACCGTGCCGCCCACTAAATCTTAATGCTCATTTCGAGAGCCGGTGTATGCATGATGGGCCAAATGGCCTCCTACTGCACCACAACAGTTCTGTGAAGAGGAATTACTAAAATAAATCCAAAGTAATCAAAACTATCTGCCTGCAGGATAGCAGCAGAGTGGCTCAATGAGCTGGTGGACTTGTAACCTTGAACTTAAAATCCAGAGAATGGAAGTCAACATGTCACTGTGGCAATCTGAAAAAATGAATTTGGTTTCAAAAAGAAAATGGATTGAAAAAAGTTAGCATCAGCAAAAATGAAAAAATGAATGGTTCACTCATGTCCTTTAGGGAAGGAACGTTGGCTCACATTGTTCGAGCATGATATTAGTAACATCAAGGTTGCTGGTTCGATTCCTGTACAGGTCAAGCCTTTTTGATTTGATTTATTATTGGTTTATTATGGAGCTTGCCCATTGGAAATCACAAATCATAGAATCCCTACAGTGCAGAAGGAGGTCATTTGGCCCATCGAGTCTGCACCGACTCTCTCTGACAGAGTACCTTCCCAGGCCCCTTTCCCCACCCTATTCTCATAACCCCACACACTTACCACGGCTAATCCAGCTAAGCTACACATCTTGGGACACTAAGGAGCAATTTATCATAGCCAATCCACCGAACCTGACATATTGGGACACTAAGCGGCAATTTAGCATGGCCAATCCACCTAACCTGCACATTTTGGGACACTAAGGGGCAATTTATCATAGTCAATCCACCGAACCTGACATATTGGGACACTAAGCGGCAATTTAGCATGGCCAATCCACCTAACCTGCACATTTTGGGACACTAAGGGGCAATTTATCATGGCTAATCCACCTAACCTGCACATCTTTGGACAGACAGAACACCCGGAGAAGACCCACACAAACACGGTGAGAACTTGCAAACTCCAATTCAATTGGAATTTTACTGGAACGAGGGGACAGGGTTTAAAAATGAGGGGCCTTCCACTTAAGACGGAGAGGAGAAGAATTTTTTCTGAGGGTCATGAATTGTTGGAACCCTCTTCCCCTGAGAGTGGTGGAGGCAGGGTCATTGAATATTTCTAATGAAGAGGTCGATAGATGCATGACAACAAGGTTATTGAGGTTCGGTGGGATGTGAAGCTGAGGTCACAGTCAGGTCGGCCATGATCTTATTAAATGGCAGAACAGCCCTGATGGGCCGAATGGCCTACTCCTGCTTTTAATTTGTATGTTTGTGTGTAAACCCTCTGGTCTGGCCTCTAATGTTTATTAATGTCACAAGTGGGCTGCAATGAAGTTACTGTAAAAAATCCTCAAGTCTTTTTTTTAAGATATAGAATCCCTACAGCGCAGAAGGAGGCCATTCGTCCCATCGAGTCTGCACCGACCACAATCCCACCCAGGCACTATCCCCATTATCCCATGTATTTATCCTAGCTAGTCCCCCCGGCACTAAGGGGCAATTTTAGTATTGCCAATCCACCTATCTTTGGAGTGTGGGAGGAAACCGGAGCACCCGGAGGAAACCCAGACAGACACTGGGAGAACGTGCAAACTCCACGCAGACAGTAACCCAAAGCCGGGAATCGAACCCGGATCCCTGGCGCTGTGAGGCAGCAGTGCTAACCACTGTGCCGCCTCAATGGTATGATTCTGAACAGCCCTCGGACTGGCCTGTAGCAGACCAAGTCTCCACTTTCTCGGGAAACCAGGGACAGACAACATCTCTCTCTCTCTCGAGAATGAATGAATGTTTTGAAAAGAAAAGGAACTAAACAACCATCGGAAGTGAGCTTTGTGCCTCTGTACAACGATAAGAACAGTGCAGTCCGAGCCTACTATCAAATGGAGCAGCTGTTTAGAAAGAGATTGAAAGGCGAATTCCGTAGATTAGGCAGCTCCAGAGAATGTGTCTCAGGAGGACTCATACCCTCAGCTGCAGCAAGTGGCCATTTTCAACAGTAAGTCACAAGCGCTGTTTGCGACGGTTGCCCCCGTGAACCTTCTCTCTCTGCAGTGTGCAGAGGCAAAAAGACCTTTGTTGAAAAGGAAATGCTTGTTTCATTGACACTTAGCTGCAGAAATAACAATCAATAGTGAATTGTATGAAATGGCCCAACACAGTATCAGATGGTGCCCTTTTCCTTTGTTGTCTGAGGCGCTGAAATGCAATGTTATTTGTCTGCCACAGAAGTCAGGGCGGCAGAGCAGACTTTACCTCAGTCGCTGATCCCTTTATTCAAGTTGGAAACTTGCTTCATGAGTCTCGGGTAAGTACGTGGAGGTCCTGATAGGCAAAAATGAGGAGAAGATCTGATTTCCAGGGGAGGCGATGGCCGAGTGGTATTATCGCCAGACTATTAAGAACATAAGAACATAAGAAATAGGAGCAGGAGTAGGCCATCTAGCCCCTCGAGCCTGCCCCGCCATTCAATAAGATCATGGCTGATCTGACGTGGATCAGTACCACTTACCCGCCTGATCCCCATAACCCTTAATTCCCTTACCGCTCAGGAATCCATCCATCCGCGCTTTAAACATATTTAGCGAGGTAGCCTCCACCACCTCAGTGGGCAGAGAATTCCAGAGATTCACCACCCTCTGGGAGAAGAAGTTCCTCCTCAACTCTGTCTTAAAGCGACCCCCCTTTATTTTGAGGCTGTGTCCTCTAGTTTTAACTTCCTTACTAAGTGGAAAGAATCTCTCCGCCTCCACCCTATCCAGCCCCCGCATTATCTTATAAGTCTCCATAAGATCCCCCCTCATCCTTCTAAACTCCAACGAGTACAAACCCAATCTCCTCAGCCTCTCCTCATAATCCAAACCCCTCATCTCCGGTATCAACCTGGTGAACCTTCTCTGCACTCCCTCCAATGCCAATATATCCTTCCTCATATAAGGGGACCAATACTGCACACAGTATTCCAGCTGCGGCCTCACCAATGCCCTATACAGGTGCATCAAGACATCCCTGCTTTTATATTCTATCCCCCTCGCAATATAGGCCAACATCCCATTTGCCTTCTTGATCACCTGTTGTACCTGCAGACTGGGCTTTTGCGTCTCATGCACAAGGACCCCCAGGTCCCTTTGCACGGTAGCATGTTTTAATTTGTTTCCATTGAGATAGTAATCCCATTTGTTATTATTTCCTCCAAAGTGTATAACCTCGCATTTCTCAACGTTATACTCCATTTGCCATATCCTCGCCCACTCACTCAGCCTGTCCAAATCTCTCTGCAGATCTTCTCCGTCCTCCACACGATTCACTTTTCCACTTATCTTTGTGTCGTCTGCAAACTTCGTTACCCTACACTCCGTCCCCTCCTCCAGATCATCTATATAAATGGTAAACAGTTGCGGCCCGAGTACCGATCCCTGCGGCATGCCACTAGTTACCTTCCTCCAACCAGAAAAACACCCATTTATTCCGACTCTTTGCTTCCTGTCGGATAGCCAGTCCCCAATCCACTTTAACACACTACCCCCAACTCCGTGTGCCCTAATCTTCAGCAGCCTTTTATGGGGCACCTTATCAAACGCCTTTTGGAAATCCAAAAACACCGCATCCACCGGTTCTCCTCCATCAACCGCCCTCGTCACATCTTCATAAAAATAAAAATTAATTCAGAAACTCAGCTAATGTTCTGGGGACCCAGGTTCGAATCCCGCCACGGCAGACGGTGGAATTTGAATTCAATAAAAAATATCTGGAATTAAGAATCTACTGAAGACCATGAAACCATTGTCGATTGTCAGAAAAACCCATCTGGTTCACTAATATCCTTTAGGGAAGGAAATCTGCTGTCCCTACCCGGTCTGGCCTACATGTGACTCCAGAGCCACAGCAATGTGGTTGACTCTCAATTGCCCTCCAAGGGCAACTAGGGATGGACAATAAATGCTGGCCAGCCAGCGACGCCCATGTCCCACAAATGAATTTTTAAAAATTCCCAATATGTACCACGTATCTTTCTAACCAATCTGTAGCAAGTGCGTTTCGAAAATCACGACCAGAATTTTCCAGCTGTTCACATCTCGCCACAGCTGCAAGCAAGGAGAGAGAATTTGGCGCTCAGCCAAACCTTCATTAACAAGCAGCAGGACCAGAAAGCCCTGCCGGTGTGAAAGGCTGGATTTTTCCAGCCAATGAGCAGGATTATCCCAATGGTACCCACTGCCGGGTTCAACAATGGGAAGGGAGAGATGGCGGGGATGCAAAAGCTATAGAACCAAAAGGCCAGCTTTTGTGTGTTTCCACAATTTTACCGAGCTTTATTTGATTTGATTTGATTTATTATTGTCACATGACCCATCGAGTCTGCACCGACCACAATCCCAGTCACCCAGGGCCAGAATCAAACCCGGGTCCCTGGCGCTGTGAGGCAGCAGTGCTAACCACTGTGCCACCCGATAAAATCCTTGTAATTGCCACATGTTCAAAGGCACCTTCCTTGCTCATCAAGTCCTGGGGTGGGACTCGAACTCAGAGCTTCTGGCGTCAGGGATGCTAACCCACTGCGCCACAAGAACTAAATGCTTGTAACTGATGGTGGGCAGCTGCTTGATGTGGGGATTTGTGCACAATGGACTGGATTAGGATTTGGCAGGAAGGATGTTTGAGAAGGATCACACATTCAGCTGGAATGGCTGGCCATTTTAGAGAGTAGACACTGAGCTGCTTCCTTTAAATACTTCAACAGAGCCGTGGAAATGGCTCTTATCATTGCTAACAACAAGAGTAGAGAATAAGAACTGTCTCCTTCAAGACTTTGGTAAGTATTTAAAGCTATAGAACCAAAAGGCCAGCTTTTGTGTGTTTCCACAATTTTACCGAGCTTTATTTGATTTGATTTGATTTATTATTGTCACATGTATTAACATACAGTAAAAAGTATTGCTTCTTGCCCCAGACAAAACATACCATTCATAGAGAAGGAAAGAAGAGAGTGCAGAATGTAGTGTTACAGTCATAGCTAGGGTGTAGAGAAAGATCAACTTAATGTGAGGTAGGTTCATTCAAAAGTCTTAAGGCAGCAGGGAAGAATCTGTTCTTGAGTCGGTTGGTACGTGTCCTCAGACTTTTGTATCTTTTTCCCGAAGGAAGAAGGTGGAAGAGAGAATGTCTGGGGTGTGTCGGATCCTTAATTATGCTGGCTGCTTTGCTGAGGCAGTGGGAAGTGTAGACAGAGTCAGTGGATGGGAGGCTGGTTTGCGTGATGGATTGAGCTACATTCACGACCTTTTGTAGTTCCTTGCGGTCTTTGGCAGAGCAGGAGCCCATACCACGCTGTGATACAACCAGAAAGAATGCTTTCTATGGTGCATCTGTAAAGATTGATGAGAGTCGTAGCTGACATGCCAAATTTCCTTAGTCTTCTGAGAAAGTAGAGGCGTTGGTGGGCTTTCTTAACTATAGTGTCAGCGTGGGGGGACCAGGACAGGTTGTTGGTGATCTGGACACCTAAAAACCTGAAGCTCTCGACCCTTTCTACCTCGTCCCCATTGATGTAGACAGGGGCATGTTCTCCTTTACTATGCTTTACTCCTTTAATAGGCTTTGCTATGACCATGTTTTATTATTATCAATACAATTATCAAAATATTCTGATCTCAAGAAGAAATTAGATATAGCTTTTGGGGCTAAAGGGATCAAGTGTTAGGGGAGGAAGGGGGAAATCAGGATATTGAATTCGATGATCAGCCGTGATCAAAATGAATGACATAGCAGCTCAAAGGGCTGAATGGCCTACTCCTGCTTCTAGTTTTTATGTTTCTAACATGTTTTGTTGGCCTACTGTACCTGGATGTTGCTTTCTCTCACTTTGACAGGTTTGAGATAGTTGGTATAGAACTTCAAACCATTAAGAATGATTTACAACGACCTCACGGTAAGCACATGGTATTCAGGACACATAGAAACTAGAAGCAGGAGGAGGCCGTTCAGCCCTTCGAGCCTGCTCCGCCATTATGATCATGGCTGATCATCAAATTCAATATCCTGATCCCCCTTCCCCCCCATATCCCTCAATCCCTTTAGCCCCAGGGGCCATATCTAATTTCTTCTTGAATTCACACAACGTTTTGGCCTCAACTACTTCCTGTGATAGTGAATTCCACACATTCACCACCCTCTGGGTGAAGAAATCTCTCCTTGCCGCAGACTATTCTGCACCAGGCTCCCTTAGGTCATTTCAATCATTTGATCACTGAAGTCACTGTTACATCATTAACATCATCGTGGTCCCATTAACATCTCAACCCATTACTCTATGATTATTGTCAGATGTATTGGTAAACAGTGAAAAGTATTGTTTCTTGCGCGCTGTACAGACAAAGCATACCGTTCATAGAGAATATGAGACTTACACAGCGTGCATGCAAGATCTTTGTCATTCTTCATGTGGGATCTGTTACATGGACACATCTTAAACACTCTTGCATCTTTGAGCTGTCGTATTGCCTGATTGACACTTTGCATCCTGTTACCAACTACCAATAAGTAAAGCATCCCTTTGTAGGGTGAAAAATTGACTACTATTGCAAGTACAGAATGTCAGGGATGCAATTCGTGGGTGGGGTCAACTTATATCTCGAATGCGCGTTATGATTCTATAATTCCTTATTCTATGGAAAATTGCAACTGCCATTGACTACAGCCACTGATGCGTTGTATGCAATGCCCCATCTCCTACTCCACGCCTGTCTCTATCACCCACCGCCACCCACCCCCGCCCCCCTCCCGCCAGCAATCCCAGCTCTCCAAAAATGGCTGGTGGCAGGATAAAGCGAGGGAGCTAGCATGCCACCCGACGGGGCGAACTATACCTCCTGCCTGTCTCCTTTCTACTGTGCTATTTTGATATATTTTATGTTTAAGGTGGGACTGCTCTAAGAGGCAGTGTTTTATTACAAGAGTCAGTTTGTGGCCGGATACTTACTCATTTTAGCCACGCAATTGTTTATTTTGCAGAAGGTTCGAAGAGTTTTTGTTCACTCATGTTCTCTTGGGATTTTAGACCAGGGACGCAGAGTCATGCAAGTTTTTGAATAGGTTGATTGACAAGGACAGAGTCATGTGATTAATGGGAGGAGCTAAGCTTGCAGGAAAAAAACAGTTCATTTTCATTTTAAAGTAAAGAGCAGTTGCTGCCTGGAGCTGGTAGACGAAAGACGTATCTCTGTCTCTCTCTCTTTCTCCAGTTGCCCCTAACCCCACCACTTCCTGCTCTCAGACCATCATTTTGACCTGCAGACGGTCCAGTCCAACTGAGGCTGCCCACGTTGCGGGCTGAAAATCTCAGTTGATGCGGGATTGGAGCCTTCAATAATTGCCCTACTTGAAAATGTTCAGTCCCGCGATCGTGGTGATGGAACCAGGGGGCTAATGACTCGAAATTGTACATATGTCTGCTTCCAATCTAGACCCTGCCCTCATTTAAAAATCCTGGCCTGAATCTCTTTAAGATAACAAAGTCAAATTTCTGTTGAGTGAGGGAACCTTGTCACTTGGTGAAGTTTTGACTTGAGGCCAATGACTGGCAATCTTACTTGAAAATTCCACCTCGAACCAAATGTCACAATTTGGAATACAATGTCTGGAAGATTACAACTGTATGCTCGACAAATATCTTTCCAATGGAATTAAGTGCTATAGATCACAGCATATAAGACAATTCAATTCCTATGGCCCCAAAAACCATATTTTTACACATATTCAAGATAAGTTGACCCATTGCCATGATTTTCAGCCATCACATTCTGTACTCGCAATAATAGTCAATTTCTCACCCTAGAAAGGGATGCTTTACTTATTGGTAGCTTACAACAGGATGCAAGGGACCAATCAGGCATTATGGCAGTGCAAAGATACAAGAGTGTTTAAGACGTGGCAGATCCCACATGGCGAATGGCAAAGAACTCGCATGCACGCTGCGTGACTCACTTATATTCCCGGCATGTGAGTGAACCCCCATTTTTGGAGGGATTTTCAATACCTCAAAGGTCGCTTCATGCGCTGACCTCCGCCATATTTGTTTTGTTTTGCTGTGTTTTAAATTTCGAAGAGTGATGGTCAAGGCTGACTTCAATAGCGACCAGCTAGTGTACAACTGACCACTTCTGTGAAGAACTAAAATTGTGCTGACATCACTGATTTTGATTTGATTTATTATTGTCACGTGTATTGGGATACGGTGAAAAGTATTGTTTCTTGTGCGCTATGCAGACAAAGCATACCGTTCATAGGGTACATAGGGGAGAAGAAAAGGAGAGGATGCAATATATAGCATTACAGTCATAGCTAGGGTGTAGAGAAATATCAACTTAATCTAAGGTAAGTCCATTCAAAAGTCTGATGGCAGCAGGGAAGAAGCTGTTCTTGAGTCTGTTGGTGCGTGATCTCAGACTTTGCTATCTTTTTCCTGACGGAAGAAGGTGGAAGAGAGAATTTCCGGGGTGCGTGAGGTCCTTGATAATGCTGACTGCTTTTCCAAGGCAGCGGGGACTAGCTTGGGTAAATGCATGGGGTTGTGGGGATAGGGCGTGGGTGGGATTGTTGTTGGTGCAGACTCGATGGGCCGAATGGCCTCCTTCTGCACTGTGGGGATTGTGATTCCAAGTGTAGACAGAGTCAATGGATGAGAGGCTGGTTTGCGTGATGGACTGGGCTACATTCACAACCCTTTGTAGTTTCTTGTGGTCTTGGTCGGAGCAGGAGCCATACCAAGCTGTGATATAACTGGAAAGAATGTTTTCAATTTAAATCACAGCTGCTTCGCAGGAAAGAAATGTCACTTAACCCAAGAGAATTGCAGTTTTCAGTCTTTTATAAAAAAAAAGATGTAATCTTTATTCACTTTTTTATTTTTCAAACACTTTCTATCCAAGTTTTTCTTCCTGTTTCCCTGTGCTTCTTTTCTCTCTCTAAGTCCCACCGAATGAAGGTTTGTGGCTCTTTTGACAACAGGTTAACTGCAGTTCAATCAAAAAATGTTAAATGTTCTCGAACCAGCCCAAGGTTCACGGCGGTCCATAGAATCATAGAATCCCTACAGTGCAGAAGGAGGCCATTCGGCCCATCGAGTCTGCACCAACCACAATCCCACCCAGGCCCTATCCCCATAACCCCATATATTTACCCTGCTAATCCCCCTGACACTGGGGTCAATTTAGCATGACCAATCAACCTAACTTGCACATCTTTGGAGTGTGGGAGGAAATCGGAGCATCCGGAGGAAACCCACGCAGACACGGGGAGAATGTGCAAACTCCACACAGACAGTGACCCGAGGCCGGAATTGAATCTGGGTCCCTGGCGCTGTGAGGCAGCAGTGTTAACCACTGTGCCACCATGCCGTCCCCAAGTTCAAGGCCAAGCAGAAAAATGTTAAAACGCTGTCGAACCAGCCCAAGCTTCATGGAGGTCCAGCTTGGGGGCCATGGATGTGTTCTGAAAGCACCCTCACGCTCCCACCCGGTCAGTACAGCCGACCTGCCGCGATTTGACAAAGTGGATCCAAAATTCAGATCTCTGCTCCTTTTTATTTGTAGGTGAGGCCAACGATAAAAACATCCAGGTGGTGGAACTGCCAATAGTTGACAGCCTGCACCCGCGACCGCCATACCTGCCCCTGGCTATCCCCGAGGACCTCGCAGGTCGACTGACTCACCTGCACGGCGATCCATCGGTCTGGTGGGTTTCGCAGTTCGTCAAGTACTTGATACGTCCGCAAACCTGGTTGGAAAAGGAAATTGAGGAGGCGACGAGAAAGCTTGGCTTCAGGCATCCAATAATTGGGTAGGAACTGTTCTAACTGCGTAAGTACAATGTGTGTTAATAGATAGCTGCTGTTGAGGCAAATTCTTGAAGCTGCACTATTACCCCTTGCACTATTATGAAGTAATTAAGTTGAATGAGATATTAGGTCACTTCTGTTGGACGGCACGGTGGCACAATGGTGAGCACTGCTGCCTCACAGCACCAGGGACTTGGGTTCAATTCCAGCCTTGGGTCACTGTCTGTGTGAAGTTTGCACGTTCTCCCCGTGTCTGCGTGGGTTTTCTCCGGGTGCTCCAGTTTCCTCCCACAGTCCAAAGATGCGCGGGATGCATGGTACCATCCAGATGTTCTTTTAACATCTGGATGGTGCCATGATGAAATGCAGTCTTCCTCTGTATTCGTACAATGACAATCTCCTTATCATTATCTGTGTTCATTCTGTATCCATCCTTCATTCCACACTCTGCACTGCAGTATAGTTGCATTGCAAATCTGTGAAATTATTATCGAATAGCAGAGGACAGCGAAGAAGGTCTTGCGGTGCAGTGGGTTAGTGTCCCTGCCTTTGAGCCAGAAGCCCTGGGTTTGAGTCCCACCCCAGGACTTGATGGCCAAGGAAGAACAGGTTAAGTGGGTCAATCTACAAATCCTTCCGAGCACACGAATGGCTGGGTGGTAAGAGCGGGAGAGACTCCTGGTCAGCCACGCTTGGTGTAGAGTGGCGCCCATCAAGCGGCAGAGTGGCACAGTGGTTAGTGCTGCTGCCTCACAGCGCCAGGGACCCGGGTTCGATTTCTGGCTTGGGCCACTGTCTGTGTGGAGTTTGCACATTCTCCCCGTGTCTGCGTGGGTTTCCTCCGGGTGCTCCGGTTTCCTCCCACAATCCAAAGATGTGCGAGTTAGGTGGACTGGCCATGCTAAGTTGCCCCTTGGTGTCAGAGGGGCTAGCAGGGTAAATACGTGAGGTTATGGGGAGAGGGCATGGGTGGGATTGTGGTCGGTGTAGACTCGATGGGTCAAATGGCCTCCTTCTGCTCTGTAGGGTTTCTATGATTTTAAGCTATAAGCCCCCTGGTGACAAACGAGTGACCTATTCCAGGAATTACTAGCTATGGAAAAAGTCTGCCTTATTATACCACTAGGTACGGGAAGAGAATTGGAATTGGAACAGAGGACAGCTCTCCCCGCTTCCCTCCTGTCTTTCTAAAACCCTCCTTAAAGCCACGTGCTTTGGTCATGTCTTTGATCATGCATCCTGCTCTCTCTATCTGGGTCAGCATGGGTCATATTCCCAATACCCCCTTACTGAACCATCTTGGATACTTTCTACATTAAAGTCGCTATATAAATGTGGAGTTGTTGGCGGGTTGCCATCAGTTCAACAATGCAAAAATAAATCAAGTTGCTTTTGCCTTCCTTTGGAAAGTGAAACGAGAAAGATAAATGTTTATTTTTATTCTCGTACAATTGAAGTGCAAAAATAAAAATAAGATATTTTTAAGTACCTATTAAGACTTCAGATTCTTATCAGTGTCATGGGGCAGTCCACCTCCATTCTAAATTCAGTACACGGTAGAAACTTCTGTGAGTATAAAAAAACATCATTTGGCAGCAGCACAATGTACCTTATTCCATTTCACTGAACAGCAGCCACTATTACCTTGCACCCATTTCTATATTTGCGTCTGATCCTGGCATGTGAAAAGCTCGGCAAGAGTTGGTACTTTCCATCCTCCGCTGCCAATCCAAATCTGCCAGAACCCAGTCATAGATCATAGAATCATAGAAACCCTACATTGCAGAAACAGGCCATTCAGCCCATCGAGTCTGCACCGACCACAATCCCACCCAGGCCCTACTCCCATATCCTATACATTTACCCGCTAATCCCTCTAACCTACGCATCTCAGGACACTAAGGGGCAATTTTAGCATAGCCAATCAACCTAACCCACACATCTTTGTACTGTGGGAGGAAACCGGAGCACCCGGAGGAAACCCACGCAGACACGAGTCTTTGAATTTTAGTGGCAATAGCCTGCTGTAATGACTTCAGTCAGGCCTTTGAGGTTGGCCTATTGGAGTACGAGCTCCCTGATTAAGGATCCAATTCATAGAAACCCTACAGTGCAGAAGGAGGCCATTCGGCCCTTTGAGTCTGCACCAACAACAATCCCACCCAGCCGCTATCCCCATAACCCTACATATTTACCCCACTAAGGGCCAAAGGGCCTGTTCCTGTGCTGTAATTTTCTTTGTTCTTCTAATCCCTCTAACCGACGCATCCCGGGACACTAAGGGCCAATTTAGCATGGCCAATGCACCTAACCCTAATTGATGGGCCAATCAGGGAGTCTTTGCCTAGTATTTAACCGGGAGTGTCAGTTCCTCTGGCACCCCCGGAGGTAGACTGCTGACTGCTAGCACGCTGTGTACTGCTGTTAGAGTTTGTAAATAAAGGGGTTTTGGTGAAGGGACTTCTGCCTCCGCAGAGTATTACACCTCCCAGCCACAAAGCCGAGATTAATTCTGGCCATTGGCTCAAAGACCACTTGCTTAAAGTGAAATCTGCAGCTGCATGGTCACTGATGCAAATCAGCCCCCCGGTAGTAATGGAGACACAAGCGGTTACGTAGGTACCGCTTGCTTGAAGAGTATCACTGACCGATTCTGCCAAATGTAATGCACGGTGGTTAGCACTGCAGCCTCACAGTGCCAGGGACCCAGGTTCAATTCCGGCCTCAGGTCACTGTCTGAGTGGAGTTTGCACGTTCTCCCCATGTCTGTATGGGTTTCCTCCGGGTGCTCCGGTTTCCTCCCACAGTCCAAAAGATCATAGAATCCTTACAGTGCAGAAGCGGTCATTCAGCCCATCACGTCTGCACCGGTTCTCTGACAGAGCATCATACCCAGGCCCTAACCCCGCTCTATACCCAGGTGGTTGGCAAGGTAGCTCAGTGGTTAGCACTGCTGCCTCACAGCGCCAGGGACCTGGGTTCGATTCCTGGCTTGGGACACTGTCTGCGTGGAGTCTGCATGTTCTCCCCGTGTCTGTGTAGGTTTCTCCTGGGTGTTCTGGTTTCCTCCCACACTCCGAAAGACGTGCTGGTTAGGTGCATTGACCCGAACAGGCCCCACAGTGTGGCAACTGGGGGAATTTCACAGCAACTTCATTGCAGTGTTAATGTGAGCCTTACTTGTGACTAATAAATAAACTGAACTTAAAAACTTAACCCCACAGATTTAGCATGGCTAATCCACCTGATTTACATATCTTTGGAGTGTGGGAGGAAACCGGAGCATCCGGAGGAAACCCATGCAGACACGGGGAGAAGGTGCAAACTGCACACAGACAGTGACCCGAGCCGGGAATCGAACCCGGGTCCTTGTGAAGATGTGCGGGTTAGGTGCATTGGCCATGCTAAATTGCCCGTTAGTGTCAGGAGGATTTGCAGGGTAAATACTTGAGATTGCGGGAGTGGGGCCTGGGTGGGATTGCTGTCGGTGCAGGCTCGATGGGCCAAATGGCCTCCTTCTGCACTGAAGGAATTCTATGATTTTGTATCCCCAAATTAAAAATGTTCCAAATTTAGAATGTTTCCGGACCGTTCAGTGGCAACACGGGCACTATATTGGCTGAGTGGCAGCAAGCAGTGGTGGTGGGCTGTAGTGGAGTTCCCGGGGAGGGGGGGGAGGGGGTTGTGGTTGAGGGCAGTGTTTCCTCTCCTGATAGTGACCTGGAGCTTGGCCTACAGGGCATGATTTCAAAATATGTGGACGATATGAAATCTGGGAGCATTGTCAACTGTGAAATGGATTGTGTAGAATTTCAAAGGGTTGCAGACACATTTGCGGAATGGGCGGACAGGTGGCCGATGAAGCACAATGTGGAGAAGTGAGGAGTGATTCATTTTGTTGGGAAGAGCTCAGAGAGACAAAATAAAATGAAACATGCAATTCAAATGGTGTTGCAAGGGTGGGTGCCTGGGGCTATATGTGCATAAGTCATTGACGGTGGCAGGACAGGTTGGGAGAGTAGTTACTGCAGCACACACAATCCTAGCCTTTATTAGTAGGAGCACAGAATACAAGAGCTTGGAGGTTATGTTAAACCCGTATAAAACACTTGTTCCGCCTCAGCTGGAGTATTGCATCCAGTTCTGGGTTTCGCACTTTGGGAAGGATATCACGGCTTTGGAGAGAGTGCAGAAAAGATTCTTGAGAACAATTCCAGGGATGAGGAATTTCAATTACGAAGATAGATTGGAGAAGTTGGGATTGTTTTCCTTAGAGCAAAGAAGGCTGGGAGATGAGATGAGAGGGCGGCAAGGTGGCACAGTGGTCAGCACTGCTGCCTCACAGCGCCAGGGACCCAGGTTCAATTACAGCCTCCGGTCACTGTCTGTGCGGAGTTTGTACATTCTCCCTGCGTCTGCGTGGGTTTCCTCCGGGTGCTCCGGTTTCCTCCCATACTCCAAAGATGTGCAGGTTAGGTGGATTGGCCATGCTAAATTGCCCCTTAGTGTCAGGGAGATTAATAGGATAACTATGTGGTGTTACGGGGATAGGGCCTGGGTGGGATTGTTGTCAGTGCAGGCTCGATGGGCTGAATGGCCTCCATTGTAGGGTTTCTAATGTATGATGTGGAGATGCCGGCGTTGGACTGGGGTAAATACAGTAAGAAGTTTAACAACACCAGGTTGGACTTTAACCTGGTGTTGTTAAACTTCTTACTGTTTCTAATGTATGACAGGGATATTGAAAATCATCGGGCTGAACAGGGAGAATCTGTCACAATTCAGGAAAACATCGAGAACGAGAGGCACAGATTTAAAGTCATTCGCAAAAGAAGCAAAAGCGACGAGGGAAATCTGTTCACGCAGCGAGTGGTTGGGGTCTGGAATGCGCTACCTGGAGTGTGGTGGAGGCAGGTTCAATCCAGGCTGCAAAAAACAATTAGCCGAATATTTGAAAAGGAAGAATGTGCAGATTTACGGGGAGAAGGTGGGGAAATGAGTGCACACACGATAGGCCGGACGGTCTCCTGTAATTCTGCAGGAATTCTTTACAGAGCAAAATTCTGCTTCAAATTGCCATTGATGTGCGCCAGCTCAGCCTGTTCCTCCTGTCAGTCACTGAGTCATACACAGCAACAAGGTGACCAATATTATCATGTACTGGGCTCCGTCTTGTTTGAGATGTCTGTGTGTGTCTTTGAGCGTCTGCGTGTGTGTGTGTGTATGTATCTGCATGCGTTGTGTGTGATGTGCGTCTGCGTGTGTCTCTCTCCATGTGTGTGTCCATGTGTATGTGTCTGCATGTGTGTATTTTTGTGTATGTGTGTGTCCGCATGTGTGTGTGTCTGCGTTTGCATGTGTGTGTCTGCCTGTTTGTGTGTTTTGTGTGTGTGTCCCCGCGTGTGTGTGTCTATGTTTGCGTGTGTGTGTCCCCGCGTGTGTGTGTCCCCGCGTGTGTGTGTCCCCGCGTGTGTGTGTCCCCGCGTGTGTGTGTCCCCGCGTGTGTGTGTCCCCGCGTGTGTGTCCCCCCACGTGTGTGTCCCCGCATGTGTGTCCCCGCGTGTGTGTCCCCACGTGTGTGTGTGTGTGTCCCCGCGTGTGTGTCCCCACGTGTGTGTCCCCACGTGTGTGTGTGTCCCCACGTGTGTGTGTGTCCCCGCGAGTGTGTGTCCCCGCGAGTGTGTGTCCCCGCGAGTGTGTGTCCCCGCGAGTGTGTGTCCCCGCGAGTGTGTGTCCCCGCGTGTGTGTGTCCCCGCGTGTGTGTGTCCCCGCGTGTGTGTGTCCCCGCGTGTGTGTGTCCCCGCGTGTGTGTGTCCCCGCGTGTGTGTGTGTGTCCCCGCGTGTGTGTGTCCCCACGTGTGTGTGTGTGTGTGTTTCGTGTGTGTGTATCTGCCACATGTGAATCATACTCTAGGGCTTGGCTGTGAGGCTGTGATGTCCCCTGCTGTGAATTGCCTGCCAGTGTTCACAGTCGGGACTCACATGAATCATGGATACATGAGTGAAGTACCACAGGGTGCACGTTGCCATGCAACCGCACTGCAGACAGGAGCACGGGGGGGAGGAGAGGAGAAAAGAAGGTTTTGTTCAGTGTGCATGTTTCTCTAATTAAAGTTCAGCTGGTTACTTTTGCTGTTTTGATTTTCAAATTTACCAAGAACACCAATGCGTAGATTTCCCTTTGGTGGTTTTGATCACTGAATCAGCCTCATTCTACCCAGTCGACAGGGTCCCTTCACCTCACTAAATCATTTATGAGGGTAAGACATGCGATCATTAATACATATCACTTGAAGATGTAGTTCAATTAGCATTAACATCTTCCTCTGTCACTTCACATTTGTCCGTTTGAGTGTTTATAAAATATATTTATTTATTCACAAAAGATCTCCTGGCGACAGGATTATTTACTGGTAACAAAGGTCACATGACATTAATAGCAAAATGCTCTAACTCTTCTTTCTTCAGCCTGTGAGAAGCTGATGCTTTAAGCGTGAATATTAGATTGCAGGGAAGATAAATTTGTGAAGATCACCCAGTGATACAGCACAGAGGAGGCCATCTGGGCCATTGTCTCTCTGCTGGCTCTGTGAAATAGCTACCCAATTAACACAATTACCAAATTATTATTTCCCAATTAGTACCACTACCCAACTAGCATTATTACCCAATTATTACTATTACCCAAATATCATTGTTACCCAATTAGTACCACTGCCCAATTAGTACCACTACCCAATTAGTACCACTACCCAATTAGCATTACCCAATTAGTACCGCTATCAAAATTAGTACCACTACCCAATTAGCATTATTACCCAATTAGTCCTATTACCCAACTAGCATTACCCAATTATTACTATGACCCAAATATCATTATTACCTAATTAGTACAGCTGCCCAATCAGTACCACTACCCAATTAACGTTATTACCCAATTAGTACTATTACCAAATTAGCATTATTACCCAATTAGTACCACTAGCCAATTAGCATTATTATGCAAATAGTACTATTACCCAATTAGTATCATTACCCAATTAGCAATATTACCCAATTAGCAATATTACCAAATTAGTACCACTACCCAATTAGTACCAGTACCCAATTAGCTTTACCCAATTAGTACTATTACCCAATTAGCATTATTACCCAATTAGTACAATTACCCAATTTGCATTGTTACCCAATTATTACAATTAACTAATTAGTACCACTATCCATTTAGCTCTACCCAATTAGTACCATTTCCCAATGAGCATTATTACCCAATCAGCACTATTACCCAATTAGTGCCATTACTGACTTAGCATTTTTACCCAATTAGTACCACTACCCAATTAGTACTATTTCCCAATTAGTGCAATTGCCCAATTAGTACCACTAGCCAATTAGTACCATTACACAATTAGCACTATTACCCAACTAGCGTAATTACCCAATTCGTACCATAAGCTGGTGGAGACAGGATGGGCTGAATGGTCTCCTTCATGCTCTAACAATTCTGTGACAAGTCTACATTATGTTACATCTCGTGTGGTTAAATCACCTGCTCAGATGGTAATTACCTCATTGCTTTCTAGAACATGTTCCTACTAAATCTTCAATATGAAGAGCGAGGCCGTCATGTTGTTAAAGGAGAAGCCTTCTGGGCAATGCTATAGCCATCCTATAGCAGCCACTAAAACTCACACCTTTTGACATATTTTTTAACAATCTAATTCACCTACTCGGTCGTTTGAGCTATGTGTTCATAAATGATCTATTTTGATGTATCGTAAAATCATAGAATCCCTACAGTGCCATTCGACCCATTGAGCCTGCACTGATTCTTTGACAACATTCCCACTCAGGCCCTAGACCTGAAACCCCACGTATTTACCTCACTAACCATCCTAAACTACACATCCTGGGAGACGAGGGAGCAATTTAGCATAGCCAATCCCTCTAAACCACACATCCTGGGACACTAAGGGGCAATTTAACATGGCCAATCCCACTAAATTATGCATCCTGGGACACTAAGGGGCAATTTAGCATGGCCAATTCCCCAAAACTACACACCTTGGGACACTCAGAGGTAATTTAAAATGGCCAATCCCTCTAAACTGCACATCCCAGGACACTAAAGAGCAACTTAACATGACCAATCCACCTAATCCGCACAACTTTGGAGTAGCATCAAAAGTCCTTTGCTTTTGTTTGTCTTCACCTCTTCCATCCTCATCCCACTAATCTGACCTTCCATCATTGAGCAGTTTCCAATAGCAACCGCCAGCTTCATAAAGCAGGGAAGCAAACGGAGCTTGGATTTTGGGGGAAAAGCTGACCTCTTTCTTTCCTCCCCAGTGTTCATGTACGTCGCACGGACAAAGTTGGAACTGAAGCAGCCTATCACCCGATTGAAGAATACATGGTGCACGTGGAAGAACACTACAAGTTTCTCGCTCGCAAGACTGAGGTTGACAAAAAAAGGGTTTACCTTGCCACGGACGATCCTACCCTACTCCAGGAAGCCAAATCAAAGTAAGCAGCTTCCAGCACCTGTGGATCAACTTTAAACTTAAAGTTTACTTATTATTCTCACAAGTAGGCTGACATTAACACTGCAGTGAAGTTACTGTGAAAATCCCCGAGTCGCCACACTCCGGTGCCTGTTCGGGTTCACTGAGAGAGAATTTAGCAGGGCCAATACACCTAACCAGCACGTCTTTCGGACTGTGGGAGGAAACTGGAGCACCCGGAGGAAACCCGCGCAGACATGAGGAGAACGTGCAGACTCCACACAGGAAAATCCCACCCGAGGTCAATGGGCCTTTCCGCCCTTTGCCCACTACAATTCCTGTGGCGGGCGGAACAAAAAAATTCACCCCTTGGTGTCAGGGGGATTAGCAGGGTAAATACATGGGGTTACAGGGATTGGACCTGGGTGGAATTGTTGTCAGTGTAGCCTCGATGGGCTGACTGGCCTCCTTCTACACTGAAGGGATTCCATGAAAATACAGCTACGAGTGAATGGATATGTAGCTAAAGAATTTTATTCACTTGAAATGAAATAACACCCAGAAGAAAAGGGACCAACCAGAATAGAAACATAGAACTAGAAGCAGGAGTAGGCCATTCGGCCCTTTGAGCCTGCTTTGCTATTCTTTTTGACCCTGGCAGATCATCAAATTCAATATTCTGATTCCCCCTTCCCCCCCATATCCCTTGAGCCCCAAGAGCTATATCTAATTTCTTCTTGAAATTACATGTTTTGGCCTCAACTACTTCCTGTGGTAGTGAATTCCACACATTCACCATTCTCTGGATAAAGAAATGTCTCCTCACCTCAGTTCTAAAAGGTTTACCCCTTATCCTCAAACTATGGCCCCTAGTTCTGGACTCCCCCACCATCGGGAACAGTCTTTCTGAATCTACCCTGTCTAACCCTGTTAGAATTTTATAAGTTTCTATGCGATCCCCTCCCAATCTTCTAAACTCCAGTGAATAAAATTGTAAGAGACTGACAATGAGGAAAGCAAACTGCAGTTAATTTTATTCAGATCATGAGTTTGGGTCCATACTTCTCATTTCCATTTTCAGATGTGTAAAAAGAACATACAGGAAAAGTAAGAGTTTGTTTCCTTATTTGGTATGGGAACTAAATCTCAAAATAGTGTATGAAATGTGTACGATGTTGAATGTTGATTAGGGTATGGGTGCACCGCATAATTTTACTAGCAGCAAATGTATTATTAAATTGTGCCGAATCTGTGTGCACTCCCCAGGCATGCAATCACGGCAATATATTGTCACAACTTTGCAATGTCAACTTGCATTTATTATGTTCACAATTACTTAACTGGTGGAATATTTCAGCAGTTTTCTTATTCCCAAGAACCCAGGCATTACATTTGCACAGTTCCTTGGCAACACCAAGTCTGGAAACTGCTCTGTAAAATCTTGGAAGTCTTCAATTCAAACCTCACACTAATTGGTCAAATTGAAGGATTAGCACTGAGGTTACAGCAGGAATTGTGGCCAGGCAGCTTCTAGGAAGAGCTGGAGTACTGTGTACAGTTTGGGTCCACTTACTTGAGGAAGGATTTTGATTTGATTTGATTTATTATTGTCACATGTATTAACATACAGTGAAAAGTATTGTTTCTTGCGCGCTGTACAGACAAAACATACCGTTCATCGAGAAGGAAAGGAGAGAGTGCAGAATGTAGTGATACAGTCATAGCTAGGGTGCAGAGAAAGATCAACTTAATGCAAGGTAAGTCCATTCAAAAGTCTGACAGCAGCAGGGAAGAAGCTGTTCTTGAGTCGGTTGCTACGTGACCTCAGACTTTTGTATCTTTTTCCTGATGGAAGAAGGTGGAAGAGAGAATGTCCGGGGTGTGTGGGATCCATAATTATGCTGGCCGCTTTGCCGAGGCAGCGGGAAGTGTAGACAGAGTCAATGGATGGGAGGTTGGTTTGCATGATGGATTGGGCTACATTCACGACCTTTTGTAGTTCCTTGCTGTCTTGGGCAGAGCAGACGCCCAAGCTGTGATACAACCAGAAAGAATGCTTTCTATGGTGCATCTGTAAAAGTTGGCGAGATTTGTAGCTGACATGCCAAATTCCCTTACTTTTCTAAGAAAGTAGAGGCATTGGTGGGCTATAGTGTCGGCATGGGGGGACCAGGACAGGTTGGTGGTGATCTGGACATCTAAAAACTTGAAGCCCGCGACTCTTTCTACTTCGTAAGGATGTAGTTGCATTTGAGGCAGTTCAGAGGGGGTTCACTAGATTGATTCCAGAGAGGAGGTGTTTTGCTATGAAGAAAGATTGGGCAGTTTTGGCCCATATTCTCTGGAGTTTAGAAGAACGAGAGTGGATCTAATTGAGGTATATAAGATGCTAAAGGGGATTGACAGGGTAGACGTAGAGAGGATGTTTCCTCTTGTGGGGCAATCTTGAACTATGGATCCTAGTTTAGGAGAAGGGGTGGCAGATTTATAATGGGAATGAGGGGAAATTTTCTCTCACAGGGTGGTGAATCTGTGGAATTCACTACCTTAGAGTTTTTTATTTGTTCATGGGATGTGGACATCGATGGTTGGGCCAGCATTTATTGTCCATCCCTAGTTGCCCTTGGAGGGCAGTTGAGAGTCAACCACATTGCTGTGACTCTGGAGTCACATGTAGGCCAGACCGGGTAAGGATGGCAGATTTCCTTTCCTAAAGGGACATTAGTGAACCCGATGGGTTTTTCTGATAATCAACAATGGTTTCATGGTCATCGGTAGATTCTTAATTCCAGATATGTTTTATTGAATTCAAATTCCACCAGCTGCCATGGCGGGATTTGAACCCAGGTCCCCAGAACATTAGCTGAGTTTCTGGATTGATAGTCTAGCGATAATACCACTAGGCTATCACCTCCCCGGTGGAGTGTGGTGGATGCCGGGACATTGAGTAAATTTAACAACGAGATGGACAGATTTTTAATTCTTATGTTCTTATCCTGGCTGCTTCCTTCAGCCAAGCTATCTGCCCTTCATTGTAACGCATCTTATTTCTGCCACCCATTAATGGAACAATATTAATTCCATAATATTATCTGAGCGTATGAACAAGGACCAGGAGGAGGCCATTCAGCCCCTCGAGCCTGCTCCGTCATTTAATAAGAACATGGCTGTTTTGATAGTAAGCTCAAATCTGAATCCCACCGATGACATATTGCCCTTGCTTATCAAGAATCTATCCACCTCTGCCTTAAAAAATATTCCAAGACTGCTTCCACTATCTTTTCTGGAAGAGAGTTTCAAAGACAAACCACACTCGGAGGAAACAGTGCACCTCATCTCCATTTTCAATGGGCAACCCCTTATTTTTAAACAGTAACCCCGAGTTCTAGTTTCTCCCACAAGAGGAAACATAGAAACATGGAAGATAGGGGCAGGAGGAGGCCATTCGGCCCTTCGAACCTGCTCCGCCATTCATCATGATCATGGCTGATCATCCAACTCAATAACCTAATCCTGTTTTCTCAATTAATTAATTAATTCCTGTGGTAATGAGTTCCACAGGCTCACCACTCTTTGGGTGAAGAAATGTCTCCTCATCTCCGTCCTAAATGGCCGACTCCGAATTCTCAGTCCCCTGGTTCTGGACACCCCCCACCCTCAGGAACATCCTCCCTGCATCAACTCTGTCTAGTCCTGTTAGAATTTTATATGTCTCTGAGATCCCCCCTCATTGGTCTGAACTCTAGGGAAAATAATCCTAACCTAGTCGATCTCTCCTCATACATCAGTCCCGCCATCCCTGGAATCAGCCTGGTAAACCTTCGCTGCAGTCCCTCGAGAGCAAGAACATCCTTCCTCAGAAATATTGGAGCAGCTGGCAGTGAATTCAGAACATGACTCTTGGTTGACCATTATGTTCAATTGGCTGCCTATTTTTCATCCAACCCTGCCTTGTTATTGGTTATAAATCCAACTGAATACACTAATATCATAATGCCAGCAGTATCTGTTGAACAGCCGTGATCGGCTGCGCAATGATACATTCCACAGTGGGCACACATACGTATCACTCAAAGTGCTCTGTCCGTCAGTCAGTCTGTGCAGAAAGAGACCATTCGGCCCATCGAGTCTGCACTGGCAACAATCCCACCCAGGCCCCATCCCCGTAACCCCACGTAATTACCCTGCTAATCCCCCTGGCACTAAGGGGCAATTTACCATGGCCAATCCACCCAACCCGCACATCCTCGGGTCACTATGTGGAGTTTGCACGTTCTCCCCATGTCTGCGTGGGTTTCCTCCAGGTGCTCCGGTTTCCTCCCACACTCCAAAGATACGTGGGTTAGGTTGATTGACCATGCTAAATTGCCCCTTAATTTCAGGGGGTTAGCAGGGTAAATAAATAGGGTATGGGGATGGGTCTGGGTGAGATTGTGTTCGGTGTAGGCTCGATTGGGCCGTATGGCCTCCTCCTACACTGTAGGGATTCTATGATCTTTGGAGTGTGGGAGGAAACCGGAGCACCCAGAGAAAACAGACACGGGGAGAACGTGCAAACTCCACACAGACAGTGATCCAAGCTGGGAATTGAATCCGGGTCCCTGGCACTGGTGAGGTAGTGATGCTAACCACTGTGCCACAGTGCCACCCAATTGTGCCAACATGCCAAAAGAGAAAATGCTGGAAAATCTCAGCAGGTCTGGCAGCATCTGTGGAGAGAAAAGAGCTGACGTTTCAAGTCCAGATGACCAGCTGCCAGACCTGCTGAGCTTTTCCAGCGTTTTCTCTTTTGGTTTCAGATTCCAACATCCGCAGTAATTTGCTTTTGTGCCACTGTGCCACCCAGTTTGTTTTCATGCAATCAGTTAACAATTTTTCAACGGACAGACTGTTAAAATGCGATTCCTCAGCAGAACGGCTGTGAGTATTAAATCATCTCTAGTATCCTTCAATGCTGTCTCCACTTACAGGTATAAATTGCAAACAAGATTGAAATAAGTTAAACAAAGAAAAATATCTTACATAATTTCCCCGTATCCCCATTTATTTACCCTGCTAGTGCCTGACACTAAGGAGCAATTTACCACGGCCAATCCACCTAACCCGCATGTCTTTGGAACGTGGTAGGAAACCGGAGCACCCGGAGGAAACCCACACAGACACGGGGAGAATGTACAAACTCCACACAGTCAGTGACCCGAGGCTAGAATTGAACCCAGGTCCCTGGCTCTGTGGAACAGCAGTGCTAACCACTGTACCACCGGTTGTTCGAGAACCACATTTTCGTAGCTGTCGTTCTTGCCAAAATTTGACCAGAATGACAGACACAATTTAACACGTGTACGACACTGCTGAACTGGACTGGCCGCTGCAGGGGGTGGAGCTGTATGGTTGTTGGACCAATTATAAATAATGGCCACTGGAGAATAATATAGGACGCAGGATTTCTGACTGTTTTGTGCTATTTTCACTGGAGGTTACGACTGTATTTGAAGATTGAGACATTGTGTAAACCCACTTTTCTTTCTCTGTCTCTTTCTTTCTCTCCACCCGATTCCACACTCCAGATACCCCGACTTCGAATTCATCAGCGATAATTCCATCTCGTGGTCAGCTGGCCTGCACAACCGATACACTGAGAATTCGCTGCGAGGAGTGATTCTAGACATCCATTTTCTGTCTCAGGCGGACTTCTTAGTTTGTACCTTCTCATCACAGGTATGACGGTGAGGCGCACGCACACGGGAGCGGCAGAAAAATTCACATCTTTAGCGCGCGTTACCTCAGGCGTGGCCAAGGCACACAAACATAGAAAATAGGAGCAGAAGGAGACCATTTGGCCCCTCAGACCTGCCCCGCTATTGAGAAAGATCGTGGCTGATCTCTATGTCTTTCCCAGTCTCCATTTCCATCAATCTTTGATTCCCTTGCCTGACATATCGCACTCGTTATGCTCAATAATCTCAACATTTCAGAAACAGGAAAGAGATCAAAGAAACAAGAGGGGGCCTCATTATTCAAATAACACTCTCCCTCACATTGTGGCGGCACGGTGGTTAGCACTGCTGCCTCACAGCGCCAGGAACCCGGGTTCGATTTCCAGCTTGGGTCATTGTCTGTGTGGAGTTCGCCCCGTGTCTGTGTGGGTTTCCTCCGGGTGCTCCGGTTTCCTCCCACAGTCCAAAGATTTGCAGGTTAGGTTCACTGGCCATGCTAAATTGACCCTAGTGTCAGGGGGTAAATAAGTGGGGTTACGGGAATAGGGCCTGGGTGGGATTGTGGTCGGTGCAGATTCGATGGGCCGAATGACCTCCTTCTGCACTGTAGGGATCCTATGATTCTAAGTTGAGGCCTGTAGATAGCAGGTGATATCTTCCATAGACATTCCTCTGCACTGAGGTGGGAGAAGGTGCGCTTCCAGTTAACACTTAATCCCCTGAATTGGTTTTGTTCACCTGAAGAGGAAGAGAGGAACTTTCCGGAACATAAACTCAAACCTGTTGAATGACAGGTTGATGATGGCACAGGACCATGCTTTTTTTTATTCGTGTCACAAGTAAGGCTTACATTAACACTGCAATCAAGTTACTGTGAAAATCCCCTAGTTGCCACACTCCGGCGCCTGTTCGGGTACACTGAGGGAGAATTTAGCACGGCCAATGCACCTAAGCAGCACATCTTTCGGACTGTGGGAGGAAACCAGAGCACCCGGAGGAAACCCACGCAGACACGGGGAGAACGTACAGATTTCACACATACAGTGACCCAAGCTGGGAATTGAACCCGGGTCCCTGGCGCTGGGAGGCAGCAGTGCTAACCACTGTGCTACTGAACCCGGAGCTTCTGGCTCAGGGACAGGTACTCTAATCCACTGCGCCACAAGACCTCCACTCGAGCTATTAATGGGCGGTAATCAGAAACCAGCCCTTTCCAAAGAATGATGATAACCCGGAAGTGATTGCAAGACAACTGTACGCTTGAGGAGCGTGCGTGATGAGATTGATTGCTCGTGTACCATGGCATTAATTGGGTCACTGTCTCTGTGGAGTTTGCACGTTCTCCCCGTGTCTGCGCGGGTTTCCTCCGGGTGCTCCTGTTTACTCCCACAGTCCAAAGATGTGCGGGTTAGGTGGATTGGCCATGCTAAATTGCCCCTTAGTGTCAGGGGGACTAGCAGGGTAAATACATGGGGTTATGGGGATAGGGTGGGATTGTGGTTGGCTCGATGGGCCGAATGGCCTACTTCTGCACTGTAGGATTCTATGAATCGCCAGTTTTGAAGTTGCCCCTCCTCATTTCCGAAATCAACCCTTCATTATTAAAAAACATCTCCAGTGCTTTGAGGGAAGATTGGATAGGGTGTGGTTGTTATCCTTGGAATAGGAGAGGCTGAGGAGAGATTTGATTGAGGTGTACAAGGTGAGGGGTCTGGGTGGGAAAGACTGATTCCCCTTCGCAAGGGGATCAGTGACTAAGGGGCGTAGATTCAAAATGTTTGGTCGAAGATGAGGAAATGTTTTTTTTTACCCAGAGGGTTGTAGGAGCCTGAAAGGATGATGGAGTCAAAAACGCTTCAACTTATTTAAAAGGTGCCCAGATATTCATCTGAATTCCCGTAACCTCCAGAATTACAAACCAAGTGCTGGAAAAAGGGATTCGGCTGAGCCGGTCTGCTTTTCTGCTAGCGCAGTTTAATATTTATTTATTAGTCACAAGTAGGTTTACATTAACACTGCAATGAAGTTACTGTGAAAATCCCCTAGTCGCCACACTCCAGCACCTGCTCGGGTACACTGAGGGAGAATTTAGCACCTAACCAGCGTGTCTTTCGGACTGTGAGAGGAAACCGGAGCACCCGGAGGAAACCCACGCAGACACGGGGAGAATGTGCAAACTCCACACAGACCGTGACCTAAGCCGGGAATCGAACCCGGGTCCCTGGCGCTGTGAGGCAGCAGTGCTAACCACCGTGCCGCCCCATGATATCTCCATTGGTTGACACACTCGCCTCTAAATCACAAGGTTCTGGGTTCAAATCCCACTCCAGGGCTCGGACTGTGGGAGGAAACCGGAGCACCCGGAGGAAACCCACGCAGACACGGGGGGAACATGCAAACTCTGTACAGGCAGCGACCCGAGGCCGGGAATCGAACCCGGGTCCCTGGCGCTGTGAGGCAGCAGTGCTAACCACTGTGCCACCGTGTCGCCCATGAACAGGCATGATGGGCAGAGTGGCCTCCTCCTGTTCCGGAAATCGTGCTAAATTTTCTGAATATTTGGAAAGGACGAATGTGCAGGGGTGTGGGGAGAGGGCAGGGGAGCGGCAGTACGTGACTTGCGCCTTGGAAGAGCGCAATGGATCAAATGGCCTCCTTCTATGCTGTAATGACTCTGTGACTCATCCTGTGAACCACCCTGCGCCCAGGCAGTAATTGGGAATGTGACTTGATTGGCGAGCCACAGAATTCTTCTTCAACTTTCTCTGTTTGGGAGAGAGCTGCTGTTCTCTTCATCTCAACCCTTGTGTCATCACCATGGCGATGATGTTGATCAAGGCCTTTCTCTTCTCAAATGTCATGTGGGAGGGCTCGCCAAGCTGGCTAAATTCAGGAGCAACTGAGCACTGCTCTGGACTCGGATACAGAATCTTAGAATCATTGAAGTCACCACAGTGCAGAAGGAGGCCATTCAGCCCACATATCAGAACTCTCAGCAGAGAGCTCCCTGGGGGTGAGGGGGGGGGGGGGAGGTTTGGGGTTCAATACCCACAAATAATGAGCATCCAACTGAGAAATTCTATCATTTATTGTGAGACAAATTGAATACAAAAGCAGGGAGGTTTTGCTTCAGTTGTATAGACCATAAGATATAGGAGCAGAATTGGGCCATTCAGCCCATCGAGTCTGCTCCATCTTCCAATCATGGCTTTAAATTTCTCACCCCCATTCTCCTGCTTTTTCCCCGTTACCTTTGATCCCCTTACTAATCAAGAACCTATCTATCTCTGTCTCAAAGACACTCAATGACCCGGCCTCCACAGCCTTCTGTGGCAATGAATTCCACAGATTCACCACCCCGTGGCTGAAGAAATTCCTCCTCATCTCGGTTCTAAAGGGTCGTCCCTTTACTCTGAGGCTGTGCCCTCGGATCCTAGTCTCTCCCGCTAATGGAAACATCTTCCCTACGTCCAATCTATCAGGCCTTTCAGTATTCAGTAGAACGGTAGCACACTGGTTAGCATTGCTGCCTCTCAGTGCCAGGGACCTGGGTTCAATTCCCGGCTTGGATCACTGTTTGTGTGGAGTTTGCACATTCTCCCCGTGTCTGCGTGGGTTTCCTCCGGGTGCTTTGGTTTCCTCCCACATCCAAAGATGTGCAGGTTAGGTGGATTGGCCATGCTAAATTGCCCCTGAGTGTCAGGGGGACTAGCTAGGGTAAATGCATGGGGTTAGGGGGGATAGGGCTTGGGTGGGATTGTGGTCGGTGCAGACCCGATGGGCCGAATGGCCTTCTGCACTGTAGGATTCTATGACTCTATGATTCTATTCTATAAGTTTCAATGAGATCCCCCCCTCACCCTTCTAAAACCGATCGAGTACAGACCCAGAGTCCTCAGACGCTCCTCATACGTCTAGCTTTTCATTCCCGGGATCATTCTGGTGAACCTCCTCTGGAACGTCTCTAAGGTCAGCACATCCTTCCTTAGATACGGGGCCCAAAATTGATCGCAATATTCTAAAAGTGGTCTCATCAGAGCCTTATACACAGGGCACTAGCGAGACCACATCTGTAGTAATGAGAACAGTTTTGGTCTCCTTATTTAAGGAAGGATGTATATGTGTTGGAAGCGGCGTAAAGAAGGTTTACTAGACATAATGCCTGCAAAGGGCAGATTGTACTATGAGGCAAGGCTGGACAGGCTAAATGTGTATCCAGTGGAGTTGAGAAGTGTATGTGGCAACTATTTTGAAATCTTTCATGTCCTGAGGGGCATTGACAGGGTGGATGTGGAGAGGACGCTTCCTCTTGGGGCAGAATCTAGAACTAGGGGTCACTGTTTAAAAATAATGGGTCACCCAATAAAACAGAGATGAGGAGAAATTTTTATTACTCAGAGGGTCGTGTGTCTTTAGTTTCTTAGAACTTTCTTCCTCAAAAGGCAGTGGAGCAGATCCTTTGAATAGCTTTAAGGCAAAGATGGATAGATTCTTGGTAAGCGATGGGGGGGTGGTAGGGGGGTGGTAGCTATTCAGGGGGTAGGCAGGATGTAGATTTGAGATTACTATCAGATCAGTCATGATCTTATTGAATGGCAGGATAGGCTCGAAGGGCTGAATGGCCTACTCCTCCTCCTTGTTTGTATGTTCAGATATTTTGGATGCCTGTTCCTCGCTAGCAGTTGATAGGTTTTTCATTTTGCCGGATGTATTTAGTTTGCAAAATGAAATTCTCCTGCTGTGATGTTGTAGAATAAAATTCTCTGACATTACGCAAAATATTGAGACTGACAGATGCAATTGATGGATGCCGTAATCCCTCCTTGCAAATATCAGTAACCGTTGGTGCATCTGTAAGGAAAGAAAAGAACTGATGTTTCGAATCTAGACGACCCTTTGTCAAAGTGTAACATTGATGAGGCCTCGTTACTATCTCTAGCGATGCACTGATACCACTGTGCTACTGTCAACTAGTGCTGGGGAGCGCCAACCAGGACATGGGGGTTATTTTTTTAAGGCAGTTCAGTAGTGGAAGGTGTGTGAGATGTGAGGGAGGAAATATAAACTTTTCTATCTCAATATCATTGAAGACTGAAGCAAGTCAGTCAGATAGAATGGATTGAAAATCATAGAACGTAGAATTCCTACAGTGCAGAAGGTGGTTATTCAGCCCATCGAGTCTGTACCAACCACAACCCCACCCAGGCCCTATTCCCGTAACCCCACACTAGAGTCAATTTAGCATGGCCAATCAACCTAACCCGCACATCTTGGGAGGAAACTGGAGCACCCAGAGGAAACCCACGCAGACACGGGGAGAACGTGCAAACTTCACACAGGCAGTGACTCGAGGCCGGAATCGAACCTGGGTCCTTGGCACTGTGAGGCAGCAGTGTTAACCACTGTGCTACCCATCATGTTCTGGAATTCCTGTGATATGCTCCCAGCGGGTGACGCTCCTTTAAATTATAGGTGGGGATCGATCTCAGCCTGTGATAAATCATTGCGGTGTGCTAAACATCTAGAAACTGGCTTTTAGGTGGAGCAGTGGGAAAGTCAAAGGTGATGAGGACAAGAGGGTGGGTGAAGGAAGGTCACCATTTGGCTGCTGCCCATCTTGGGTTCCCAATCGGAATGTGGAAGCTCCTGTTTGTGGTGTACACTGGTACCCTTTTGTTAAAGTTTTAACATGTTGTCAAAAATTGCTATCCTCCACAAGTTCCACCTTCCCCAACGTCATAGAATCTCTACAGTGCAAGTCTGTACCAACCACAATCCCACCCAATTCCTATTCCCATAACCCCTCATATTTACCCTGCTAATCCCTCTGACACTAGAGTTAATTTAGCACGGCCAATCAACCTAACCCGCACATCTTTGGAGTGTGGGAGGAAACCGGAGCACCCGAAGGAAACCCACACAGACTCGGAGGCGGGGGGGGGGGAGACGTGCAAACTCCACACAGGCAGTGACCCGAAGCCGGAATCGAACCCGGGTCCCTGGCGCTGTGAGGCAGCAGTGCTAACCACTGTGCCACCGTGCCGCCCCAAAAACCCATGAGAAAGCTGAATGCTTTGGTCAGTAATTTTCCTGTGGAAACTCTCTTTCAATGGCCCTTATAGATGTTGTCTCCTAGCCATTGAAGGATAAAATGCACACGAGAACTCAAAACCTAAAAGATAGTTGAAGAGAAAATGCTCAAAGATGCAATAACATTATCTAACAACACGGCAATGCTTAGAATCTATTCACTGTGCTTGCGTGTGCATGCAGAGCAAGCCATTTGACAACCTTGTGAAGTCAAGAACTGCGGCAGTCTTTAATCATGTTTGAAGTTTCTTAAATTACAAATTTAAAGCAAGCAATTAAATGAAATTCAGGAAGAGTGAATGAATTGATAAAGACATGAGGGAAAATGCTACAGAACTCGCTGTCAATGGAACCACACTGAGTTTCAGTAGAGCGTGAGATTTGATGCCCTTCAAGATACATTGATGCCAATTCTTATTTGGAGAAATCTTCAAAAAAAAAATGCACCTTTCATTTTTTTAAACACAACCACCTGAAAGGATTGAACTTTGACACTAATATTTCTTCCAGCTCTGAGAAAAATACTTGAATTTTGAATGCATACTCTCAATAGGGCTGCCTTAGTGAGCACTAAAGAAGCACAGATTAACAGTGGGCTTCCTCAGAAAGATGTTACAGATTTCTCACAGGGGAGATGTAAAGACTTGAAGGGCACAAGCGAGTGAGACCAATGGATTGCCCTTTCAAAGGAGCATCACAGGCATAATGAATGAAACATACCATCCCTACAGTGCAGAAGGAGGCCATTCAGCCCAGCAAATCTGCACTGGCTCTTACCTAGGCTTACCCCATGTATTTACCTCGCTAATCCCCCTAACCTACACATCTTTGGACACTAAGAGGCAAATTTAGCAACGCCAATCCACCTAACCTGCATATCTTTGGACTGTGGGAGGAAGGATATAAACGCATTGGATGCAGTTCAGAGAAGGTTTAGAATCATAGAATCCCTACAGTGCAGAAGGAGGCCATTTGGCTCAGATTGTATGCTTTGGAAAGTATTGTGGAGGATTGGCTATGAAGTTGGCATGTTACTTACTTAAATACCATATCAAATAAGGATATTATTAAACTAAACTAGAAAGAGTGCAGAAAAGATTTACTAGGATGCTTCCGGGACTTGATGGTTTGAGTTATAAGGAGAGGCTGGATAGACTGGGACTTTTTTTTCTGGAGCATAGAAGGCTGAGGGGTGATCTTATAGAAGTCTATAAAATAGTGAGGGGCACAGATCAGCTAGATAGCCAATATCTTTTCCCAAAGGTAGGGGAGTCTAAAACTAGAGGGCATAGGTTTAAGGGGAGAGTTACAAAAGGATCCAGAGGGACAAATGTTTCACACAGAGGGTGATGAGTTTATCGAGCAAGCTGCCAGAGGTAGTAGTAGGGGCGGGTACAATTTTGTTTTAAACAGCGTTTAGACAGTTACATGGGTAAGATGGGTATAGAGGGATATGGGCCAAATGCGGGCAAATGGGACTAGCTTCAGTGTTTAAAAAGAAGGGCGGCAAGGACAAGTTGGGACAAAGGGCCTGTTTCCATGCTGTAAACCTCTCTGACTCTATGACTAAATGAAATGGTAGTAATAACATTCGATTACCTTTTTGTTATTATTCATATACGGGATGTGGCCATCACTGGCTGGGCCAGTATTTATCGCGCATCCCGAACTGCCTCTCATTTCAGAGGGCAGTTGAGAGTCAACCACATTGCTGTGGCTCTGGGCTCACGTGTAGGCCAGACTAGGTAAGGACGGCAGATTTCCTTCCCTAAAGGACATTTGTGAACCAGATGGGTTTCTCCGACAATCGACAATGGTTTCATGGTCATCGGTAGATTCTTAATTCCAGATTCTTAATTGAATTCAAATATCACCCTCTGCCTTGGTGGGATTCGAACCCGGTCCCCAAAGCATTGCCCTGGGTCCCTGGATTACGAGTCCAGTGACAATACCACTACGCCACTGCCTACCCAATGAATGTGGTGCTGTATTAATACTCTGCAGTCATTTAGTTACAAAATTCAGTGTTTCCCTATTCCACTTGCAGGTAATTTTTAAAAATACCCCAGGGGGTGATTCTCCCAGCGAGCCGGGAGACTTCAGCGGAGGCTGTTTCGCGGGCTTCCTGCTGGCCGTCACGGCTTCCACGTGTTTCTGGGGCCCGGATTTCTGGCATCGTCAGCTCCGTGCCAGGAATCGGCGGGGAGCTGATTCAAATATTAAGATAGGCATTTACATCCATTACTGAAGTCTCCAGATCCGCTAGCCTTCCCCACACTTCACCCCGCCCCCCTCACCAGCCAGGAATGTTTCACTTTAGTGGGGTTTACAATAGGTCCCCAGTAAGGGGACCTCGCTGGAGTGAAGGGAGGTCATGGAGACCCCCCCAGGAGGTAGGGAATAGTAGAAAGGTGCCCCTTGGGCATTGCCAGCCTGGCCCCCAGGCACTGCCCAAGGGGCTCCTTGGCACTGCCCACTGGGTGGGACCAGAGGTGACAGGGCCCATTAGGCCTATGGGAGATCAGTGGGGGGGGTCTCGCTGCCACCCTGCCGTCAGGTGCGCGGTCAGAGGGAAGGAAAGGGCTGATCAGGGCTGCCACTCGGGTTGGGGAGGAGGGGTCAGGACTGCGGTGAGGGTGGGCGGTGGTCGGAGAGATCGGGGCTGGCGGGGACATTGGGAGATGTCCGGGAAGCCAGAGATCAGGGTGTGGGCAGGATCCTGCGGCCAGCCATGCAGGGTCGCTATGCTGACCAGCGATTGGGAGGCCGGCAGTGCAGAGCTACTGCGCGTGCGCCGATCTCCGGTCTGACAGATCAGCGCATGTGCAGCGGCCCTGCTCAACATGATTCACGATAGGGCTCTCTGTGATGCAGTGTGTGGAAGATTCATTTTGAAAATCCCGTTGAAAAGACCAACGATAATTATTCAATTTTTACGCGAAATTGGCACTTAGAATTTTTTTGGGAGAATCCCAGCCCCTATTTCTAACTTGGATAGTGCTGTAACTCCACATAATAAATTATGCATGCGACCAAATTTAACATCTCCACAGTCTTCATTTATACACAGAAATAAATCTGCTAATATATACAACATACTCGCCAATAAAAACTCAGCTAAATAGTAAACAGCATACTATGTAGATTTGACTGCCACTTGGTGGCACAATGGTTAACACTGCTGTCTCACAGCGCCAGGGACCCAGGTTCAATTCTAGCCTCGGGTGACTGTGTAGAGTTTGCGCTTTCTCCCCGTGTCTGCGTGGGTTTCCTCCAGATGCTTTGGTTTCCCCCCACTCTCCAAAGATTAGGTTGATTGGCCATGCTAAATTGCCCCTTATTATCCAGGGATTAGCAGGGTAAATATGTGGAGTTACGGGGATAGGGCCTTTACGGGGTTAAGGGGGTAGGGATGTTAACTGTGGGGGAAAAGCTTCATATGATCCATGGAGGACACAAGGGCACTGGAGATCAACATCTGGGACACATCCTAGATGTTGACCTGTAGATAGGTCCTTGCCAACTGATGAATTGTCATCAGATGGCAAGTACCTGTCTACAGGAGACTGAAACAGGTTAATCTTGATCTGGAATCCTGCCACGTGCCAACATCTTTACACATTCAAAGGACATGAAGATGCAGTATCGGACCTGATTGTTGTCAGCGTGGGCTCAATGGGTCGAATGGTCTCCTTCTGCACTGCAAGGATTCTATGATTTTAGATTTGATTTATTATTGTCACATGTATTGGGATACAGTGAAAAGTATTGTTTCTTGCGCGCTATACAGACAGAGTACAGAGAAGGAAAGGAGAGAGTGCAGAATGTAGTGTTACAGTCATTGCTAGGATGTAGAGAAAGATCAACTTAATGCAAGGAAGTTCCATTCAAAAGTCTGATGGCAGCAGGGAAGAAGCTGTTCTTGAGTCAGTTCTTTTTCCCAACCTAAGAAGGCGGAAGAGGGTATGTCCGGGGTGCGTGCGATCTTTGATTATGCCTGCTGCTTTGCCGAGGCAGCGGGAAGTGTAGACAGAGTCAGTGGATGGGAGGCTGGTTTGAGTGATGGACTGTGCTTCATTCACGACCCTTTGTAGTTCTTTGCGGTCTTGGGCAGAGCAGGAGCCATACCAAGCTGTGATACAACCAGAAAGAATGCTTTCTATGGTGCATCGGTTAAAGGTGGTGAGAGTCGAGGCGAACATGCTAAATTTTCTCACCAAAAGAGAAAACGCTGGAAAATCTCAGCAGGTCTGGCAGCAACTGTAAGGAGAGAAAAGAACTGATGTTTCCATAAGACCATAAGCCATAGGAGCAGAATTGGGCCACTTGGCCCATCGAGTCTGCTCCGCCATTCAATCATGGCTGATATTTTTCTCATCCCCATTCTCCTGCCTTTTCTCCATAACCCCTGATCCCCTTATCAGTCAAGAACCTATCTATCTCTGTCTTAAAGACACTCAGTGACCTGGCCTCCACAGCCTTCTGCAGCAAAGAGTTCCACAGATTCACCACTCTCTGGCTGAAGAAATTCCTCCTCATCTCTGTTTCAAAGGATTGTCCCTTTAGCCTGAGGTTGTGCCCTCTGGTTCTAGTTTTTCCTACGAAACATCCTCTCCACATCCATTCTATCCAGGCCTCACAGTATCTTGTAAGTTTCAATAAGATCCCCCCTCATCCTTCTAAACTCCAACGAGCACCGACCCAGAGTCCTCAACCGTTCCTCATACGACAAGCTCTTCATTCCAGGGGTCATTCTTGTGAACCTTCTCTGGACCCTTTCCAAGGCCTGCACATCCTTCCTTAGATATGAGGTCCAAAACTGCTCACAATACTCCAAATGGGGTCTGACCAGAGCCTTATCAAGCCTCAGAAGTACATCCCTGCTCTTGTATTCTAATTTTGAGTCCAGATGACCCTTTGTCAAAGCCGATAAAGCTAAATTTCCTTAGTCTTTTGAGAAAGTAGAGGCAATGGTGCGCTTTTTTAACTATAGAGTCAGCATGGGGGGACCAGGATGGGCTGTAGATGATCTGGACACCTAGAAACTTGAAGCTCTCGACCATTTCCATTTCTATGATACTATGTAGATTTTACTGCCACATAACATTAGTTGATCTGGTTGGAGTGCATGACCAGTGAATTATTAAGTTATGTCTTTCGCTGATCTTGATGAGATTGTACGTTATAGAACATGCACATTATTTCATCCTGTAAGATGAATACACTTTGCCGTAGAGCTGCTAGGTTCCCAAATCAATGTTAAACTTTCTCACGGCAGATGACACACAGACAATCAAAGAAACACAAAAGGTGCAGAAATTATTCAGTCAGGAATCGAGGTTAATCAACACTGAAATTGGCCCTTTTGTTAAGCAATCTTGAGATAGAAGAATTACTATTAGAACGTTAATGTGGTGCTACGCAGTAATAACTCCACACAGCTAACGCGAGTACAGTGAATTTGCGGTTTAATATCACAAAGGAAATCCTACGCTGAAAGCCATGCATTAATTCAACCAGTTTATACCTGAAACCAAATCATGTAGGGGAAAAGATTGGTAAAGAAAGAATCTGAAGAATTCTTTGGAATAATAAAAGTTGAACCTTAAATAGTTCCTTACATGAGATGTACTTCATGCATCAAAATTAATGAGTTTCCCTTCCCTATAAGTTTACGTGCAGAGGTTGACATTCGAGACCACAAGTCGGAGTCTGGTTATTTTCCACAGTGAACAGAAATTGGAAATGGGTTGATGCCACTCAGAAATTGCCAGGTGGGCTGATGAGGTGTATTCATAGAATCATAGAATCCCTACAGTGCAGAAGGAGGCCATTCAGCCCATCGAGCCCGCACTGACAAGTGGGACATGAGTTTCTACCCACAAGTCCGTAGCCTCAGTGAGCAGGAACCATTGCAGAGAGTAGGACATTTGCTGCCCCAGGGGGCAAAATTCGTCCAACAAAACCCTGAGGCTTTCTCCGCGGCAGACCTGATGCAGGCTGGCAAGACCCCAAAATGTCCATTGTTGGATGTGATTGGGCAGCACTTGCTAAACAATCCTGAGTGTGCTAATAGCTAATACATTAACAACCAACTTCAGGCAATCAGGCGAGCTTGACACGTGTCTCATTTACACTTGCTCGAAGTGACACACATTCATAGACAGGGACCCATCCTCTGCAAAGAAAAGGAATATGTTCAAACCTTGTGCCTTTTTTGAATTACCCGGGACTTGGGGAACCTATAGTTCCTCATTGCTTTCTCCATGATAACGCCTCGGCCAATCCACATTGACTTGCCAATCAGTCAGCCCTCTTTTTCTCCTATTGTATAAATTGCTGTGATTGTTTGAAATTTGGCATTCTCACATTTGTCCTGATGAATGCAAGATGAAAAACTTCAGCAGCATGTTTCTTTTTTGAGCAGTATGCAAATATTCAGTAGATCTGACAGCATCTGTGCCGAGAGAAGCAGAGTGAACATTTCAGGTCTAGAACCTTTCTTCAGAACTGAAGTAAAGTAGAAATGTAATAGGTTTTGAGCGAGTGAGAAGGGGGAAAGTGGGGGGGGGGGGGGGGGGGGGGGGGCACAGGAGGAACGAAAGGGAAGGTCTCTCTGACAGGGTAGATGGTAGGAGATATTCACCGGACTAATTCCCAGGATCAGAGGGTTGTCCTACCAAGAGAGACTAAATAGTCTGGGTTTGTATTCCTTGGAGTTTAGAAGAGTGAGGGGTGACCTTATTCAAACATATAAGATTCTAAGAGGCCTTGACAGGTGGTGAGATACTTAAATTAATGGGAGAATCTCGAACGAGGGGACAGAGCTACAATGGTTTGAATTAAAACCATTCCCTTAGCGCCGAGGGGACAGATTGAAGCATAGAATCCCTACAGTTCAGAAGTAAGCCATTCGGCCCATCGTGTCTGCACCGACCACAATCCCACCCAGGCCCTATCCCCGTAACCCCACATATTTACCCTGCTAATCCCCTGACACTAGGGCCAATTTAGCATGGCCAATCAACCTAACTTGCACATCTTTGGAGTGTGGGAGGAAACCAGAGCACCCGGAGGAAACCCACGCGGACACGGGGAGAACATGCAGATTCAACACAGACAGTGACCCAAGCCGGGAATTGAACCCGGGTCCCTGGAGCTGTGAGGCAGCAGTGCTAACCACTGTGCCACCGTGCCACCCATTGGCACCATAGGAGATGTATGAGCTCCAATGAAGTACGAAAGAAAGTCTTGCATTCATAGAGCACTTTTCTTAACATCTCAAAGTGCTTCACAGCCAATGACATAATTTTTGAAGTGTAGTCACTGTTGTTATGTAGGAACCGTGGCAACCAATTTGTGCATATAAGCTCCCACAATGTGATAATCGATAATCTGTTTGTGTGATGTTGATTGAAAGAAAAATATTGACCAGAACATCAGGAATATACTCCCCTACTCTTTTTCCAAATAGTGCCTTTGGATCTTTTCAGTGGCACAGTGGTTAGCACTGCTGCCTCACAGCATCAGGGACCCGGGTTCAATTCCCGGCTTGGGTCACTGTCTCTGTGGAGTTTGCATGTTCTCCCCTGTCTGACTGGGTTTTCTCCGGGTGCAACTCGGGGATTTTCACAGTAACTTCATTGCAGTGCTAAGGTAAGCCGACTTGTGATACCTCTAAACAAATAAATAAAACCCTAAGCAGGGAAATGTCTCTGCTTTAATGTCACATCTGAAAGACTGCACCTCCGACAATGCAGTGCTCCCTCGGCGCTGCTCTGGAGTATCAGCCTAGATTTTTGCACTCAAGCCCTGGAGTGGGATTTGAACAGTAAGAGTTTTAACAACACCAGGTTAAAGTCCAACAGGTTTATTTGGTAGCAAATGCCATTAGTTTTCAGAGCGCAGATATCCACTCCATCTGACGAAGGAGCAGGGCTCCGAAAGCTAATGGCGTTTGCTACCAAATAAACCTGTTGGACTTTAACCTGGTGTTGTTAAAGCTCTTACTGTGTTTACCTCAGTCCAACACCGGCATCTCCACATCGTGGGATTTGAACCCAGACCTTATGATTTAGAGGCGAGTGTATCAACCAATGGAGCCATTACAGGGTGGCACGGTGGCACAGTGATTAGCACTGCTGCCTCACAGCACCAGGGACCCAGGTTCAATTCCCGACTTGGGTCACTGTCTGTGTAGAGTTTGCACATTCTCCCCGTGTCTGCATGGGTTTCCTCTGAGTGCTCCGGTCTCCTCCCGCAGTCTGAAAGATGTGCTGGTTAGATGCATTGACGATGCAAAATTCTCCCTCAGTGTACCCGAACAGGTGCCGGAGTGTGGTGACTCGGGGTTTTCACAGTAACTTCAATGTAAGCCGACTTGTGACACTAATAAATAAACTTTTAAACTTTAAACATTCGACGTAACATTGGCTATGTCATAGTATCCCCACAGTGTGGAAGGAGGCCCATTGAGTCTGCACCAACCACAATCCCACCCAGGCCCTACTCCTGCAACCCCACATATTTACCCTGCTAATCCCCCTGACGCTAGGGTTAATTTATCCTGGCTAATCCACCTAACCTGCACATCTTTGGAGTGTGTGAGGAAACTGGAGCACCTGGAGGAAACCCACGCAGACACGGGGAGAACGTACAAACTCCACACCGGCAGTGACCCGAGGCCGGAATTGAACCCAGGTCCCTGGCGCTGTGAGGCAGCAGTGCTAACCACTGTGCCACCGTGCTGCCCCGTGTGTTTTTTTTTTGCCACAGCCAGTATGTAACCTGAATCCTTTTATAAGCTTGCCAAATGAATTTAAATGCATTCCAACTGAAACGTAACACATTTTTATTGCTTACGTTATGGCAACTTTAAATGAAGTTACCTCCCGATGACTAATCTCTGACTCTCCTCCTCAGGTCTGTCGCGTGGCCTATGAGATAATGCAGACGTTACACCCAGACGCTTCAGCCAATTTCCGTTCTCTGGACGACATCTACTACTTTGGCGGGCAGAACGCACACAATCAGATTGCAATTTACGCTCACAAACCACAGACTCCAGAGGAAATTGTACTGGATCCCGGGGATCTGATTGGAGTCGCTGGCAACCATTGGGATGGTTATTCTAAAGGCATCAATAGGAAAAATGGACGAACGGGCCTGTACCCATCGTACAAAGTGAAGGAAAACGTTGAGACTATTAAATATCCAACCTACCCAGAGGCTGACAACGAGAAGCCGCAGTAACGACAAAGACACTCCGCAGCCTCAGTGAATGTATTCTTGCCATAAATCTGGAATCCAGCCAACTTTTCTTTTGAAATGTTCTGGTCTCTGCAGATGCGCCCGTCTCCCTCCATTGTCCCGCTGTTGACCGTGTTTTGTTGTCTGCCATTAATTCACTGTAACCCTCAGTGAATGACACTGCCCCTCCCGTTGTGCAGGTTAGAGCATGAGCAAGTGTGTGTTCAATCATGGTGCCTAACACTCTTCGCCCTTTAACCTTCCGAGGTGCATTTGAACCCTGACCTCGAAACAAAGAGGTTGAACCTTATCAAACACGAGATTCGATCACAAAGACTTGAATCCATTCCACAGCCTGTTCGAACGTTCTCTCTCTTTTTTTTCTCAAGACGTGATAGAGTTTTTCCTGACTAAAGGTAGAGGAAGGAAAAGTCTGAATAATCCAGTGTCCATCGCCATTTCACAAGTTTTTTGTAAAAGCAAAAATCATGGACAGAAACTTTAATACATAATGTTTCCAGACACTGTCTTTGATAACAAAAAATAAATAAATCTAAATTAAACCAGTTAAGTAGGTGTTTTTTTTATCTTTGATAATGACATGGTCAGTAGGACGCTATTCAATTGCAACATGAGGCTACAGAACCCGGGGTGGCACAGTGGTCTCACAGTGCCAGGGACCTGGGTTCGATTCCAGCCTCAGGTCATAGAAATCATAGAAACCCTACAGTGCAGAAGGAGGCCATTCGGCCCATCGAGTCTGCACCGACCACAATCCCACCCAGGCCCTACCCCCACATATTTACCCGCTAAGCCCACTAACCTATGCATCTGAGGACTCTAAGGGGCAATTTTTAACCTGGCCAATCAACCTAACCCGCACATCTTTGGACTGTGGGAGGAAACCGGAGCACCCGGAGAAAACCCACGCAGACACGAGGAGAATGTGCAAACTCCGCACAGACAGTGATCCGAACCAGGAATCGAACCTGGGACCCTGGAGCTGTGAAGCAGCAGTGCTAACCACTGTGCTACCGTGCCGCCCAGTCATTGTCTGTGTGGAGTTTGCACATTCTCCCCACGTCTGCGTGAGTTTCCTCCGGGTGCTCCGGTTTCCTCCCACAGTCCAAAGATGTGCGGGTTAGGTTGATTGGCCATACTAAATTGACCTTAGTGTCAGGGGGATTAGCAGGTAAATATGTGAGTTCATGGGAATGGGGCCTGGGTGGGATTGTGGCCGGTGCAGACTCAATAGGCTGAATGGCCTCCTGAATGGCCCTGCACTGTAGGGATTCTATGATTCTCTTCTACGAAGAAGCCCTGACCATTTTGATTTGATTTGATTTATTATTGTCACATGTATTAGTACATTAGTACATGAAAAGTATTGTTTCTTGCGCGCTATACAGACAAAGCATACTGTTCATAGAGAAGGAAAGGAGAGAGTGCAGAATGTAATGTTACAGTCATAGCTAGGGTGTAGAGAAAGATCAACTTAATGCAAGGTAGGTCCATTCAAAAATTAGATGGCAGCAGGAAAGAAGTTGTTCTTGAGTCGGTTGGTATGTAATCTCAGACTTTTGTATCTTTTTCCCGACAGAAGAAGATGGAAGAGAGTATGTCCGGGGTGCTTGGGTCCTTAATTATGCTGGCTGCTTTGCTGAGGCAGCGGGAAGTGTAGACAGAGTCAAGGGATGGGAGTGATGGTTTGAATGATGGACTGGGCTTCATTCACCACTCTTTGTAGTTCCTTGCGGTCTTGGGCAGGGCAGGAGCCATACCAAGCTGTGATACAACCAGAAAGAATGCTTTCTATGGTTCATCTGTAAAAGTTGCTGAGCATCGTAGCTGACATGCCCAATTTCCTTAGTCTTCTGAGAAAGTAGAGGCGTTGGTGGGCTTTCTTAACTATAATGTCGGCATGGGGGTGTGGACTCAAAATATTTCCGTGTTTATTCATCAGCTCACGATGTTTACAACCATTTATTGATTTTGTTTCATGTTAATAGATTAATAAGTCCGGCGTCCTGTGACATCTCATCTCCAGCAAAGGATGCTTTGTGTGCAAATGTTTGAAAAAGTTCAAAATTAAATGTACAACAATCATTTGATGGTCAGCAGGGAGTCACGGCCGGGATTCTCCAGTCTCGCTGCCAGCGAGAACGGAGCACTTGGCGCTCAGCAGGACTGGAGAATCCCGGCCGCGGGCGAGGATGGAGAATTCCGGCCACCGTTCCTTCAGCGTCCTTCGCGTTTTATAGAGTCATAGAGGTTTACAGCATGGAAACAGGCCCTTTGGCCCAACTTGTCCATGCCATCTTTTTTTTAAACCCGAAGCCAGTCCCAATTGCCCACGTTTGGCCCATATCCCTCTATACCCATCTTACCCATGTAACTCTAAACGCTTTTTAAAATTGTACCCGCCTCTACTACTACCTCTGGCAGCTCGTTCCAGACACTCACCACCCTCTGTGAAAAAATTACCCCTCTGGACACTTTTGTATCTCTCCCCTCTCACCTTAAACCTGTGCCCTCTAGTTTTAGATTCCCCTACCTTTGGGAAAACATATTGACTATCTAGCTGATCTATGCCCTCATTATCTTATAGACCTCTATAAGATCATCCCTCAGCCTTTTACGCTCCAGAGAAAAAAGTTCCAGTCTATCCAGCCTCTCCTTATAACTCAAACCATCAAATCCCGGTAGCATCCTAGTAAATCTTTTCTGCACTCTTTCTAGTTTAATAATATCCTTTCTATAACAGGATGACCAGAATTGTACACAGTATTCCAAGTGTGGCCTTACCAATGTCTTGTACAACTTCAACAAGACATTCCAACTCCTGTATTCAATGTTCTGAAAATAAATTATGAAGAAAGAGGATGCAGAATCGAGCATCAAAACCTGTTTTCCTCTGGCTGCTGACTGTTTTTCAGGGGGCTTGTGGATGGGTTTTGATTGTACGTCACGGCTTCTCTGTGCACGAGCCTTGACAATCGCTACTCACCAGGTTCTTAATCGCACTCGAGCCCAATGCTGTAGCATTCTGGCTAGACTCACTGGATAATGATTGGGAGCAGGTAGCCTGGACATTCCCCCCCCCCCCCCCCCCCCCCCCCCCCGCCCTCTCCCCAGCACAGGGCAGCTTTACTTTTGCCAAGGCTAACATCAATAAACTCAGAAACCAAAAGAGGAAATGCTGGAAAATCTCAGCGGGTCTGGCAGCGTCTGTAAGGAGAGAAAAAAAGAGCTGAGTTTTCGAGTCCAGCTGACCCTTGGTCAAAGCTGAATGGTGTAGGAAGTGGGAGATATTTATACTGCAGGGGGAGGGAATGAAAGATGAATCATAGCCACAAAAACAAGGGGAAAGGCTGCTAATGGCAGCCCATAGAGAGAATAAAGGGTGTGAATGGCCAAACGGCAGAGAAGCTGAAATCAGAGGGTAAACTGTGACAGATGAAGATGTGGGGGAGAGATGGGTGGGAGAGAGGTAAAATTTAGAAAAAGGGGAAGCAAAGGGGGAGAAAAAGTAAAGAAAATGGGGGATAAAATAGGGGAAAAGAGTGGGGGGGGGAAGAAAAATGAAAAGAAAGACAGTAAAGAAATAAAAGGGAGAAAACAATTAGAAATTAAATAAAATGAAAACAAAGGGGTCGAGGTGGGGGAGAGCGAATCATCTGAAGTTGTTGAATTGGATGTTGAGACCGGAAGGCTGTAAAGTGCCCAGCCGGAAGATGAGATGCTGTTCCTCCAGTTTGCGTTGACCCGCTGAGATTTTCCAGTGTTTTCTCTCTCAGTTTCAGATTCCAGCATCTGCAGCAATTTGCTTTTATCAGTAAACTCAGCACAGGCTGGAGACAAGCCCCGGGGGTGGCACAAGAACTCACTGTCCTATTTGGCTGAGTCACTGAGGACATTTGGAAGCATGAGGATAACCCATGGTTAATCGCTGACCGTCTCTCAGCTGATGCATTGTTTTCACATGTTTTTGTTCTTTCGTATGGTGACAGAAAGGCCAGCATTTACTGCCCATCCTTGGACTAAGTGACTTGCTAGAACCATCTCAGAGGGCAGTGAAGATTCAACAACATTGCTGGGGAGGTGGGGGGTGCTGGTTTGGAATCACATGTAGGCCAGACCACCTAAGGATGCCAGATTTCCTTCCCTAAAACTGTATTAGTGAAGCAGATGGGTTTTTGCGACTGAGATGAGCTTTCAATTCCAGATTTTCTTTTTAGTCAATTTAATTTATATTCCAAAATCTGCCATGGTGGGATTGAGCAAGAGCCTGGGCCTCTGCATTACTACTAGCCCAGTGATGTTACCACGATACCCCGTTCTCCAAAGCATGCATAGTGTTGCTGCCATGAAGCTATCCATGCTCATCAGCACTGATATGGCGGTACGGTGGCACAGTGATTAGCACTGCTGCCTCACAGCACCAGGGACCCCGGTTCGATTCCCAGCTTGGGTCACTGTCTGTGCAGAGTCTGCACTTTCTCCCCGTGTCTGTGTGGGTTTCCTCCGGGTGCTCCGGTTTCCTCCCTTGGTCTGAAAGACGTGCTGGTTAGGGTGCATTGGCCGTGCTAAATTCTCCCTCAGTGTACCCGAACAGGCGTCGGAGTGTGGCGACTAGGGGATTTTCACAGTAACTTCATTGCAGTGTTAATGTAAGCCTACTTGTGACACTAATAAATAGACAAATTCTGACACCTCAGTAAGCACAATCTGAGATCAACAGATGTCCAGTGGAGATGTACAGGGGAAGTTTTTTTACACAGAGGGTGGTGGGGGCTTGGAATGCACTGCCAAGCGAGGTGGTTGAGGCAGTTATGTCAGCGATATTTAAGACTTATCTTGATAGGCATATGAACAAACGGGGAATAGAGGGATATAAGCGGTTGGTTTAGATAGATAAACGTGATTGGCACAATCTTGGAGGGCTGAAGGGCCTGTTTCTGTGCTGTATTGTTCTTTGTTCTATCCAGTTTCTATTTGATCGCAGACTGGAAGATGTTTTCGATTTTCCAAATTGCGGTCAGAAGTGAACTACGAGCTGAAGTGAATACTTTATTTGTTCTTTAAATTGTTGTGCGTCTTCACCCATTGAACTGTGACCCCCTCAGCCATTTCTATCTGTAACGGCCGCCCTCCCCCAGTGTTGCTCATGGGAAGGAGATACCATTTATGCTCTGTGTAAATATCATTGCAGAGCCAGTGCCTGTGGTCATTGAATAAGCCGGCTTGCATATTCTGTTGAGTGTTGCAATAGGCAATATTTTGAATTCAATGTGTGTATAGACTTTTACTGTGTAGCCATTCAGTCCATTCTTTGTTCCTATACTGACTCTTTAAAAGATCTAACTAATTAGTCCTACATCCTTGCTCGTTGCCCATAGGTTTGCAATTATTTCCCCATAGAATCACTACAGTGCAGAAGGAAGGCCATTCGACCCATCGAGCCTTCACCAACTCTCTGGCCAAGTACTTTCCCAAGACCTGCCACGCCACCCTATCCCCATAATCCCACACGTTGTCCATGGCTAATCCATCTGGTCTACTCGTCTTAGGGACAACTTAGCATGGCCAATCCATCTAACCTGTATACCTTTGGAGTGTGGGAGGAAACCGGAGGAAACCCACGCAGACACGAGAAGAATGTGCAGACTCCGCACAGTGACCCAAGCCAGGAATCGAACCCGGGTCCCTGGCACTGTGAGGCAGCAGCGCTAATCTCTGTGCCACTGTGCCGCATTTGTCCAATTCCAGTTTGAAAGTTATTATTGAAGTTGCTTTCCCAAGGCAGTGCATTCATGGAATCCCTACAGTACAGAATTAGGCCATTCAGCCCATCGAGTCTGTACCGACCACAATCCCACCCAGGCCCTATTCCCGTAACCCCACACATTTACCCTGCTAACCCCCTCACACTAAGGGGCAATTTAGCATAGCCAATCAACCTGACCCGCACATCTTTGGAGAGTGGGAAGAAACCAGAGCACCCGGAGGAAACCTACCCAGACAGGGGGAGAACGTGCAGACTCCACACAGACAGTGACCCGAGGCTGGAATTGAGTCCAAGTCCCTGGTGCTGAGAGACAGCAGTGCCAACCACAGTCACAACAACTCATTTAATTATCTCTGTTGTGCCAAATATTTTACAATTTTATCCTCTGGTTACCAACCCTTCTGACTTGGAGTTCTTCTTATTTATGCTTTTCAAATCCTTTCATCACTTTGAATGCCTCTATCAAATGTTACCCATCTCCCTCCCTGTGTTCCAAGAGACCAGTCCCTCTTTTTTTAAGCTTCTTCACATAACTGAAGTTCCTCACCCACAGATACCATTCTGGCAAATCTCCTCTGCACCCTCTCCAAGACCATGACATCCTTCCTAAATTCTGCTGCCCAGAATGTGGTCCAATCCCCCAGGCTGAAGCCTAACTGATGACTTATGAAGGTTTAAAGGTTCTTGTTTTGGACTATATACCCCTCTGTATAGCCAGGCATTGTGGGTGCACTTACACCACACACAATGGGTTCAAGAAGGCGGCACCTAGGGCTGGGCAACAAATGCCAGCCTAGCCAGTGAGGCCCACACACTGCGAGAGAACAGGGAAAAGGATCCCGAAGGCTTTACCACTCTACCACCTTCAAATATCTCTGAAAATAAACCTCCAATTCTTTCTCAAACAGAAACAGAAAATGTTGGAAAATCTCAGCAGGTCTGACAACATCTGTGGAGAGAGAATAGAGCCAACATAGAAGATAGGAGTAGGAGGAGGCCATTCGGCCCTTCGAGCCTGTTCCGCCATTCATCACGATCATGGCTGATCATCCAACTCAATAGCCTAATCCTGCTTTCCCCCCATAACCTTTGATCCCATTCGCCCCAAGTGCTATATTCAGCCACCTCTTCAATGTTTTGGCATCAACTACTTCCTGTGGTAGTGAATTCCACAGGCTCACCACCCTTTGGGTGAAGAAATGTCTCCCCATCTCAGTCCTAAATTGTCTACCCCGAATCCTCAGACTGTGACGTTTCGAGTCAGGATGACCCTTCATCAAAGCTCAAAACATTGGCTCTATTCTCTCCCCATAGATGCTGTCAGACCTGTTGAGATTTTGTAGCATTTCCTGTTTTTGTTTCAGATTCCAGCATCCACAGTATTTTGCTTTTACTCCAAGTCTTTCTGTTCCTCCAACCCTTTTGACATTATTTAGTTTATGTTGCCACGACCATCTCATTAATCCTGTCAAAATATATCACTTCACTTTTCTCTGCATTAAATCCATCTGTGGAGATGCCGGCGTTGGACTGGGGTAAACACAGTAAGAAGTTTAACAACACCAGGTTAAAGTCCAACAGGTTTGTTTGGTAGCAAAAGCCACACAAGCTTTCGGAGCTCTTAGCCCCTTCTTCAGGTGAGTGGGAATTCTGTTCACAAACAGAGCTTATAAAGACACAGACTCAATTTACATGAATAATGGTTGGAATGCGAATACTTACAACTAATCAAGTCTTTAAGAAACGAAACAATGTGAGTGGAGAGAGCATCAAGACAGGCTAAAAAGATGTGTATTGTCTCCAGACAAGACAGCCAGTGAAACTCTGCAGGTCCACGCAACTGTGGGAGTTACAAATAGTGTGACATGAACCCAATATCCCGGTTGAGGCCGTCCTCGTGTGTGCGGAACTTGGCTATCAGTTTCTGCTCAGCGACTCTGCGCTGTCATGTGTCGCGAAGGCCGCCTTGGAGAACGCTTACCCGAATATCAGAGGCCGAATGCCCGTGACTGCTGAAGTGCTCCCCAACAGGAAGAGAACAGTTTTGCCTGGTGATTGTCGAGCGGTGTTCATTCATCCGTTGTCGCAGCGTCTGCATAGTTTCCCCAATGTACCATGCCTCGGGACATCCTTTCTTGTCCCAAGGCATGGTACATTGGGGAAACTATGCAGACGCTGCGACAACGGATGAATGAACACCGCTCGACAATCACCAGGCAAGACTGTTCTCTTCCTGTTGGGGAGCACTTCAGCGGTCACGGGCATTCGGCCTCTGATATTCGGGTAAGCGTTCTCCAAGGCGGCCTTCGCGACACACGACAGCGCAGAGTCGCTGAGCAGAAACTGATAGCCAAGTTCCGCACACACGAGGACGGCCTCAACCGGGATATTGGGTTCATGTCACACTATTTGTAACTCCCACAGTTGCGTGGACCTGCAGAGTTTCACTGGCTGTCTTGTCTGGAGACAATACACATCTTTTTAGCCTGTCTTGATGCTCTCTCCACTCACATTGTTTCGTTTCTTAAAGACTTGATTAGTTGTAAGTATTCGCATTCCAACCATTATTCATGTAAATTGAGTCTGTGTCTTTATAAGCTCTGTTTGTGAACAGAATTCCCACTCACCTGAAGAAGGGGCTAAGAGCTCCGAAAGCTTGTGTGGCTTTTGCTACCAAATAAACCTGTTGGACTTTAACCTGGTGTTGTGAAACTTCTTACTGTGTTAAATCCATCTACCATGCTACCCGTCTGATTATACCTTCTTGCAGTCTTGGGCGGCAAGGTGGCCCAGTGGTTAGCATTCCTTACTCACAGCCCCAGGAACCCGGGTTCAATTCCCGGCTTGGGTCACTGTTGTGTGGAGTCTGCACGTTCTCCCCATATCTGCATGGGTTTCCTCCAGTTTCCTCCCACAGTCCAAAGATGTGCGGGTTACGGATATTCACTGAACTCTGAAATGGAAACAGTACGGAGGATAGTAGTCATAGAATCATAGAATAATAGAATTCTACAGTGCAGAAGGAGGCCATTCGGCCCAACGAGTCTGCACCGACCACAATCCCATCCAGGCCCTATCGCCATCACCCCATGCATTTACCCTAGCCAGTCCCCCTGACACTAAGGGGCAATTTAGCACGGCCAATCCACCTAACCCGCACATCTTTGGACCGTGGGAGGCAACCCACACAGACACGGGGAGAACGTGCAGACTCCGCACTGACAATGACCTAATCTGGGAATCGAATACGGGTCCCTGACACTGTGAGGCAGCAGTGCTAACCACTGTGTCACCACGCCGCCCACAATTTCGGATGACTTTGACGTTACAGAGGGTCTCAGCAAGATTTAATCTAGAAAGGACCCCTTTCCATGGATACCATTTTCCCAGACTCAATAATTATGTTCGAAAAGGAGCTAACGTAACCAGGCATTCTTGAGTTAAAGATAGAGTGAGTTTATTAAGGTGAGAAAATGGTAAAACACATCATAGACATTGATGCAGAATAGAAGGGAGAATTGAGTTCTCAGTAAGTAAATATTTTTTAAAAGGTATGCGGAACAATCCTTGACTTGTGAGGAGTAGATGATTAAGCATTGCAACCATTGCAATTCAAGATTCCAGTACAGTTTACTTCAGCAGGTGAATATTTGGTTTTGTGATTCCAGTGTTCTATAGTTAGGGAGGAGGCTTCCCAGTTCTCTTCTCATCTGCGGCCCTTACTTTGACTTGGCAGGCAAAAGAGTGAGAGATCGAGAATATACCTGCACATGACTATTTGCAGGAGTGCTTTGAGTAAGATTTCAGTTTTTACTTCTGTGTCAAACTTCCAGCACTTATTCTTATAGAACACACGCAGATTTACAACCTGGGGCAACTTATCAGCTGGTCTTCAACCCATTCTTTGTATATTCCATGTTGGAAGGTGAATCTATTAAATCTGCCTGGGCATTACACAGGAATTCTCTCAATGAGATGACCATTATGCCCCATTGTCTCCACAGGAGATGATAGTTAGATTCTGGATGTTTTTAAAAGTACCTTGACTGGTAACAGGGTGGGATTCCATTGTCTCTTAGAGAATCACCATGCAGCAATTCAGCCAGTGGGTCTGTGCCTATATGATAAAAAAGCTTTTATTTAAAGTCCAATATTTACAGTTGTAATTTGATGTTTTTTTCTACAGTATTATGACACCAGCAGTCTTCAAAAATCATGGATTCAATTCCGGCCTTGGGTGACTGTCTGTGTGGAGTTTGCATGTTCTACGCGTGTCTGCATGGATTTCCTTCAGGTGCTCCTGTTTCCTCCTACAGTCCCAAAATGTGTAGGTTTGGTGGATTGGCCATGCTAAATTGCCCCTTAGTATCCCAAGATGTGTAGGTTAGGGGAGGGGGTGGCATTAAGCATGGTAACAGTATGGGGTTATAGCTCCAAAGATGTGCGGATTAGGTTGATTGGCCATGCTAAATTGCCCCTTAGTGTCCCAAGATGAGTAGGTTAGGGGGATTAACGGGGTAAATTAGTGGGGTTACAGGGGTAAGATGTTTTTCTTTAATTCATCCGTGGGACATGGGCGTCGCTGGCTGGGCAGCATTTATTGCCCATCCCTAGTTGCCCTTGGAGGACAGCTGAGAGTCAACCACATTGCTGTGGCTCTGGAGTCACATGTAGGCCAGACCGGGTAAGGACGGCAGATTTCCTTCCCCAAAGGACATGAGTGAACCAGATGTGTTTTTCTGACAATCGTTTCATGGTCATCAGTAGATTATTAATTCCAGATATTTTTATTGAATTTAAATTCCAGCATCTGCCATGGTGGGATTCGAACCCAGGTCCCCAGCACATTAGGGAAATTTCTGGATTAATGGTGTCGCAATAATACCATGAGGCCATCAGCTCCCCAGTTCTGTCAGAGAGTTAGTGCAGACTTGATGGGCCAAATGGCCCCCTTCCACACTGTTGGAATTCTATAATGCGTTAACCCAACAGCACAATAATATATGATGCACCTTGAGACATCTTATTACATTCAAATTCAAAATATAAGTTGTTGATCTAAACAATAACAAATTGAATCCTACAAGATCCTGAACCACTGCATTGGAATGTTTCGCCTGTGCGTACAATGGAAGCAGATTCAGTAGTAACTTTCAAAAGCACATTGGATAAATACTTGAAGAGGAAAATCTCAGCAGGTCAGGCAGCACTTGTAAGGAGAGAATAAAAGATGACTCATAACCACAAAAATATTGGAAAAGGCTAAGAGGGACTAATGACAGTCCATAGAGAGAATAGAAGGTGTGACTGTCCAAACGGCAGAGAAGCTGAAATCAGAAGGTAAACTGTGACAGATGAAGATGTGGGTGGAAGGAGGCAGATGGGTGGGAGAGAGGCAAAATTTAGCGAAAGGGGAAGCAAAGGGGGGGGGGATAAAATTGGGGGAAAGAATGGGGGAGGAAAGAAAAATAAAGACAATGAAGAAATAAAAGGTAGAGAACAATTAAGAATTAAATAGAATGAAAACAAAAGGTGGGGTAGAGCGAATCAACTGAAGTTGTTGAATTTGATGTTGAGACCGGAAGGCTGTAAAGTGCCCAGCCGGAAGATGAGATGTCGTTCCTGCAGTTCGCGTTGAGCTTCACTGGAACATTGCAGCAGGCCAAGGACAGACGTGTGGGCATGCCTTTTCTCTCCTTACAGACGCTGCCAGACCTGTTGAGATTTTCCAGCATTTTCTCTTCTGGTTTCAGATTCTAACATCCGCAGCAATTTCCTTTTATTTTACTGGAAGGAATGTTTTGCAGGGTGATGGGAAAGGAACGAGGGAATGGGATACCTCCATCATAAAGCTGGAACAGATACAATGGACCAAATGGCTTCCCTCTGCACTGAGTCATTCTGTGAATCAAGTCCGGATTGTGTGGAGCAGAGAGTGCTTCTACCTCTGAGGTAATTGTGGGGATTGAGAAAGTATCTTCAATGTTTACACAAAATGTAGCCCTCAATTACTACCTCAGGGGCGGCACAGTGGTTAGCACTGCAGCCTCACAGCGCCAGGGACTCGGGTTCGATTCCCGCTTGGGTCACTGTGTGGAGTCTGCACATTCTCCCCGTGTCTGCGTGGGTTTCCTCCGGGTGCTCCAGTTTCCTCCCAGTCTGAAAGATGGTTAGGTGCATTGACACGAACAGGCGCCGGAGTGTGGCGACTAGGGGAATTTCACAGTAACTTCATTGCACTGTTAATGTAAGCCTTACTTGTGACAAATAAATTAATAAAACCTGAGCTTACGGCTTATAGGTAATTAACTTGCGAGTAAAGTGTTTGTAGCTTGCCGTTAATACACCATTGATGCATTTTATTCAGCTTCAAGACTTTGGAACCAGATATCCTTTTGATTGAAATGGTTAGATATCTGAGTGATTATAGTTGCATTTAAAGCAGCTGGAAAGCACCATTGAGTTTTAAAACGCTGTTAATTGGCATTGTAAATAACTGCGCTACATCATGTTTATTGGTATAATAATATAAACACAAGTGTTCAACTTTATTATTTTGTCTATCTTTATATAACGGTGGCTGCCAAATCAGCAGAGTAATGTGTTTTTTTAAATCTATGTGGAGATACTTTAAACTGTGGCAAGGTTAATTAAATTACATTTTCTTAAAGCCACAGATGCAGTGGATTAGGCACACTGAACTTTCAGGATCAGAGATTAAGTCCCGAACGCAGATTGATGAATACTTGACAGCTCTCCCTCACTCAACACCCATCTCCCCAAGAAACCCTGTGGTAGCGTGGCCCTTTAAAGGGGCGTTACCTGAGAGCCACGGACTGGACCCTATGGATTGTCAAAGCGGGAAACATAGAAGCAGAAGTAGGCCATTCGGCCCTTCCAGCCAGCTCCACTATTCATTTCAATCATGGCTGATCATCAAATTCAATACCTTGATTCCTCCTTCTTCACCATATCTCTTGATCCCGTTAGCCCCAAGAGCTATATCTAATTTCTTCTTGAAATCAAATAATGTTTTGGCCTCAACTACTTCCTGTGGTAGTGAATTCCACACATTCACCACCCTCTGGGTGAAGAAATTTCTCCTTATCTCAGTTCTAAAAGGTTTACCCCTTATCCTCAAACTATGACCCCTAGTTCTGGACTCCCCACCATCGGGAACGTTCATTCCGAGTCTAACCCTGTTAGAATTTTATAAGTTCCGATGAGGTCCCCTCTCACTCTTCTAAACTCCAGTGAATATAATCCTAACTGACTTAGTCTCTCCTCATATGACAGACCCGCCATCCCAGAAATCAGCCTGGTAAACCTTCGCTGCACCCGCTCTATAACAAGGACACTCTTCCTCAGATAACGATACCAAAGGTGGGGACGAAGTAGAAAGGGTTGAGAGCTTCACGCCCAGATCACCAACAACCTATCCTGGTCCCCCCATGCCGACACTATAGTTAAGAAAGCCCACCAACGTCTCTACTTTCTCAGAAGACTAAGGAAATTTGGCATGTCAGCTATGACTCTCACCAACTTGTACAGATGAATCATAGAAAGCATTCTTTCTGGTTATATCACAGCTTGGTATGGCTCCTGCTCTGCCCAAGATCGCAAGGAATTACAAAAGGTGGTGAATGTAGCCCAATCCATCACGCAAACCAGCCTCCCATCCATTGACTCTGTCTACACTTCCTGCTGCCTCGGCAAAGCAGCCAGCATAATTAAGGACCCCACGCACCCCAGACATTCTCTCTTCTACCTTCTCCCTTCGGGAAAAAGATACAAAAGTCTGAGGTCACGTTCCAACCGACTCAAGAACAGCTTCTTCCCTGCTGCTGTCAGACTTTTGAATGGACCTACCTCGCATTAAGTTGATCTTTCTCTGCACCCTAGCTATGACTGTAACACTACATTCTGCACTCTCTAGTTTTCTTCTCTATTAACGGTATGCTTTGTACAGTGCGCAAGAAACAATACTTTTCATTGTATGTTAATACATGTGACAAGCCTGAAGCTCTCCGCCTTGAAGCATACTGCCTGCTGTACCTGCGCACTAAGCTAGTCAGGAGCGAGCGAGGTCCCACAGTTGGAGTTTGGGAGGAGAGTTGTTCGGTCGGGTAGTTAATTCAGTCTACGTTTTTGTATATATAATTAGTTATTGTTGGCAATAAAGCCTTTGCGAATTTGAGCCACATTGAGTCGCCTCAATTTATTACAATCGCCATCTTCCCTCGTTCTTGACCTGAGACACACAATATCAAATCTGTTTGGTTCACAACTGCAGCCAATTCGCAATCACGCACAACAGGAGCAGATATATGGTGGGCATTGCATCAAATCAAACTTCCCCCGCAAATCACACACCATTCTCACTGGCTCATTCAGGTTGCCAACCTTCCAGGATTGGCCTGGAATCTCCAGGAATTGAAGATTAATCTCCAGGATTCTGCTGTGTGCGACGCTGGAGAAAAAAGCCATCGGGACATCAAAAACAAGAATTTGTTTTTTGCATTTCCTTTGAGCTTTTCATAAGACATGAACATTGAAAATGGGAGACAAAGGATGTTTGTCTGACCAGTCAAACATCTTCCAATTGAGTCATAGGGTCTTTTTGCTTTCCAATTGGCACAGGAAGGCACAGGGATGGATGTGTTGGCGGACCAGTGGCTGGAGCTTGGGGGGCAAGTCATGTGATGAAACCTCCAGGGATACGTTTAATCACAGTTAGCAGCCCTATTGCTCAGATGTTGCTGTTTCCCCATAATTGCTTTGTCAGGGGTCGGATGATTGTATGTTGTCTGGTCAGTAAAGGGGCAAGAACATTCAGGCCCTTTTTTCACTTTCTGTTCCTGGTGGAAATGGGGTGTGAAGGAATGTGCTGGGTGGGGCGGGGCGGGGGGTGCATTAAAATGACAGCTCTGACTTACCCACTCTTATCCCACCCCTTCCCTGCTGTGGGAACCAGTTATAGGGCATAGAACAGTAAAGCACAGGAACAGGCCCTTTGGCCCACGATATTTGATTTGATTTGATTTATTGTCACATGTATTAGCGTACAGTGAAAAGTATTGTTTTTTGTGCGCTATATAGACAAAACATAGAGGAGGAAAGGAGAGGGTGCAGAATGTAGTGTTACAGTCAAAGCTAGGATGAAGAGAAAGATCGACTTAATGCGAGGTAGGTCCATTCAAAAGTCTGATGGCAGCAGGGAAGAAGCTGTTCTTGAGTTGTGCCGAACATGACGCCAAATTAAACTAATCCCTTCTGCCTGCCCTTGGTCCATGTCCCCATATCCCTCGCATATTCATGTGCTTATCTAAAAACCCCTTAAACGCCCCTATCGTATCTGCCTGCACCATCACCCCTGGCAGCGTGTTCCAGACACCGTGCCACTCTCTCGTGTAAAAAATCTGGCCCTCACGCTTCCTTTGAACTTTCCCTCGCTCCGTTTAAATGCCAGATCCCAACTTTGGGATGTAATGTCGGTCCTTGCCTCAGCCACATTCAGCCGATGTGATTTCCGAAGGGCTGGTTATTTAACAGCCGGAGATCATGTCGGCAGCGCTTTTGATAACCATGGCTGCTCTGTGGCGTGCCTATGGCCAGGTGGGCGTGGCAGCTGTGTCTCTTATGGCCAGGTGAACATGGTTGCTGGAGCGGGTGGGTTGGCCTTGGCGTGATCCTGGGTCACCAGAGCCCCGGCCTGCCTTCAGACATCAGCCGTTCTCCCGAATCTGCTGGTGGCCCATGGACCGACCGACTGGGAAATGTGGATGGATGGCAATTCCATGCCTGACTGAGCCTCCGGGGAAATGGTTGGAAGTTGGGACCATGGCAAGGAACTGGCATACCAGACGGCATCGGCAAACTCCATGCCTGCCCACCTCCAATCTTCGCCCCCTCCATGTTGGCATCAAAATCCTGATTCTAAATAAATGTCTCACAACCCCAGGTTAAAGCCCAACAGGTTTATTTGGAATCATGAGCTTTCGGAGCGCTGCTCCTTCATCAGGTGACGAAGGAGCCACTCACCTGATGAAGGAGCAGCGCTCCGAAAGCTCGTGATTCCAAATAAACCTGTTGGACTTTAACCTGGTGTTGTGGGACTTCTTACTGTGCCCACCCCAGTCCAACGCCGGCATCTCCACATCATGGCAAAATAAACCTCCAATAACCATTACAATTCCAACCAAGAAAAACAAGACTATTTATTTGTCAGACAAGACACTGTTGTCCAAGAAATGTATAGCCTGAGAGATTTAGCACGATAGATCATTCCTACAAATATTTCTAAAACTCTCAAACATCGCCACAATCTTCAACATCTAAATGGCAAAATTGGATAGGGACTCTTGTAGAGGCATCTGTTATATGAACACAAATGTTTTTATTCTTCTCACAGTGGAGAATTGATGTTTGGGAACTAAATACATCACACTGACATAAAGGGACACTCCGGAAAGCAACACATTGCAGGAATAGATAGCTACTTCTGACAAGGAACTAAACCTCAGTGGATTACAGTCAATAACAATCCCTTGAACGATGCAATTGGAATCTAAAGAATCTTTCGCCGACATTGACAAATAAGTGTGCAGTGCTAGATAACAGTAAGGAAGAAAGAGGGTCAGACTCACATTCAGTGTTAGACCCTCTCATATGAATTCCAAAAGGATCACTGGAAAGAAACCTCACCTTGGCAACAAAGGATGGCAGAAATTCGTGGCATCTTTCCAAGGCCCAAACGTTTAGCTCTTTACCATTGAACAGGAAGACTCAAAGTCTGGCTCAATCTGTATTCCATTTCAACAATAAAAATGACCAATGTTTGCTCAAGATATCCAGAATGTGGATGTAGCGCTCAGTTGTTCATTATTTGATTATCTGTGTCTGTTATCTGTTCTGCGCTCATCATTCACTATTAGTTAAGCCTGGGACTGGCCACTTAGAGACAAAAACCAAACTAAGCCAAGGCAAGATTGCTCTGAGCAATGAGGGAGCAGACATTGTAAAGCACTGCCACCCATCGCAGCTGGTGTGTCATCTCTACATATCTCCATGGCATAAAACACAACAAATGAATTCACCAGAATTTTTGCGTCCCGCCAGCCACGGGAATCCTAGCGGGCGGGGGAGGGGAGCGGACCATGCAAAGGTTCGTTGACCTCAGCGGGATTTTTCAGTTTTGGGGCGAGTGCGGTCGAAACATCCCACCCATTATGTATAAAATAATCAAAGCATCCTGAATGCTCTTCCATTCAATTAATCAGTATTAATCATGGGCAGCATGGTGGCCCAGTGGTTAGCACTGCTGCCTCACAGTGCCAGGGACCCAGGTTCGATTCCCGGCTTGGGTCACTGTCTGTGCAGAGTCTGCATGTTCTCCCCGTGACTGCCTGGGTTTCCTCCAGCACTCTAAAGATGCGCAGGTTAGGTAGTTTGGCCATGCTAAATTGTCTCTTAGTGTCAGGGGGACGAGCAGGATAAATAGATGGGGCTATGGGGATAGGGCCTGGGTGGGATTGTTGATGGTGTAGACTTGATGGGCCGAATGGCCTCCTTCTGCACTTTTGGAGTTCTATGATTCTATGTAATAGAACCTTCATGCATCTAATATGTGACAAAATCTTAAAAACATACAGTGAAAGGATACAAGATCTATCTCTTGGGCCGGCACAGTGGCCCGGTGATTAGCACTGCTGCCTCACAGCGCCAGGGACCCAGGTTCAATTCTATCCTTGGGTCATTGTCGGTGTGGAGTTTGCACATTCTCCCCATGTCTGTGTGGGTTTCCTCCGGGTGCTCCGGTTTCCCCCCACAGTCCAAAGATGTGTGGATTAGGTGGATTGGCCGTGCTAAATTGCCCCTCACTGTCAGGGGGACTAACAAGGTAAATACGTGGGGTTAGGGGGATGGGGGCCTGGGTGGAATTGTTGTTGGTGCAGACCTGATGGACCGAATGCAAAAGAGAAAATGCTGGAAGATCTCAGCAGGTCTGGCAGCATCTGTAAGGAGAGAAAAGAACCGACATTTTATGTCCAGATGACCCTTTGATTTTCCAGCATTTTCTCTTTTGGTTTCAGATTTCAGCATCCACAGTAATTTGCTTTTATCCAGTGATGGGCCGAATGGCCTCCTTTTGCACTGTAGGGATTCTATGAAGAGATTTCATTATTCTTTGTTTCTAATAATTTTATTAATCAAAATAATGAACACAGGAACTTAATGAAAGATCAAATTATGTTATAGCTGGAAGGGAACAGTGGGAAACCCAACTGTGGCAGATCTATGGATCAGAAAATCATTCAAAGAGACCGAGAGTGTTTGAGGACATTATTGATCTAAAATTCAGAGAGATTCACAATGACAATACTTGCAGAGCCCAATATCAAATAGGCAGAATCAAAGTTCGAAGATTCTGTTGTTCAATTTCAAGATTTCAATGTTCCATCTCTTTTTCAAAGCTTGTCAAAGGGCTGCCCCCACTCAAATCTGTAATCAACTCTTACAAATGTCAGAGTTTTGACTCATCCACTGACAGATATCCAAACTGGTTAGATTGAAATTCGAGACAGGGCAGATGGTGGAGGCAGCCCTCATCATTCATCTGATGTTTCTCGCACTCTGAAAATACTACACCAGCCTCCCATCCATTGGCTCCGTCTACACTTCCCGCTGCCTTGGCAAAGCAGCCAGCACAATCAATGACCCCACGCACCCCGGGCATTCTCTCTCCCACCTTCTTCCGTCGGGGAAAAAGATACAAAAGTCTGCGGTCACGTACCAACCGACTCAAGACCAGTTTAAAAGCAAATTACTGCAGATGCTGGAATCTGAAACCAAAAGACAAAATGCTGGAAAATCTCAGCAGGTCTGGCAGCATCTGAAAAGAGCTGATGTTTCGAGTCTGGGTGAGCTTTAACAAAGGGTCATCTGGACTCGAAATGTCAGCTCAAGAACAGCTTCTTCCCTGCTGCTGTCAGACTTTTGAATGGACCTACCTTGCATTAAGTTGATCTTTCTCTACACCCTAGCTGTGACTGTAACACTACATTCTGCACTCTCTCCTTTCCTTCTCTATGAATGGTAAGTTTTGTCTGTACAGCGTGCAAGAAACAATACTTTTCGCTGTAAACTAATATATGTGACAATAATAAATCAAATCAAACCAGTCAAATCCAATCAGCAAAATGATCTTCTCTCTTTCGGCTGAGTAAGCAGATTTATTCAGCGGATGAAGAGTTTTGACACATTGAGACGCCTCGAGATTGTGAACTCCTCGAAACATGAAGCCAATCCCAACATCAAAATGCTGGCTGGGTTTGAGATGTCTGGTGAGAAACACCATTGAGCCTTCCACTGTTCCTTCCTGCCAAGATGGCTTCTTGGAGGAAACAAGCTCAAAATAGAGGGGATGTTGATGGATTTTGTTCTTTTGCTCTGCTGGCACGCCGATACAAGTCTATTTGAGTTCTGAGCCATGGATAAAAGCTGTACTCTCTGCCGCCAGCACTGACATCTCCAATATTGGAAGATTTCCTCCGAGAGTTTCCACTGCAAGAGCTGCCAGGTTTGGTCTTGAACGTCCAACTCTCTTGGAGGTTGCCAAGCGTGGGCAGGTCAGTTTGAACGCAGCTGGATCACAATAAATAGGCAGCGTTTTGTTTTTAGGAAATGCACCAGCACTGAGGTTTCTACATTACATAGCTTAAGATGAGAATCCGTAATTTTAATAACACAAGAAGTAGGAGCAGGTGCAGACCATATGGCTTGTTTGGGAGAGCGCAAGAGTGCGGTGTTGTGGATCAGCCATGATGGTGTTGAATGGCAGAGAAGGCTCGAAGGGCCGAATGGCCGACTACTGTTCCTATTTTCTATGTTTCAACGTTTCTAAAGTTAAAGTTTATTTATTAGTGTCACAATTAGGCTTACATTAACACTGCAATATGTGCCTCTGGCACTTGTTCAGACCAGCATTTATTGCCCATCCCTAGTTGCCCTTGAGAAGGTGGTGGTGAGCTGCCTTCTTGAATCGCTGCAGTCCACGTGCTGTGGGTTGACCCACAATGCCATGAGGGAGGGAATTCCAGGATTTTGACCCAGCGACTGTGAAGGAACGGCGATATATTTCCAAGTCAAGATGGTGAGTGGCTTGGAGGGGAACTTGCAGGTGGTGGTGTTCCCATGTATCTGCTGCCCTTGTCCTTCCAGATGGAAGTGGTCGTGGGTTTGGAAGGTGCTGCCTAAGGACACTTGGAGAGTTCCTGCAAGTTTCCTGCAAGCCTGGGGTCGTGTAGATCATACATACTGCTGCTCCCGAGCTTTGGTTGTGGAGGGAGTGGATGCTTGTAGATGTGGTGCCAATCAAGCAGGCTGTTTTGTCCTGGATGGTGTCAAGCTTATTGAGTGTTGTTGGAGCTGCACTCAACCAGGCAAGTGGGGAGTATTCCATCAGACTCATGACTTGTACCTTGTAGATGGTGGCTGGCTTTGGGGAGTCAGGAGGTGTGTTAATCGCTGCAGTTATCCTAGTCTCTGACCTGCTCGTGTAGCCACTGTGTTTATGTGGCGAGTCCAGTTAAGTTCCTGGCCAGTGGTAATCCCCAGGATGTTGAGAGTGATAATACTGCACTGAGCAGCAGATAGACTAAAAGATGTAGTCGAGGAAAATGACTTTTACAGATGCACTATAGAAAGCATTCTTTCTGGTTGCATCACAGCTTGGTATGGCTCCTGCTCTGCCCAAGACCGCAAGGAACTACAAAAGGCCATGAATGTAGCCCAATCCATCACGCAAACCAACCTCCCATCCATTGACTCTGTCTACACTTCCTGCTGCCTCGGCAAAGCAACCAGCATAATTAAGGACCCCACGCACCCCGGACATTCTCTCTTCCACCTTCTTCCGTCGGGAAAAAGATACAAAAGTCTGAGGTCACATACCAACCGACTCAAGAACAGCTTCTTCCCTGCTGCTGTCAGACTTTTGAATGGACCTACCTTGCATTAAGTTGATCTTTCTCTACACCCTGGCTATGACTGTAACACTACATTCTGCACTCTCTCCTTTCCTTCTCTATAAACGGTATGCTTTGTCTGTGCAGCGTGCAAGAAACAATACTTTTCGCTGTATATTAATACATGTGACAATAATAAATCAAATCAAATCAAATGAAGTGAGATGAGAACTGAGACTAGGAACCAATAGGTGATGCACCGCAATGTGACAATGGAAGAAATGTTCTTTTTTCTGGTTGCTGTTGTCACAGGTTGGCAAATTTTTATTACCCTGTATTTTTAGGACCCTGTAGGAGAACATTGACCACTTCCTTGCAATATTCAAGATTACTGAGATGGAATTGTGCATCGCATTGACTGTGAAACAGTACCGTCACAGTGAAGTGGTCATGAACGAAGCCCAATCCATCACGCAAACCAGCCTCCCATCCATTGACTCTGTCTACACTTCCCATTGCCTCAAAAAAGCAGCCAGCATAATTAAGGACCCCCACGCACCCCGGACATTCTCTCTTCCACCTTCTTCCGTCAGGAAAACGATTGGGACTAGCTTGGGGGTTTAAAAAAAAAGGGCGGCATGGACAAGTTGGGCCGAAGGGCCTGTTTCCATGCTGTAAACCTCTATGACTCTATGGTACAAAAGTCTGAGGTCACGTACCAACCAACTCAAGAGCAGCTTCTTCCCTGCTGCCATCAGACTTTTGAATGGACCTACCTCGCATTAAGTTGATCTTTCTCTACACCCTAGCTATGCCTGTAACACTACATTCTGCACTCTCTCCTTTCCTTCTCTATGAACGGTATGCTTTGTCTGTAAAACATGCAAGAAACAATAATTTTTACTGTTTACTAGTACATGTGACAATAAATCAAATCAAATCAAAGAGTCAGATCCTGCCCAGTGAAATATTTTCCAAGTTAGCAAAACAGCTTTTTAAAAAGCATAAAGCTTCATGTGCTCCGTGACGTACTCTCTTCTCATTGGAGGTTGTGTTCGACAGGTACGTTGGTCTCACTGCACTGTTAATAAAATATCTTCCTTCTGCTTCCGTTCTTCAGCATGTACTGCCTTACAGTCCTCATCATGCTTACCTCAATCTACACAACGCACTGCAGCAATTCGCCAAGGCTCCTTTGACATCACCTTCCAATTCTGTCACCTCTACCACCTAGAAAGACAAGAGCAGCAGATGCATGGGAACAACACCACCTGCAAGTGTCCCTCCAAATCACTCACCATCCTGACTCGGAGCTGTAGTGTGTTCCTTCACTGTCACTGGGTCAGAACCCTGCCCAAAATGTGTGTGTGTGTGTGTGTGTCTGGTTGTGTGTGTGTTGTGTGTGTGTTGTGTGTTGTGTGTGTTTGTGTGTGGTGTGTGTGTGTGTTTGTGTGTGTGTTGTGTTGTGTGATGTGTGTGTGTGTTGTGTTGTGTGTGTGTGTTGTGTTGTGTGTGTGTGTTGTGTTGTGTTGTGTTGTGTGTGTATGTTGTGTGTGTGTGTTGTGTTGTGTGTGATGAGTGTGTGTTGTGTGTGTGTGTCTGGTTGTGTGTGTGTTGTGTGTGTGGTTGTGTGTTGTGTTGTGTGTGTGTGTTGTGTTGTGTGTGTGTGTTGTGTGTTTTGCACACAAAACCACACCAAGAATGTGAAAGAAACTTGTGCCACAGCACAGAATTTCATAGAATTCCTGCAGTGCCGCTGGAGGCCATTTGGCCCATCGAGTCTGCACCAACTCTCTGACAGAGCATCTTAACCAGGCCCTATCCCCGAAACCCCACACACTTGCCATGGCTAATTATTGAATTGATTTGATTTATTGTTGTCACATGTATTGGGATACAGTGAAAAGTATTGTTTCCTGCGCGCTATACAGACAAAGCATACCGTTTATGGAGTACTTGGGGCGAAGGAAAGGAGAGAGTGCAGAATGCAATGTTACAGTCATAGCTAGGGTGGGGAGAAAGATCAGCTTAATATGAAATAGGACCATTCAAAAGCCTGATGGCAGCAGGGTAGAAGCTGTTCTTGAGTTGGTTGGTACATGTTTTCAAACTTTTGTATCCCTTTCATGATGGAAGAAGGTGGAAGAGGGTATGTCTGGTTTGGGTGGGGTTCTTGATTATGCCGGCTACTTTCCTGAGGCAGCAGGAGGTGTCGATAGGGTCAATGGATGGGAGGCTGGTTTGCGTGATGGACTGGGCTACGTTCACAACCCTTTGTAGTTTCTTGCGGTCTTGGTCAGAGGAGGAGCCATCCCAAGCTGTGATGCATCCGGAAAGGATGCTTTCTATGGTGCACCTGTAAAAATTGGTGAGAGTTGTAGCGGACATGCCAAATTATTCTATCCTACACATCTGAGGACCCAAAGGGGCAATCCACCGAACCTGCATAGATTTGGACCGTGGGAGGAAACCGGAGCTCCCAAAGGAAACCCACGCAGACACGGGGAGAATGTGCAAACTCCACACAGACAGTGATCAAGGCTGGAATTGAGCCTGGGACCCTGACGCTGCGAGGCAGCAGTGCCACGTTGCCACCCACATATGTGTTCCTCAGAAATTCCTTTGTCTGTTTTTTGCGATATTGCACAGCGCTCATTGAGCGGGCACTGCCATGTCATGCTCATTAGTGAGGCAGAGAAATTATCTCCCTCTCTCTCGCAGGCACAGAAAGAGTTATGGCGTCCTTTGATTTGATTATTTTAATACTTGTTTAAATATTTATCTATAATTACATTCCCATCCTGCCGGATTGTAATTCTTACCAAGCATGCAGAAATGTTTGATTTGAATTGTTAAGCTAATCCCTGCCATTATTCGAAAAGCCTTTAATAAAATAGCTCGGCAATTTTAAGTAAATATGGGCAAATATCACAACAGGCGTTGATCTTTCTGACACATTACCGCCATACATAACATGATAAACTAAATATTAAAGCTGCAATGGATGATAGTAATTTCATTTGGAAATTTCAATATGGTTTGAACAAATCTTACCTAAATGATGAAAGACATCAATTTTAAAATCTTCCATTTACTTGGTGTAAGGTTTGATGTAATTAGTACTGACAGACAACACACTCATGCCTGTACTTAATTCAAATTGAATCGCTCTTTTAGTATAAACATTTCAATAAAGGAAGACATGAAGGTCATCGCATGCTGCTTGGGTTTGACATCAATCCAGCACAATGTCAAAGCAACTTTCAATAATCTTCATTCTTTCATGGAGTGTGGGTGTTGATGCTGCCCATCTTTAATTGCCCTTGAGCTGAGTGGCTTGCTGGACCATTTAAGTTCAAAGCTTAAGTTTATTTATTCGTGTCACAAGTAAGGCTGACATTAACACTGCAATGAAGTTACTGTGAAAATCCTCCAGTTGCCACACTCCAGCGTCTGTTTGGGTACACTGAGGGAGAATTTAGCACGGCCAATGCACCTAACCAGCACGTCTTTCGAACTATGGGAGTGTGGTGAACCATCGTTGGTTCCCACCAGGTAGTACTGAGCCAGGGTCTGGCCAGTACTATGAGTCTGTATATATGTTGCTGTTGGGGTTAGGGTTGGGTTGTTCTACATGTTACTGTTGGGGTTAGGGTTGGGCTGTTCTACCTGTAATATAGTTATTATGGTACATCCCAGTCGGGCTCCGCCTCCTGGGAGAGGTATAAAGGTCACTGCTCTGTCTGGGACCCTTCAGTCTGGGATCGTGTATTATATATGGTAGCTCTATTGTAATAGTTAATAAAAGTCTTTATTTCCTCGAGCATCTCTAGCCTCGTGAGTTATATCGCGCATCAGGGAGGAAACCAGAGCACCCGGAGGAAACCCACGCAGACACGGGGAGAAAGTGCCGACTCTGCACAGACAGTGACCCAAGCCGGGAATCGAACCCACACAGACAGTCACCCAAGGCTGGTATTGAACCTGGGTTCCTGGCGCTGTGAGGCAACAGTGCTAACCACAGTGCCACCGTGCTGCCAGAGTGACAGCAGATATACATTCTCTGGAACAAAAACAAAATACCGCGGATGCTGGAAATCCAAATAAAAGTTCATCTGACAAAAGGGCATCAAGTTGAAATGTTGACTCTGTTTCTCTCTCCACAGAGGCTGCCAGAGCTGCTGAGTGTTTCCAGCACATTCTGTTTTTATCGTACATGTTCTGGTGTTGAATAGATTCCCTCTGAGCTGGCTGAGGGCTGGCAGTGTTCATTTATTCCACAGCTGTGGAGGAACAGGGTTTACAGAAACAAGCTCATAGCATTGCTGCCTTCTGCAGAGTCTGTGTATGTGTGCATGGACTTGTCTGTGTGTCTGTCAGTATGTGTGTGTGCGTGTTGTGGTGTTTACACATGTGGTCACAGTCACACCAGTCACACACACCAGCCATAAGGGTTTTCCTCCTAGCTCTGTGTATTGGTGTATTAATCTTCATACTGAATGCACAAGATCTCTGTCAATGTATAATGAACGGTACTGTCTCCACACTGGCATCTACCCAGACCCGTCCTATACAGAAAAAGCAGGACAAATCCCATCGGACCAATTACAACCCCTGCAGCTGACCCTCAGTCATCAGCAACCTGTTGGAAGGTGTCGGTGACAGTGCTGTCAAGCGCCACTTGCTCATCAACAACACTACAGTGCAGAATGAGGGTATTCGGCCCATCATGTCTACCCTGACTCTCCAAAAGAGACAATAAGAGGCAACTTAGCACGGCCAATCAAGTTAACCTGCACATCTTTGGGAGAAAGCCAGAGCATCCGGAGGAGACCCACGCAGACACAGGGAGAATGTGCAAACTCCACACAGACACCCAAGGCCAGAATCGAACCTGGGTCCCTGGTGCTGTGAGGCAGCAGTGCTAACCACTGTGTCACCGGACCACCCACCTTCTCACCACTGCCCAGTTTGTGTCCCACCAGGGCCCTCGGCTCCAGACCTCATTATAATTTTGATCCAAGCATGAGGAAAAGTTCAGAGATGGAATGATAGTGACTGCTCTTGACATCAAACCAGCTTTGGCTGAATGTGGCATCCAGAAGTGAAGTCAATGGGAGCAAAATCGAACACAAAAGATAATGTTTATTGGAGGCCACTCAGTCCCAATATGTTGCTGCAGGAGTTCCTCAGAATACTGACCTTGGCCTTCACTGCTTCATAATGACCCTCCCCCAGAAAAAGTTCAAAAGTAGGAATGTTCCCTGGTGATTGCACAGTATTCAGTACCATTCACAACTCCTTAGCCACTGAAGCCATCTCAGTCTGCATACAGCAAGCATGAGACAATGTTTGGGGCGGCACGGTGGCACAGTGGTTAGCATTGCTGTCTCACAGTGCCAGGGACCTGGGTTCAATTCCCGGCTTGGGTCACTGTCTCTGTGGAGTTTACACGTTCTCCCTGAGTCTGTGTGGGTCTCCTCCGGGTGCTCCGGTTTCCTCCTACAGTCCAAAGATGTGCGGGTTAGGTGGATTGGCCATGTTAAATTGCCCCTTAGTGTCAGGGGGACTTGCTAGGGTAAACGTATGGGGCTATGGGGATAGGGCCTGGGTGGGATTGTGGTCAGTGCAGACTCGATAGGCCGAATGGCCTCCTTCTGCACTGTAGGATTCTATGATTCTATTCGATGAACATTCAGGCTTGGGCTGATGAGTGGAAAGCAACATTTGAGCCACATAGGTGTTGGAGAATGTTGGTAATGACCTTCTCCAACAAGATGAACTCTAACCATTTCCCCGTGACATTCAATGGCACCACCATCGCTGAACCCTCACTGTCCACACCTTGGGGGAATGCCAATGACCGGAAACTGAACTGGACTAGTCCTACACCATGGCTACAAGAACAGGTCAGAGGCTGGGAATTCTGAGGCAAGTAACTCAGCTCCTGACTCCCTCAAGCCTGTCCATCATCTACCAGGCATAAGTCACAAGTGTTTTGGAATACTCTTCACTTGCCTGGATGGGAGCAGCTCCAACAACTCAAGAAGCTTGACACCATCCAGGACAAAGCAGCCCGCTTGATTGGCACCACATCCGCAAATATGCACTCCCTCCACCACTAACGCACACTAACAGCAGTGTGTATCACTACTAGGATGCTACCGGGACTTAATGGTTTGAGTTATAAGGAGAGGCTGAATAGACTGACATTTTTTTCCCTGGAGCGTAGGAGCTTAGGGGTGATCTTATAGAGGTCCATGAAATAGTCAGGGGCATAGATCAGCTGGATAGTCAACATCTTTTCCCAAAGGTAGGGGAGTCTAAAACTAGAAGGCATAGGTTTAAGGTGAGAGGGGAGAGATACAAAAGGGCCCAGAGGGGCAATTTTTTCACACAGAGAATGGTGAGTGCCTGGAACAAGCTGCCAGAGATAGTAGTAGAGGTGGGTACAGTTTTGTCTTTTAAAAAGCACTTAGAAGTTACATGGGTAAGATGGTATAGAGGGATATGGGCCAAACATGGGCAATTGGGACTAGCTTAATGATTTTTAAAAAAGGGTGGCATCGACAAGTTGGGCCAAAAGGCCTGTTTCCATGCTGTAAACTTCTATGACTAAGATGCACTGCAGCAACTATCCAAAGCTTCTTAGACAGCACCTTCCAAACCCACATCCTCTATCACCCAGAAGGACAAGGGTAGTAGACACATGGGGATACCACCACCTGCAAGTTCTCCTTCAAGCCACTCACCATCCTGATTTGGAACAATATCGCCGCTCCTTCACTGTCGCTGGGTCAAAATCCTGGAACATCCTTCCTAACAGCACTGTGGGTGTACCTACACCACATGGACTGCAGCGGCTCAAGAAGGCAGCTCACCACCACCTTCTCAAATGCCGATAGCGATGGGAACTTAATGTTAGTCTTGCCAGAATGAAGAATAAAAAAGTCTTTAAAAATTGTCCACATTCTAACCATACGACCCACCCAACGCAAATCGGACCAGCCAACCAAAGAATTATTTGTTCTTTCCCCCCCCACCCCCACCCCCACCCCCATGGCAGTAAGTGACATTGTGAATGTCAGAATAGATTATTGTATTTTATGGATGGGAGTTCACATTTTGATTGAAACTGTGAACAGATGGTGAATAGCAAACTGTAGCCAGACTGACCTTTCTTTCTGTGCAGTATCAATGCCCAAAGGGACTTGCAGGTACACGGATCCAAATCTTGTACATGGGAGGTTGCCAACTCTCACTTGTAATCTAGGACAGCGCTGCGCCATCTGTGCCGTGTTCTTGCCAAAAGAGATCATTGCCGTGGATTAATACAAGGCCAGATGCATATCATTAAGCTGCTCTATATTACTGTTGGTAGCTAAATGCCCAGAACAACAATTGTACAAAATCTCACCTTTTTCTAATTTAATCTCAGCTCCTCCTCTTAATAAAGAAAACAGCAAACTCCACGGCACTGCGCAGCCCTGTTTATAGGCTAAATAACCTTACTTTGGTCAATCCTTCATTAGGTAGAGGTGGTTAGCTCAGTGAGCTGGACGGCTGGTTAGTGACGCAGATGACACCAACAGCGGAGGTTCAATTCCCATACCGGCTGAGGTTATTTATGAAGGCCCCGTCTTCTCAACCTTGCCCTCGCCTGAGGTGTGGTGATTCTCAGGTTACATCGCCAGCACTCACCTCTCTCTTTGAGGGAGAGAGCAGATAAAGTCAGCTGGGATTATTGGCCGCTTTTACCCTTCGATTGGACGGCATGGTAGCACAGTGGTTAGCACTGCTGCTTCACAGCTCCAGGGACTTGGGTTCGATTCCCGGCTCGGGTCGCTGTCTATGTGGAGTCTGCACATTCTCCCTGTGTCTGCGTGGGTTTCCTCCGGGTGCTCCAGTTTCCTCCCACAGTCCAAAGATGTGCGGGTTAGGTTATGTTCTTATGCTCCCATACTGAACCAATCCAAAACTAATACATGGTCAGTTCTCTTCTGATGGTACATTTGTGTCAACTCTTACCTGTCTCTCTCAGCCGAACTTAGCAACTGACCCAAAGGGTATATTTCCTTTGTCTATTGTTTCTATTGTATGAGGAGTTGAAAGTTTGATCTCCAGTCACTTCCTCACTAAGAACTGCCCAGAAGAGCTACAAGTTAAACAGGGCACCAACCTGAGGTGGATGTTCAAGGCAAATACATTCCTGCTCCTTAGTGGGGAAACACCTGGTCCCCCCATGCTGACACTATAGTTAAGAAAGCCCACCAACGCTCCTACTTTCTCAGAAGACTAAGGAAATTTGGCATGTCAGCTACGACTCTCACCAACCTTTACAGATGCGCCATAGAAAGCATTCTTTCTGGTTGTATCACAGCTTGGTATGGCTCCTGCTCTATACAAAACCGCAAGGAACTACAAAAGGTCGTGAATGTAGCCCAATCCATCACGCAAACCAGCCTCCCATCCATTGACTCTGTCTACACTTCCCGCTGCCTTGGCAAAACAGCCCCTCCAATTAGATTTTCAAGTTTGCTGACGACACCACCGTAGTGGGTCGGATCTCAAACAATGACAAGACAGAGTACAGGAATGAGATGGAGAATCTGGTGAACTGGTGCGGCAACAATAATCTCTCCCTCAATGTCAACAAAACGAAGGAGATTGTCATCGATTTCAGGAAGCGTAAAGGAGAACATGCCCCTGTCTACATCAACAGGGACGAAGTAGAAAAGGTCGAGAGCTTCAGGTTTTAAGTGGCCAGATCACCAATAACCTGTCCCTGGTCCCTCCATCCGACACTATAGTTAAGAAAGCCCACCAATGCCTCTACTTTCTCAGAAGACTAAAGAAATTTGGCATGTCAGCTACGACTCTCACCAACTTTCACAGATGCACCATAGAAAGCATTCTTTCTGATTGTACCACAGCTTGGTATGGCTCCTGCTCTGCCCAAGACCGCAAGGAACTACAAAACATCGTGAATGTAGCCCAATCCATCATGCAAACCAGCCTCCCATCCATTGACTCTGTCTGCATTTCCCGCTACCTCAGCAAAGCAGCCAGCATAATTAAGGACCCCACGCACCCCGGACATTCTCTTTTCCACCTTCTTCCTTTGGGAAAAAGATACAAAAGTCTGAGGTCACGTACCAACCGACTCAAGAACAGCTTCTTTCCTGCTGTTGTCAGACTTTTGAATGGACTTACCTTGCATTTAGTTGATCTTTCTCTATACCCTAGCTATGACTGTAACACTACATTCTGCACTCTCTCCTTTCCTTCTCTATGAACGGTATGCTTTGTCTGTATAGCGCACAAGAAACAATACTTTTCACTGTATGTTAATACATGTGACAATAATAAATCAAATCAAAAATCAAAACCTTAACACAACGGGGTCTGGGTGGATACTTCTGTCGTGATGTGAAGGTCGACATAACGGCCATCTGGTTTCAGTTTCCATCTCCCCTATTCCTCCATCCCAAGCTTCATATTGTGGAGGTGATAGTTAAAATAGTGTAAGCTCAATTTGAATTACAAGTAACAAAATCAGTTTAACTCATATCCCAGTTATCTCTTTGTGGGCGATGAGGGGTTGGCCTTTTGCTCTGCTCACCACACTGGAACCTTAAACAAACCTGCCTTCCTCCTGCGGTCCCACAATCGCCCTCTCAATCCATGATCTCACAATCTATCCCACCACTCCTGATCTCCTTTCAACCCCCAATCTTCCCCATGACCCCGTGACCTTTACGATCCCCTGACCTTCTGGCCTGGGCCTTTTGCTCTACCTAACCATAAGACCATAAGAAATAGGAACAGGAGTAGGCCATTTGGTCTCTCGATCCTGCTCCCACCATTCAATAGGATCGTGGCTGATACGACAATCCTTACATTCACTGCCTCAATTTTTGTGGAAATTAAGTTGTAATTCCAGCTATGGCCAAATATTTAATTCACTTTGTTCTGCAAGATGCTCAGTTCAAATAAAGCACCATGGGGTTGCTGGAACTTGAGAAACTATAGTTAAAAGCAGTTAAAAACTGCAGATGCTGGTGTGGAAAATTAAGTTACAACAACAAGGCAAATCTGTCAGCGAGAATGGAAAAAAAAAGATCAAACAAGGCCTCATTTGAGGTCAGCGGTTGCGCATTCAGGAAAGAGACTAATCTAACCTTGTGTCAGTTTCATAAACACTGTATTCCCGTCCTTGGCCACAGGATGAAACGAAGACAAGTTACCATGACAAATATCAAAAAACAAGATATGTTGATGCTAATGAAGGAGATGGTTTTCTATTGGATAAGAAGGGGCAAAAAGCTATGCTATGATTGGTGGACTATGTATGCAAATGACAGAGTAGAAAGTTGCTCGTTTCTCATTTGCTGTAATTAACTATAACTGCTAATCGTCTGCATGAACCGGGAGAACATCTTGCAGTGCATTGCACTGAATGTGTGTTCTCCTTGATAGCAAGTAATGAAAGCTTGGAAAGTTGAGTACTCTTAGTGCCAAGTGTTGATTGTACCCAAGTCGACGACACTTTCACCGCAACGCTTGATTTCCTTACTGATCAGAAATTCAGCCTTAAATATGTACAAGAACTCTGCTCCCCACAGCCCCTCCACCTGACTGTCTGCTGCCTGGGGGATGGAGAAAAAATGTTCAAGAGGAACTCCTGCCCTTAAATTCTGAAGACCTGGGCTTGAACCCACTTTCTGGGCTTTGGCCGTTGCAATATCTACCCCGTCCTGACTTCGCCCCACCAGCTCCTGACCCTCGTCCCCAGGTTGCTTCCCTGTAAATTGCGAGACCTTTGACTTCAAATCCCACCAAAGCAGAGGAAAAATCAAACACAATTTGAATAAAACTGTAAATTAAATGTTGGTATCATTAAAAAATCAACGGGGCCACTATATCACCGCCTATGTTTGTGTTCTGACACAAATTCTTAATGTTTTTTTAAACCTGCTTTTGCAGAGTATCGGAATTGGAAAATCATGTTGCAGCTGTAATAGACTTTGGTTAGGCCACATTTGGAGTATTGTATACAATTCTGGTCACCACACTACCGGAAGGATGTTGATGTATTGGAAAGGGTGCAGAAGAGATTTACCAGGGTGTTGCCTGGTTTGGAGGATCTGGACTATGAAGAAAGGTTGAACAAACTTGGATTGTTCTCATTGGAGAGTCGGAGGATGAAGGGGGACCTGATAGAGGTTTACAAGATTATGACAGGCTTGGATAGAGTGGATAGTCAGAGTCTTTTTCCCAGAATCGAAGGGTCAATTACTTGGGGTCATAGGTTGAAAGTGAGAGGGGGAAAGTTTAAAAAAGATGTAAGGGGCAAGTTTTTCCCTCATCCCATTGTAGTCTCCATTTATATCTAGATGTCTCGCTATTTCTTCCTTGATGGTAGATTCAATAATTTTCCCCACTACAGAATTTAAGCCAACTGGCCTCTAGTTACCCGCCTTTTATCTATCTGTTTTTTTAAACAGTGGCATCACATTTGCTGTTTTCCAACCTGCAGTGTCCAGCAAATCTTGGTAAATTACCATTAGTGCATTTGCTATTTCCCCCGCCATCTCCTTTAGTACCCTGGGATGCATTCCATCAGGGCCAGGAGACTTGTCTACCTTCAGCTCCATTAGCTTGCCCAACATTACCTCTTTAGTGATAATGATAGTTTCTAGGGGGTCCTCACCTGCCATAGCCTTCCTGTCATCAATCCTTGGCACGTTATTTGTGTCTTCCACTGTGAAGACCGACACAAAATACCTGTTCAATGCCTCGGCCATTTCCTCATTTCCCGTTATTAAATCCCCCTTCTCATCCTCTAAAGGACCAATGTTTAGCTTAGCCACTCTTTTTCGTTTTATATATTTGTAGAAACTTTTGCTATCTGTTTTTATATTCTGAGCCAGTTTGCTCTCATAATCTTACTTTTCTTTATAGCTTTTTTCGTGGCTTTCTGTTGACCTTTAAAGATTTCCCAATCCTCCAGTTTCCCACTAATCTTTGCCACTTTGAATGCATTTTCTTTCAATTTGATACCCTCCTGTATTTCCTTAGGTATCCATGGCTGATTATTCTTTTTCCTTATCATTGGTATATACTTTTGCTGAGCACTGTGGAAAATCACTTTGAAAGTCCACCAATTGTCCTACTCCTACTCCTAGTTCTTATGTTCTTATGTCCGTATTCACACCGAGTCCCACTCACCCTGTACTCACTGACCTCCATCGACACCCAGTTAAGCAGCAACTGTTTTTGCATGACTGTGCATCAAGACACAAAGGGGCGGCACGGTAGCACAGTGGTTAGCACTGCTGCTTCACAGCTCCAGGGTCCTGGGTTCGATTCCCGGCTCGGGTCACTGTCTGTGTGGAGTCTGCACATTCTCCTCGTGTCTGCGTGGGTTTCCTCCGGGTGCTCCGGTTTCCTCCCACAGTCCAAAGATGTGCGGGTTAGGTTGATTGGCCAGGTTAAAAAATTGCCCCTTAGAGTCCTGGGATGTGTAGGTTAGAGGGATTAGCAGGTAAAATATGTGGGGATAGGGCCTGGGTGGGATAGTGGTCGGTGCAGACTCGATGGGCCGAATGGCCTCCTTCTGCACTGTAGGGTTTCTATGATTCTATGAAAGTAATCTGCAAACATACAGAACCTTTTACAGTGCAGGATTTCCTGAATAGAAACAACAGTTTGCCATTCGCAATATAATAATTGTTAATCTTCCTACAGCCACTCGTGCTAAGCCCATAAGACCATAAGATATAGGGCCAGAATTTGGCCATTTGGCCCATCGAGTCTGCTGCACCATTCAATCGTTTTAACTTTACATGGAGTGCACAGTCTGATCCATAATTGCAGCTGTTTGAGGTTCTGTCCAAACTCCAGTCCATCTCATTTACAATACAAAATGACTATGACATTATCTTCCAGATGAGAATGTTTGGAAGAGGATTATAGTTTTAAATCGGATAAACCAACAATAGCGGTTAATTGTTATAATTACAGAATAAACTGCGAAAACATGCCGCTGCGTAGAAAGCTGTACTAATCATTAATCTGAATCAGCCTTAATCATCATTCATCAATTATGCAAGTGGGGATGTTGTAGCAATGTACAATTTGGTGAGATGTCTTTCGCTGTCTCCCTGCTCAAGCATCGCTTCCCCACATGCAAGGTAACTTCCAGATTCACCATTGTATCCGCCACTGTTGTACTTAAATAGCTTGACAGCCGGCGATGGACATTACATTCAGTTAATTCCAAATGTTACGAATTAAACAGCTCTCCAGCTGTTTGCAAAGTTAAATGATGAAATGAGAAAAGGGAACTAGTTCTCTGGAGCCCATTTGTAATGATCTCAACGAGGCCCATGAGATGGGCCTCTTGGAGTATGAGCTTCCTGATTGAGGTAGCCCGGACTGAGTATCCCAGAGAGCGTGTGTGTGTCCCCTCCCCCCCACCACCCCGGCCAAAACATCCAGAAGGGAGATCCGGACAGAGTAGTTCTGGGGTGGCTTTTCCCCCTTCCCTCCTCCGGCTGAACATCCGTAAGGTGTAACCTCCGGACATAAGTACCTCAGGAGGTTTGCCACCTCCCCACCCACCACCCCCTGGCAGGGGAAAAACCTGGGAGGCAATGCCCAGGAGGGTACCAGATAATCTTTAATGTTTATTTCTAGTGTATAGAGTTAATTTGCTATACTATGTTAATGTTACTTGTCGATTTATAATTCATGGGGTGTATTTAGAGGGCAATGCCTTGGGAAAAGATAACTTACAACAAACTCTTTCTTAATGAAAGGTAGTACTTGGTGGTTATTGGTAAATGGATGGCGTTGGCCATCAGTGATATTAAATAGTGTAACTTTTGTATTTTGCATTTTGCAATTGTTTTGTAATAATTGTTTTTTAATAAAAAGATGTCCCTCATTGAAGTAATGGTTGCTTGTCCAATTAGGGAGTCTCACCTGTGTATATATATTGAGGAATGTCAGGGCTACTGAGACTCTGGATTCTGACTTCATACCTGAAGCACTCTTAGGAGTGGAGGTAAGGTTGTAAATAAAGGGAACCTGGTGAAGGAACACCGGCCTCTGAGGATTTATTGCTCCATTGTCCCAAACACCTCCTGAGAAATGTGACTAACCTGATTTTAACTGTCTCTGATGACAGAACGCGGGCAGCAAAATTTCAGTTGAGCTGAGGTTTGTGAAGGGAGTGGCCAACCAGGGTAATATTGGGATCGTCAAGTTTAATTTTTAATAATTCTTTCATGGGATGTGGGCGTCGCTGGCAAGGCCAGTATTTGCTGACCATCCCTAATTGTCCTTGAATCAAGTCGATCTCCACACCATCCCAGAGGGGCAGTAAGGAGTCGACCACATGACTCTGGAGTCTCAAGTTGGCCTGACCAGATGAGGAAGGCAGATTTCCTTCCTTAAAAGATATCAGTGAACCAGATTGGTTTTTAATGACAAGCAATGATAGCAGCCAAAGAATCAGAGAATCCCTACAGTGCAGAAGGAGGCCATTTGGCCCATCAAGCCTGCACAGCCCACAATCCCACCCAGGCCCTATCTCCTTAACCTCACATATTTACCCCGCTAATCCCTTGACATTAAGGGGCAATTTAGCATGCCCAATCAACCTGACCCATCTTTGGAGTGTGGGAGGAAACCGGAGCACCCGGAGGAAACACACACAGACACGGGGAGAACGTGCAAACTCCACACAGACAGCGACCCGAGGCCGGAATTGAACCCGGGCCCCTGGCACTGCGAGGCAGCAGTGCTAACCACTGTGCCACCATGCCACCAGACACTAGGGGTGGGATTTTCCAGCTGCGCTCACCCCACAACCGGAAAACCCTGCCTGCTGTCAGCGGACCATTGCATGGTCCGACCCCACCAGCTCTGTATCCCATGGCTAGTGAGGTGGGAAAATTCTGGTGTTGATGTAAAATACTGACCTTCCCTATTCCCTGCAACTGGGCGGTGGGGTGGTACAGTGGTTAGCACTGCTGCCTCACAGTGCCAGGGACCTGGGTTCAATTCCGGCCTCGGGTGACTGTCAGTGCGGAGTCTGCATGTTCTCCCTGTGTCTGCGTGGGTTTCCTCCGGGTGCTCTGGTTTCCTCCCATCATCCAAAGATGTGCGGGTTAGGTGGATTGACCATGTTAAATTGCCCCTTCGTCTCAGGGAGATTAGCAGGGTAAATAGGTGGGGTTACGGGTTAGGGCTTGGGTGGGATAGTTGTCGGTGTAGGCTTGATGGGCCAAATGGCTTCCTTCTGCACTGTATGGATTCTATGATTCTATAAATATGTGGGGTTATGGGTTAGGCCCTCTGTGGGATAGTTGTCAGTGCAGGCTTAATCATAGAATCATAGAAACCCTACAGTGCAGAAGGAGGCCATTCGGCCCATCAAGTCTGCACCGACCACAATCCCACCCAGGCCCTACCCCCACATATTTACCCGCTAATCCCTCTAACCTACGCATCTCAGGACTCTAAGGGGCAATTTTTAACCTGGCCAATCAACCTAACCCGCACATCTTTGGACTGTGGGAGGAAACCGGAGCACCCGGAGGAAACCCACGCAGACACGAGGAGAATGTGCAAACTCCACACAGACAGTGACCCGAGCCGGGAACCGAACCCGGGACCCTGGAGCTGTGAAGCAGCAGTGCTAACCACTGTGCTACCGTGCCGCCCTGAATGGGCTGAATGGCCTCCTTCTGAACAGTATGGATTGTATTCTATGATTATTAAAGTATGACTGCGTTATCTTTGACACTGATAAACCACATTGCCGCAAAATGAAGCCTATGTATATGTATTTAATGGAGAACATTATTTGCCTAAGTTATTTAGGAAATTGCAACTAGTTTGTCGGGGGAAAATGGGTCGTTCTGCTGCTGTATAATATTGAGGTGAAAATGAACAAATGGCATTTTTGCTTTTTGTTAAATTACAGCAATCGATTTATATTTCCCCTCCTCCCGTGGTTATTTAAAACTACGTTGCAGAGAGACGGGAATCAGCAAATTTGCCTGATTTAAAAAGGACGATTTAAGTAGTTTTGGGAGGAGAAGGAAATGGTGGTCTGTTTGGAAAGTTTCCCACTTCATTACTGAAATAGAATAACATTATTTCTCAACTGCAAAAAACAAACCACGATTCAACAAATTACATTTGTAGAAAGATAAGGAAATATTGATGTTTGTAATTTTGTTTCTGACAACATAAAATGCAAGCAAATCAGTTGAAAAACATGCATTATTTATGTCCAGTAAATGAGAATTCCTTATTCATTTAAACAGCAAGAAAAAAATTGATTTAAATAATGAGAACTGATGGCCTATTTAGTCAGCGAGTTGCGTCAGTTTTTCTCGGTACCTCAGGAATAGGCACCAGGCTATGAAGCAATGACACAATTAGTGCTTCAGGCCCAGACTATTTTGTGTGTCCATACGTATGAAGGAGAAAATGACAGTGATTGACATTTATTGATCTTTACCTCAGCGGGAGACAACACCTTCAGGGCAGGAGCAGCAAGGAGAAATTGGTGCAGAGAAACTGAAATGAGGGAAAGAGTTAGATCCTGACATCTTTCTATTCTCCTTCTGGCCTCCTTCTGCACTGTAGGGTTTCTATGTTTCTATGTATTCATTCGTGGGACATTTATTGCCCTTCCCCAGGGCGGCATGGTGGCACAATGACTAGCACTACTGCCTCACAGCGCCAGGGACCCGGGTTCGATTCCCGGTTTGGGTCACTGTCTGTGCGGAGTCTGCGCACTCTCCCCGTGTCTGCGTGGGTTAGCTCCGGGTGCTCCGGTTTCCTCCCACAGTCTGGAAAAATGTGTGGGTTAGGTGCATTGGCCATGCTAAATTCTCCCTCAGTGTACCCGAACAGGCGCCAGAGTGTGGCGACTAGGGGATTTTCACAGTAACTTCATTGCAGTGTTAATGTGACACTTGTGACACTAATAAATAAACTTTATAAACTTCAGTTGTCCTCGTTCAGAGGGCAGTTGAGGGTTAACCACATTGCTGTGGCTCTGGAGTCACATGTAGGCCAGACCCAGGTAAGGACAGCAGATTTCCTTCACTAAAGGACATTAGTGGAGCAGATGCATTGTTCTGACAATTGACAATGGTTTCATGGTATCAGTAGATTCTTAGTTCCAGATTTCATTTATTAAATTCGCATTTCGCCACCTGCCGTAGCAGGTTTGGAACCCGGGTCCCCGGAGCATTAGTTGAGTTTCTGGGTTAATAGTCTAGTGATAATACTACTAGGCCATCACCTCCCCTGTGTTTGACTTTCTATCTGATCATGTTAATGGGCAAAATGAGATTAACTCATTCACTTGATGTGCAGTTATTCTCTGAAAATGGTTTGCTTAAGGGTTAATAAAATTTGGTTTTGACAGTTAGTGTAAGATTGTTGAACTGAGTCAAATTTAACCGAATCATCAGCTCGGCACGGTCAGCATGCTCCTTAATGAGAAGCTCTGGTGAAAGATTTACTTGGTGTTATGAATACAGAGTTTCTAAAATGGTTATACTTTAAACTGTCTCTTTAATTTAAGGTCAATAAAGTTGCAAAGAGGGTCAGGTGATCTGATCCAAGTTCTGCCTGACAACAAGCCTGGATGTTTTAGTTAGAATGGGGTCAGGGAGGCCACAAGGTGTGACTTACTGGGAGCAAAGTCTCGAAGCAAAACAGGCAAGAGCAGCTGTGCTGACTATGGGCGGACTTGGAGTCTCTGAGATTTCGGGCTGAAAGGTTGAGAGAGCGAGGGAAGTCTCAAAAGAACAAAGAACAGTACAGCACAGGAAACAGGCCCTTCGGCCCTCCAAGCCTGTGCCGCTCCTTGGTCCAACTAGACCAATCGTTTGTATCCCTCCATTCCCAGGCTGCTCATGTGACTATCCAGGTAAGTCTTAAATGATGTCAGCGTGCCTGCCTCCACCACCCTACTTGGCAGCGCATTCCAGGCCCCCACCACCCTCTGAGTAAAAAACATCCCTCTAATATCTGAGTTATACTTCGCCCCTCTCACCTTGAGCCCGTGACCCCTCGTGAACGTCACTTCTGATCTGGGAAAAAGCTTCCCACCGTTCACCCTATCTATCCCCTTCATAATCTTGTACACCTCTATTAGATCTCCCCTCACTCTCCGTCTTTCCAGGGAGAACAACCCCAGTTTACCCAATCTCTCCTCATAGCTAAGACCCTCCATACCAGGCAACATCCTGGTAAACCTTCTCTGCACTCTTTCTAATGCCTCCACGTCCTTCAGGTAGTGCGGCGACCAGAACTGGACGCAGTACTCCAAATGTGGCCTAACCAGCGTTCTATACAGCTGCATCATCAGACTCCAGCTTTTATACTCTATACCCCGTCCTATAAAGGCAAGCATACCATATGCCTTCTTCACCACCTTCTCCACCTGTGTTGCCACCTTCAAGGATTTGTGGACTTGCACATCTAGGTCCCTCTGTGTTTCTATACTCCTGATGACTCTGCCATTTATTGTATAACTCCTCCCTACATTATTTCTTCCAAAATGCATCACTTCGCATTTATCCGGATTAAACTCCATCTGCCACCTCTCCGCCCAATTTTCCAGCCTATCTATATCCTGCTGTATTGCCCGACAATGCTCTTCGCTATCCGCAAGTCCAGCCATCTTCGTGTCATCCGCAAACTTGCTGATTACACCAGTTACACCTTCTTCCAAATCATTTATATATATCACAAATAGCAGAGGTCCCAGTACAGAGCCCTGCGGAACACCACTGGTCACAGACCTCCAGCCGGAAAAAGACCCTTCGACCACTACCCTCTGTCTCCTATGGCCAAGCCAGTTCTCCAGCCATCTAGCCACTTCTCCTTGTATCCCATGAGCCTTAACCTTCTTAACCAACCTGCCATGTGGGACTTTGTCAAATGCCTTACTGAAATCCATATAGACGACATCCACGGCCCTTCCTTCATCAACCGTTTTTGTCACTTCCTCAAAAAACTCCACCAAATTTGTAAGGTACGACCTCCCTCTTACAAAACCATGCTGTCTGTCACTAATGAGATTGTTCCTTTCTAAATGCACATACATCCTGTCTCTAAGAATCCTCTCCAACAACTTCCCTACCACGGACGTCAAGCTCACCGGCCTATAATTTCCTGGGTTATCCCTGCTACCCTTCTTAAACAACGGGACCACATTCGCTATCCTCCAATCCTCAGGGACCTCACCCATGTCCAAAGAAGCGACAAAGATTTCCGTCAGAGGCCCAGCAATTTCATCTCTCGTCTCCTTGAGCAGTCGAGGATAGATGCCATCAGGCCCTGGGGCTTTGTCAGTTTTAATGTTCCCTAAAAAACCTAACACTTCCTCTCTTGTAATGGAGATTTTCTCTAACGGGTCAACACCTCCCTCCGAGACACTCCCGGTTAACACACCCCTCTCCTTCGTGAATACCGATGCAAAGTATTCATTTAGGATCTCCCCTATTCCCTTGGGTTCTAAGAATAATTCCCCTCCTTTGTCCCTGAGAGGTCCGATTTTCTCCCTGACAACTCTTTTGTTCCTAACGTATGAATAGAATGCCTTAGGATTCTCCTTAATCCTGCCTGCCAAGAACATCTCGTGACCTCTTTTTGCCCTTCTAACTCCCCATTTGAGTTCTTTCCTACTCTCTCTGTATTCCTCCAGAGCTCCATCTGTTTTCTGTTGCCTGGACTTAACGTACGCCTCCCTTTTCATTTTAATCAGATCCTCAATTTCCCTGGTTATCCACGGCTCTCGAATCCTACCTTTCCTATCTTTCCTTTTACAGGCACATGCCTATCCTGCAGCCTTATCAATAGTTCCTTAAAAGACTCCCACATGCCAGACACGGACTTACCCTCGAACATCCTCTCCCAATCAACATCCACCAATTCCTGCCTAATCCGGCTATAGTTAGCCTTCCCCCAATTTAGCACCCTGCCCATAGGACAGCACTCATCCCACACCGAATGCAGTATACTGGCCTCCCACTCATACCAGCCATGTCCTTTTTAGTTTTTGGGAGATAAAATAAAAAAGGGGGTGTAACAGAAGAAAAACAAACAACCTTCCTCGCCTTCGCCAAAGCCCTGTGAGCCAAAGCCCTTACAGCTCACACTCTGCTCCCTGCTCACTACGCTGCCCGCTCCAGACGCTGCCCGCTCAAAACTGCGGCCTGCTTTTAAACCCTCCAAAAAACCTCCCCAGGCTGCTCCTGGGCCTACTTCCTGTTTTGAAAAAAAAAACCTCCTTTTTAAATTAGCCCTTTTTAAACCTTCCCCAGGCTGCTCCTGGGCCTACTTCCTGTTTTGAAAAAAACCTCCGATTTTTAAGCCAAATTTAACTGAAAAATAAATAAATAAAATGCAGACACAATCTCTCTTACCCTCAGCCTGCTCCTGTGGAACAGGGCCACAAAGGACAGCAGCTAGTGTGGTCATAGGAACATAGAAAATAGGAGCAGGAGGAGGCCTTTCGAGCCTGCTCCACCATTCCTGATGATCATGGTAAAATTATCCAGCTCAATAACCTGATCCCGCCATCCCCCCATATCCTTTGATTCCCTTCACCCCAATTGTTATATCTAACTGCTTCTTGAAAACATTCAATGTTTTGGCCTCAACTACTCTCTGTGGCTCTTGTCTCTCTGGATGAAGAAATTTCTCCTCGTCTCTGTTCTAAATGGTCTACCCTGTATCCTCAGTGACCTCTGGTTCTGGACATCCCCTTCAGTGACAAGAAGAGGCTGTGACTTATTTTTAAGTTACATGGCAGATTTTGGAAGGGAGGATGTTGAAGTGATGCATCCCATGGCAGGCTAAAGACCCTGGAAGATTTGCTCTGGCAATGCAAGAAGAATAAATCGCTGGATCTTACTGATGGTTTGAAAATTCTCCAGAAACTGAGGGAAGCACCTTTCAATGATCACTTGATGTTATCGCTCAGTGAAGTGGGGAAATGAGAACTCGCTGAAGATGGAAGTGACTATGGACAGTTCCCTGTAAAGGCTATTCCTGTGGAGAGCATGTTGTAATGTATATATGTATGCAGCATGGGCTTATTGATCATGTTAAGGCACTGATAAGAGCTAACTTTTCTATAATTTAGAGTATTCATTGCATACTAGATAATGTTTAGTCAATATTGTTTTTAATTGGTTTGTTGCAGTCAATGTCTTAAAGCATGAAATCTCATCATGCAATTCCTTAGCATTTGTCACTGGGACTTCAAATCTCTTGGTTAAATTTATCAGGCTTTAAGGAATCACAACACAGGTCCTTTTTTTATTAAGGGATGTACAACAACTTTTATTTATTTAACATCTTTAATGTAATGAATCATTCCAAGATGTTTCATTAGAGCATTATAAAACAGAGTATGACAGCAAGCTACACAAGGCATTACTAGGTCTGATGGCCAAAAGCTTGGTCAAAGAGTTTGGTTTTAAGAACTGTTTCAAAGGAGGAAAGTGAGGTCAAGAAGTGTAGGGGGGGTGGGGGGGGGGGGGCAGGTAAGAATTCTAGATCTTGGGGCCGAGGCAACTTAAGGCATGGCCACTGGGGGCAGCGCTACTCACGTAGGGAATGCACAAGAGGCCAGAATTAGTGGAGTGCAGATATCTCATAGAAACATAGAAGATAGGAGCAGAAGGAGGCCATTCAGCCCTTCGAGCCTGCTCCCCCATTCATTACGATCATGGCTGATCATCCAACTCAATAGCCTAATCCTGCTTTCTCCCCATAACCTTTGATCCCATTCACCCCAAGTGCTATATCCAGCCGCCTTTTGAATACATTCAATGTTTTGGCATCAACTACTTCCTGTGGTAATGAATTCCACAGGCTCACCTCTCAGAGGGTTGGGGGGGGGGGCTGGAGGAGATTACAGACATAGGGAGGGAGGAGGTTTTGAGGATTACCCCAAATAATGCACGGAGAGTTCGCAAATCTTTTAAGCTTTTTTATTAACTGCCAGCAAGAAGAGCAGACATAATGAATGTCACCGTGGTGTTCTGTTGATTCATACGGATAATTAGCAGTGATTTCATTCATCCTTCATACACATACATAGTCCACCAATCATAGCATAGCTTTTTGCTCTTTCTTATCCAATAGAAAACCGTCTCTTTCATGAGCATCATATCTTGTTATTTGGAAATTGTCACGGTAACTTGACCTTGTTTTCATCCTGTGGCCTAGCCTGGAATGCAGTGCTTCTGAAACTGATGCAAAGTTAGATTAAAAGCAAATTACTGCGGATGCTGGAATCTGAAACCAAAAGAGAAAATGCTGGAAAATCTCAGCAGGTCTGGCAGCATCTGTAAGGAGAGAAAAGAGCTGACGTTTCGAGTCCAGATGAGGTTAGATTAGTCTCTTGTCCTGAATACATGAGCGATGGCCTCACTGAAGGCCTAGTCGGCTAATGATCATTTTCCATTACTTAACAGAGTTGTTTGTCATAACTTAATTTCCACAGAGGCACTGGAGGGATTTGAAAACAAGGATGAGAATTTTAAGGACTAGATGTTGCTTGAACAGGAGCCACTTGGCTGATGGCTTTGATGTTCTTACAGCTTTCTTGGCTTATCAACCTTACAACCCATCATTTGATGGAAGGAAATGAAAAACAATCGCTTACTAACTTGCAGCTTCAGACTCATCGCCCCCTCCAAATAGTTACACATTGTCCAATTTTAGATTCTCTGCATGTGACAGACCGTAAGACATAGGAGAAAAAGGAGGCCATTCGGTCCATCAAGCCTGCTCCGCCATTCAATGAGATCATGATTGGCCAAACAGGATCTGATATGACAGGGCCTGGAAATTTAGAGGTCCCATATTCCCTTTAACTTCTCTTAGTGGTTTCTGGTTCCTTGGGCTGCAGGTACGGTGGCACAGTGGTAAACACTGCTGCCTCACAGCGCGAGGGACCCGGGTTCGATTCCAGCCTTGGGTGACTGTTTGTGTGGAGTTTGCACATTCATAGAATCCCTACAGCGCAGAAGGCGGCCATTCGGCCTTCGAGCCTGCACTGACCATAATTCCACCCAGGCCCAATCCCGTAACCCCACGTATTTGTCCTGCTAATCCCCTGACACTAGGGTTGATTTAGCATGGTCAATCAACCTAACCAGCACATCTTTGGACTGTGGGGGGAAACCGGAGCACCCGAAGGAAACCCACGCAGACATGGGGAGAATGTGCAAACTCCACACAGACAGTGACCTGAGGCTGGAACTGAACCAGGGTCTCTGGCGCTGTAAGGCAACAGTGCTAACCACTGTGCCACCGTGCTGTCCCATGTTCTCCCCGTGTCTGTGTTGGTTTCCTCCGGGTGCTCCGATTTACTCCTACACTTCAAAGATGTGCGGGTTCGGTGGATTGGCTTTGCTGAATTGCCCCTTGGTGTCCAAAGATGTGGTAAATATGTGGGGTTGCGGGTATAGTGCACGGGAGTGGGTCTGGTTAAGATGCTCTTTTGGAGAGTCGGTGCAGACTCGATGGGCCAAATGGCCTCCATCAGCACTGTAGGGATTCTGTGGTTCTAAGGTTTGTCGGGGGGAGATATAAACATGACATATAAACAAGTCTGGGAATGGAGTTTCTAATGGATGTGAAATTTTTTACCACAGAAAGTGTTTGAGGCCAAAATGTTGTCTGATTTCAAGAAGAAATTAGATAGAGCTCTTGGGGTTAAAGGGATCAAGGGATATGGAGGGAAGGGGGGATCAGGATATTGAATTCAATGATCAGCCATGATCAAAATGAATGGCGGAGCAGGCTCAAAGGGCTGGATGGCCTCCTCCTGCTTCTAGTTTCTATGATGTATCCATTAACAAAGAAAGTTTGCCAAACAAATGAACATTCTTTCTTCCGTCTTCTTCCGTCGGGAAAAAGATACAAAGGTCTGAGGTCACGTACCAACCGACTCAAGAACAGCTTCTTCCCTGCTGCTGTCAGACTTTTGAATGGACCTACCCTGCATTAAGTTGATCTTTCGCTACACCCTAGCTATGACTGTAACATTACATTCTGCACCCTCTCCTTTCCTTCTCTATGAACGGTATGCTTTGTCTGTATAGCGCGCAAGAAACAATACTTTTCACTGTATGCTAGTACATGTGACAATAATAAATCAAATCAGATCAAATCAGAAGGATAGGAAAGCATTCTAGGTGAGTATGCTGAGGGGACGAATGTAATATTCTGGATGTGGCATTGCAGTGCAATGCAAATCTACACGAAAGGCTCATTTCCGTTGCCAAAGATCTCGAAAGTGCTGACCTTACTCTGAATGAGGACACAGTTTGCCCTGCCTGGCAACCCCACCTCATATAATCCTAGTTGCAGCTTATTGAAAAGGTGTCTCCTCAGCGCCAATGACGGGTGCCACGGAGGCACAGCGGTTAGCACTGCTGCCTCACAATGCCAGGGACCCGGGTTCAATTCCGGCCTCGAGTGACGGTCTGTGCGGAGTTTGCACTTTCTCCCCGTGTCTGCATGGGTTTCCTCCGGTTTCCTCCCAGACTCCAAAGATTTGCGGGGCTAGGTTGATTGGCCATTCTAAATTGACCCTAGTGTCAGGGGGATTAGCGGGGTAAATGAGGGTTACGGGAATAGGGCCTGGGTGGGATTGTGGTCGGGATAGACTCGATGGGCTGAGTGGCCTCCGTGAAGATGTGTCCCAGTGAAGTGGCCTGCCCAGGATTATATTCGGGATTATGTCATGCGTACACATTCCCCACTTGTTTTCCATTATCTCCTCTGCCTTCCAAATATCCAGCTTAATGATGATACATTTTTGTTCGCCCGTTATCTCTGGTCTGAATCCTGACCGGCTGGGGAGAGGGGTGAATGCGTTTAATTCACCCATTCATTACAATTTGACATGGATTTTAACCACTCAATTGTACTTAATCTCCAATTGACCAAAGGTTCAATTGAACTTAATTTCAGTGAAAGAATGGTTGATCATCGGAAAATCTATGCATAATTGTGGAATTAATCATGCTAAAGAGGTCACAACACTCACTTGCATAAATCTGCTTTGTTTGATAATGATGATTCAGAAAATAACTAAATTGAACTAATGTGACGAGACGCTCTGTGGTATTTTCCACTCATTTAATAGCACAGTGTCATATGGAAACAAGCTCTTGCAACTCAGAACTCTACACTGGCATTAGGGTCAGTCCACTTGATGGTTTAAAAAAAAACTAATTGGAGATATAAGATATAATCAAAGCACCTGGGGCGGCACGGTGGCACAGTGGTTAGCACTGCTGCCTCACAGCGCCAGGAACCCGGGTTCAATTCCAGCCTCGGGTCACTGTCTGTGTGGAGTTTGCACATTCTCCCTGTGTCTGCATGGGTTTCCTCCGGGTGCTCTGGTTTCCTCCCATAGTCCAAAGATGTGCAGGTTAGGTTGATTGGACATGCTAAATTGACCCTAGTGTCAGAGGGATTAGCAGGGTAAATGTGTGGGGTTATGGGAATAGGGCCGGGCTGGGATTGTGGTCAGTGCAGACTCGATGGGCCAGATGGTCTCCTTCTGCGCTGTAGGATTCTGTGATTCCACTAAAAATGTCACTTGTCTGTTGGCATTTGCGAAGACAGGTTCACATTTAGCGTTGAGAATTTTCTCTGGGTGAGAAGGACTTTATAGGCCATTGAAACTTTTAAAGCTCACCTTTGTACTGAGTCAGAGAGGCTGTAGTAATGACCAGCTCCCTGACAACCTGGCTTTCTAGAGCGATGATGTGGAGATGCCGGCGTTGGACTGGGGTGAACACAGTAAGAGTTTTAACAACACCAGGTTAAAGTCCAACAGGTTTATTTGGTAGCAAATACCATTAGCTTTCGAAGCGCTGCTCCTTCCCACTCCATCTGACGAAGGAGCAGTGCTCCGAAAGCTAATGGTATTTGCTACCAAATAAACCTGTTGGACTTTAACCTGGTGTTGTTAAAACTCTTACTACTTTCTAGAGTGAGCCCCTTTTTGTTCTGATAGAAGGCAGGCACGGTGATCAGGACAGGAAGAAATAGTTGATTCCGGAGTTGAGAGAGTTGGCTTATGAGTATAGATTGAGTAGACTGGGACTATACTCAGTGGAATTTAGAAGAATGAAGGGGGATCGTATAGAAACATATAAGATTATGAAGGGAATAGATAAGATAGAAGCAGGTAGGTTGTTTCCACTGGCAGGTGAAACTAGAACTGGAGGACATAGTCTCAAAATAAGGGGGAGCAGATTTAGGACTGAGTTGAGGAGGAACTTCTTCATCCAAAGGGTTGTGAATCTGTGGAATTCCCTGCCCAGTGAAGCAGTTGAGGCTACCTCATTGAATGTTTTTAAGGCAAAGATAGATAAATTTTTGAACAGTAAAGGAATTACAGGTTATGGTGAACGGGTGGGTAAGTGGAGCTGAGTCCACAAAAAGATCAGCCATGGTCTTATTGAATGGCGGAGCAGGCTCGAGGGGCCAGATGGCCTACTCCTGCTCCTAGTTCCTATGTTGTTATGTCGTAAGATTGCCAACTGCTTTATGGCAAATGGGAAGTCTGCCCGCCGTCATGTTGATGAGGAGCTCTTGGTAATCATCCCCCAAGATGCTGATGGTGGGGGGATTCAGTAATGGTGATGCTGTTAAAGGGGAGATAGATTCTCTCTGGTTGGAGATGGTCATTTCCATTGCGTGGCAAGAATATTACTTGCCACTTCTCAGCCCTAGCCTGAATGTTGTCAAAGTCATACGGACCTGCTTCCCTACCTGAGGAGTGGCGAATGATTTAAAATTGACTCATATGTTCATAAGATATAGGAGCAGAATTAGGCCATTCGGCCCATCGAGTCTGCTCCGCCATTCGATCATGGCTGATATGCTCCTCATCCCCATTTTGCCTGCCTTCTCCCCATCGATGCTCTTCTAGCTTAAATGCTGCCCTAATGTCAAGGGCAGTCACTCTTACCGCACTGTACCTACAATACAGCGCATGATCCATGCTGCCATCTACATTGTGACAGAGCAGACCTGAAAGCAGGAGAGGCCATTTGGCCCAACGGGTCTGCACCGACTCTCTGAGACAGTATCTTACCCAGGCCCTCTCGCCCCGACCTATCTCCACAACCCCACACATTTACCATGGCTAATCCCCTTAAACTACACATCTTGGGACACTAAGGGGCAATTTAGCATGGCCAATCGACCTAACCTACACATCTTTGGACTGTGGGAGGAAATTGGAGCACCCGAAGAAAACCCCCGCAGACACGGGGAGAACGTACAAACTCCACACAGCCAGTGACCCGAGGCTGGAATTGAACCCGGGTCCCTGGTCCTGTGAGTCAGCAGTGCTAACCATTGTGCCACCGTGCCACCCATCAGTGGAGATTGCTCAGTCTCTTGGCATGGAAGTCTTCAGGTATGTTTGAGCAGAGGTGAGCATGCAATCAATTAAATTGAATCATAAAATCCCACAGTGCAGAAGGAGGCCATTCAGCCCATCGGATCTGCACCGATAACAATCCCACCCAGGTCCTATTGCCATATCCCCATGTATTTACCCCGCTGGTCTCTCTAACCTATGCATCCCGGGACACTAAGGGGCACTTTTAGCATGGCCAATGCACCTAGCCCGCATATCTTTTTAGGCCAGATTTTTTTTTTTCAATTATCTTTGCTAACCAAGTGGAGGAGGATGTTCAAGCAATGGTGGCACAGTGGTTCGCACTGCTGTCTCACAGCGGCAGGGACACGGGTTCGATTCCCGGTTTGGGTCACTCCCTGTGTGGGAGTCTGCATGTTCTCCCCGTAACTGCATGGGTTTCCTCCGGGTGCTCCGGTTTCTTCCCGCATGCCAAAGGTGTGCGGGTTAGGTGGATTGGCTATGCTAAATTCTCCCTCAGTGTCAAGGAGATTAGCAGGGTAGATACGCAGGGAGGTGTTTCCACTGGCAGGTGAAACAAGAACTGGGGGCATAGCCTCAAAATAAGGGGGAGCAGATTTAGGACTGAGTTGAGGAGGAACTTCTTCACCCAAAGGCTTGTGTGGGATTGTTGTTGGTGCAGGCTCGACGGGCCGAATGGCCTCCTTCCACACTGTAGGAATTCTATGATTGAACGTGCTACCTCCAAAGCTATTGCTAGCTACAGCTGTACATGCAAGTGGCTGCTTCCATGACCCGAGTATAGATAACTGGCTGGCACAGCTGAGCTGTGAAAGTTAATGGCGAATCGTGTGAGATTTTCCACTCCACGGAGTAATGTGTAAAACTGCTGGACGGTGCATCATTGGACAATCACTGAAGCCAGCGTTAGCTCCCCCAAGACAATGTAACACTGGAGATGTAAGCTGCGAGAGGCTGCCGTACGTGGAATCGCTGATATTTTACTTGTTCTCAGCTTCTTGAGGATATTTTCAAGCGATGTTTGAAACGCACACTTCCAATCGCCAGTGACCTTCATCCTTCATTATTTGCCGTTTTGTGCCAGGGCCTTCTTGCTGTTTCTACACGGCGACGCAAGGATGTTGCGAGTTCACAACACAAAATTGAAATGTCAGCAGTGACGACTCACTGAGCAGTTCCCTGATGTGTATTTGATTACTACCAAGGTTCCACTTCAGAAATCATTGACAATTGCACCATAACCGGTGATTGTTGACTTTTTTTATTTTCTAGTATCGATTAAATACTGGGGATAGCAGCATCAGGCGTTTTTAGTAAGAAAAGTATCTATAACCAGAGGTATAAAGCAGTGGATGGGACATAAATGGTCTATTTATCAAACGCAGCAGACTGCGAGAAATTAGCTTGTAGCTTGTTGTGAGGCAATATCGGGGATCATGTCTTTTATATTTTAATTTATATATCCATTCATATTTTATTTAATTTCAGTATAATACATGTAGGGCTACATAGAGCAGGCCCAGAGAGCCAGGCCTCACCGGTGGGAAGGAAAGGGTTAATTCAGGCAACTAGAGGCCTGCTCTGCCGACAAATAACGACCAACGCATGCTCTCAACTTCTGATGTGCAGGAGATCGTTCCGAATTATCACGACAACGGGAGAACCGGCATTAAGACAGCCAGGTTCCATACAGTCCAGGGAGGGTATAATCCTCTGTAAAACACAATCATCTAGCAGAGGGTGCGGGGGTGGGGGGGGGCGCTATTGACACATCAATGCAAATCAGTTGGGCAAATACAATGCTTTGTCATTATAATCGGGTAAACGGAACTGTCCAAGAACTGATTAACAAAGTTGTACTGAACAATGCAGTCTGCATAATGAGATTAGAAGAACCATCTTGTATCCAACTCGAGGAATTAATATGCTAATGTAAACCTTTGTGACTCAAGACAGTACATTAACCTGTACCAATCTACCAGGGGCAGAGAAGGCCTCGCAGACAACCTGAGATTTCAGGCCGGAGTCCAGCTTTCCCTCGTGCATGTGGAGTAAAGCTTTTCTTGAAGTTTGACATGGTTCTCCAAAGCTCAACTCATTTTATTTCCCTCCTACAGAGCTGATAGGGGAATGAAGCAGCGTCGGAGTCTGTTCCGACTCGATTGGGCTTCTCAGTTCCCCTTTACAAGATTCGATGGGTCACTCATAGGTCACTGAGTTTCTGCTAACACTGGGGAATATCAGGCGATGATTCAAGTCATCGAGACTTTCATCAGAATCAGGTTTAACTTCCTAAAAATATTTGTTCCATCGATCGAAACATGTACGCTCTTGTTGAAAAGGCAGTGAGCAGGCCCACGGCAGGGGACATTTGTAAGTTTAAAGTTTCTTTATTAGTGTCACAAGCTTACATTAACTCTGCAATGAAGTTACTGTGAAAATCCCCTAGTTGCCACACTCTGGCGCCTCTTCGGGTACACTGAGGGAGAATTTAGCATGGCACCTAACCAGCACATCTTTTGGACTGTGGGAGGAAACCGGAGCACCCGGAGGAAACCCACGCAGACACGGGGGGAACGTGCAAACTCCACACAGACAGTGACCCAAGCTGGGAATTGAACCTGGGTCCCTGGCTTTGAGGCAGCATTGCTAACCACTGTGCCACCTTGTAGCGACAACACTTGTCTGTTTTAGACTCTCAATTTAGAATCGTAGAATCCCTACAGTGCAGAAGGAGGCCATTTGGTCCATCGAGTCTGCACCGACTCTCTGACAGAGCATCTTACCCAGGCCCAACCCCTTCCCACCCTATCCTCGGAACCCCGTGCATTTACCCCGCTAATCCCCCTAACCTACACATCTTGAGACATGAAGGGACAATTTAGCAATCCACTTAACCTGCACATCTTTGGACTGTGGGAGGAAACCCGAGCACCCGGAGGAAACCCACGCAGACATGGGGAGAACATAAAAGCTCCACCCAAGACAGTCATCCGAGGCTGGAATTGAATCCGGGTCCCTGGCGCTGTACCACCTTGTATCTACAGCACGTGTGTGTTTTGCACTCTCAACATAGGATCCCTACAGTGCAGAAGGAGGCCATTTTGACCATGGAGTTTGCACCGACTCTCTGTCAGGGTATCTTACCCAGGCCCAACCTCCCCGCCAACCCCCCTCTCCCCATCCTCGTAACGCCACGCCTTTACCCTGCTACTCCCCCTAACCTAACCTACACATCTTGGGACACTAAGGGACAATTTAGCAATCCATTTAACCTGCACATCTTCGGAGTGTGGGAGGAAACCAGAGGAAACCCACGCAGACACTGGGAGAACGTGCAAACTCCCCACAGCCACCCGAGGCCAGAATTGAACCCTGGTCCCTGGCACAGAGAGGGAGCAGTGCTAACCTCTGTGCCACTGTGCCGCATACATAGATGTAAAGCCAGGAACAACAAAATGATATTTGTACTCTGTCGCCTCACTGGCTGCAGATGAACTAATTCCAGCTGGAATTAACTCTGGGGCGGTACGGTGAAAGGTAAAGTCGCCTTATCCCAGATGACCATAGGATGCTCTCCCCTTTGAGGGGGAGAGCTGACTGGTGGTGATTTAAACTGAGAATTACCACACCACAGGTGAGGGACAAGGTTGAGAAGGGGCCTTCATGAATAACTTCAGCCGATACAGGAATTGAACCCACGCTGTTGGTGCCGCTCTGCATCACTGACCAGTTATTTTGTAACGGTCAGAGAAAAAGATCCATCAAACTGAGCAGTCGAAGCTTTCTGCGTTAAAAATAAAAATTACAGCGCACATGAGAGCTCTGTAATTTTGTTGTTGCTTACAACTTTGTACTTATTGAGGCTTGATAAACTTTTCCCCAGTTTGATAAGTGAGCAGAAAGTTGCAGTCCTTGCCTTGAGCTCTCGCTCTGTTGAATGCAGTATTTATGAATCTCAGACAGGAGTAATAGGATGGAGTTTTACTCGCTTAGGCGATATTGTTCTTGTATTTATCTCTGTCTGTCGTTTCATGAAATGATTGTTAGCTCAGGGTTGTTGTGAACTAATGAGATTTTTGAGGGCTTCACGTAGGGCAACCTGTTTAGCCAGAATTTCCAGGTGTAACCAAGAATACTCAAAACCTATCATTGAAGAAGGCTTTTTTTTGCTTTCAATTTTCTTTATTCATTCGTGGGACACGGACGTCGATGGCTGGGCCAGCATTTATTGCCCATCCCTAGTTACCTGAGACCAATTGAGAGTCAACCACATTGCTGTGGCTCTGGAATCACACATAGGCCAGATCAGGTAAAGACGGCAGATTTCCTTCCCTAAAGGACGTGAGTGAACCAGATGGGTTTTTAAAATTTATTCGTGGGACATGGGCGTCACTGGCTGGCCAGCATTTATTGCCCATCCCTAGTTGCCCTTGGAGGGCAGTTGAGAGTCAACCACATTGCTGTGGCTCTGGAGTCACAAGTAGGCCAGACCAGGTAAGGACGGCAGATTTCCTTCCCTAAAGGACATGAGTGAACCAGATGGGTTTTTCCAACAATCGACAATGGTTTCATGGTCATCAGTAGATTCTTAATTCCAGATTTTTTTTATTGAATTCAAATTCCATCATCTGCCGTGGTGGGATTCAAACCCTCAGAACATTAGCTGAGTTTCTGGATTAATAGTCTAGTGATAATACCACTCGGCCATCACCTCCTCTTCTTAATATATAGATGTTGTAAAATGAATTCTTACTGTTACAAGCAAATATTGAAAGCAATATTGTCAGAAATCTCATTTTTAAACAACCTGACGTGAATTAACAAATGTTTCATGGAAACGGTTTTGGGAAATAAACCGGGAGCTTAAGGAATGCATTGGAGATATTATTGAACTGTGTCTCCGATAGACAACAAACACCGCATTGCCTGATATAGAATTCACTTTCTATGCTTTGCAAATTGAACGTCAACTATTTTCAATAGGACAGTGGCTCCATGTAAAGTGTCCACCAAGTTTTACATTGCATGGGAAGGGAGGAAGTATACATTTCCGAGTCGTGGTCCCGTTCTCCGACAATGCTCATGATATTCCTGTCACCACACTGGCTGTTAGCAGTTTTCTAGAGCAGCACGGTGGCACAATGATTAACACTGCTGCCTCACTGCGCCAGGGATCTGGGTTTGATTCCGGACTTGGGTGATTGTCTGTGTGGCGTTTGCTCATTCTCCCCGTGTCTGCATGGGTTTCCTCCCACGCCCCAAAGTTGTGCAGGTTAGGTGGATTAGCCATGCTAAATTGCCTCTTGGTGCCCAAAGATGTGTAGGTTAGGTGGGTTGGCCATGCTAAATTGTCCTTAGTGTCCAAAGATGTGCAGGTTAGGTGGGTTGGCCATGCTAAATTGTCCTTAGTGTCCAAAGATGTGTAGGTTGGGGGATTAGCAAGGTAAATGTGTGGGGTTACGATGATAGGGCAGAGGCGGATCTGGGTAAGATGCTCTGTCGGAGACCCAATGAGCTGAATGGTCTCCTGCTGCACTGTAGGGATTCTATGAAGTTCCTGCCATTCCAAACTTATGCATAAAAGAAGTGGTTGTTTGTGTAGTGACGCCATCTGAGTCTTACAACAAACTTCTGAATCTGTTTTCCTGAATGTAAATACAGCAAACTGTAATAATGCACTTCACAATCTCTGGAAATTCCAAAAAGAATCACTGCTAATAAACTACTTCTAAAGTGTAGGGCTGGTTTGATGACCCCCCTCCCCCACCCTGTGTTTTTAGCTGGAGTGGGTGGGGTAGGTGAAACAGGCGGCTAGCTCGTAGACCTTTAAGGACTGTGTTGAGGAGGAAGTTCTTCTCTCAGAGGGTGGTAAACCTCGATTGGAGGCTCAGTCACTGGGTGTGATGAGAATAGAGCTCGATAGGTTTCCAGACACAAAAGACTTCATCGGGGATACGGGGATGGTGTTGGAAGAAAGGTGTTGAGGGGAAGATCAGCCATGATCGAATTGAATGGCAGAGCAGGGAGCAGGCTCGAAGGGCTGAGTGGCCTACTCCTGTCCTATGTTCTTCGCCACCTTCCCACGTTCTCAAAACATGGTAGGCAGACTGGGACTAAGCTTGCTATTTTAAAAACACTATCAGTGGGCAATTGAGCTTGTTAATAAACCGAATAATGAAAATATTACCCAAATAGCTTTTGAACTCATGGCTTTCTTAACCTGAAATGAGAGTGCTACCATTTCACGCAGTCAGATAACAACATAAAAGAATAAACATTAAAGCAATAAAATTTCAGCTTTGACAAAGGGTCATCTGGACTCGAAGCATCAGCTCATTTCTCTCCTTACAGATGCTGCCAGACCTGCTGAGAGTTTCCAGCATTTTCTCCTTTGGTTTCAGATTCCAGCATCCGCAGTAATTTGCTTTTATCCAACATAAAAGCAGAGTTCACAGAAAGTGGTTTGTGGAGGAGCTGTTGTAAAGGGACAGTCAAACCCCAAACACGACTTCAATGTTTCCTTCCCGACCTCCTCCTCTAACCAAAAAGAAAAAGTCACGGTGAGGACCACGAGCAAGGGAAAGTCGCCAAGGAGCAGGCAGAGGGCGGAGCAGCACTGTGAGTATAAATCTAACTTATCTCGGGGATCCGTGGCCTCGCCTCCAGGGAGCAGGCGGAGCAGCAGCAGCAGCAGCAGCACGGGGAGTATAGATCTAACTTACCTCGGGGATCCGCGGCCTAGTCTCCAGGGAGCAGATAGAGTAGCACTGCGAGTATAAAACTAACTTACCTCGGAGATCTGCGGCCTGGACTCCAGGGAGCACAGTAAGAAGTCTCACAACACCAGGTTAAAGTCCAACAGGTTTATTTGGCAGCAAATACCATAAGCTTTCGGAGCACTGCTCCTTCGTCAGATGGAGTGGATATCTGCTCTCAAACAGTGCACAGACACAGAAATCAACTTACAGAATACTAATCAGAATGCGAATCTCTAAAGCCAGTCAGGTCTTAAAGGTACAGACAATGTGGGTGGAGGGAGCATTCAACACAGGTTAAAGAGATGTGTATTGTCTCCAGACAGAACAGCTAGTGAGATTCTACAAGCCCAGGAGGCAAGCTGTGGGGGTTACTGATAATGTGACATAAATCCAACATCCCGGTTTAGGCCGTCCTCATGTGTGCGGAACTTGGCTATCAGTTTCTGCTCATCGACTCTGCACTGTCGTGTGTCGTGAAGGCCGCCTTGGAGAACACTTACCTGAAGATCCAAGGCTGAATGCCCGTGACTGCTGAAGTGCTCCCCCACAGGAAGAGAACAGTCTTGCCCGGTGATTGTCGAGCGGTGTTCATTCATCCGTTGTCGTAGCGTCTGCATGGTTTCCCCAATGTACCATGCCTCGGGACATCCTTTCCTGCAGCGTATCAGGTAGACAATGTTGGCCAAGTTGCAAGAGTAGATACCGTGTACCTGGTAGATGGTGTTCTCACGTGAGATGCACGGTACCTACTCTTGCAACTCGGCCAACATTGTCTACCTGATACGCTGCAGGAAAGGATGTCCCGAGGCATGGTACATTGGGGAAACCATGCAGACGCTACGACAACGGATGAACGAACACCGCTCGACAATCACCGGGCAAGACTGTTCTCTTCCTGTGGGGGAGCACTTCAGCAGTCACGGGCATTCAGCCTTGGATCTTCAGGTAAGCGTTCTCCAAGGCGGCCTTCACGACACACGACAGCGCAGAGTCGCTGAGCAGAAACTGATAGCCAAGTTCCGCACACATGAGGACAGCCTAAACCGGGATGTTGGATTTATGTCACATTATCAGTAACCCCCACAGCTTGCCTCCTGGGCTTGTAGAATCTCACTAGCTGTTCTGTCTGGAGACAATACACATCTCTTTAACCTGTATTGAATGCTCCCTCCACCCACATTGTCTGTACCTTTAAGACCTGGCTGGCTTTAGAGATTCGCATTCTAATTAGTATTCTGTAACTTGATTTCTGTGTCTGTGCACTGTTTGAGAGCAGATATCCACTCCATCTGACGAAGGAGCAGTGCTCCGAAAGCTTATGGTATTTGCTACCAAATAAACCTGTTGGACTTTAACCTGGTGTTGTGAGACTTCTTACTGTGCTTACCCCAGTCCAACGCCGGCATCTCCACATCCAGGGAGCAGGCAGACCAGCACTGCGAGTATAAAACTAACTTCTGGAAAAAAAAACCTGAAAAAGGACGCTGTGACCTGATTCGCAGGTAGGAAATCTGTGCTAAATCTGAAAAAGAACATAGCAAAACTAAAAAAAAACAAATTAAATTAATTAACTAAATAGAGATGGCTGGGCAGGTGATATGCTGTAGTTGTATGATGTGGGAGCTGGCAGATCCCATTGCAAGCTGCAGTGACGTCTGCAGCAAGTGTTGGTTGCTGGAAGAACTTCAACTCAGAATTGATGAGCTGGAGTCTGAGCTTCAGATGCTGTGGCACATCTGGGAGGGAGAGAGTTACCCGGACACTTTGTTTCAGGAGGTGGTCACACCCGGTAGATTAGACACCTCTAATTCGGTCAGTGGTCAGGGACAGCAGGGTGCAACTGCAAGTGAGACAGTTAGAGGGGTCCTGAATTCAGGAACTGAGGAGCCGGAGCTCTTGACCTTGTCCGACAGGTGTGAGGTACTTGTTCCCTGTGTGGATGAGGAAAAGGGCTGTAGGGAGGATGAGCTAGCCGACCACTGCACCGTGGTACGGGAGGCCATTCAAGAGGGGGGAGCAGAAAGACAAATGGAAGTTGTAGGGGATTCTATAATTAGGGGGATTGATAACATCCTTTGTAAGCCAGATCGTGAGTCCCGCATGGTATGTTGCCTGCCCGGTGCCAGGGTGAGGGACATTTCTGACTGGCTTGAAAGGATATTGGAGTGGGAGGGGAAGGATCCAGTTGTTGTGGTCCACGTCGGGACAAACAACATAGGCAAGACTAGGAAAGAGGACCTGTTTGGGGATTATCAAACACTAAGAACTAAATTAAAGAACAGGTCCTCAAAGGTTATAATCTCTGGATTACTACCCGAGCCACATGCAAATTGGCATAGAGATGAGAGAATTAGGGAATTTAACACATGGCTAAAGGAATGGTGCAGGAAAGAGGGGTTCCATTTCATGGGGCATTGGCTTCAGTATTGGAACAGGAGGAACCTGTACCATTGGGAGGGTCTTCACCTGAACTGATCTGGGACCAGTGTTCCAGCGAAAAGGATAAATAGGGTGGTCACAAGGGCTTTAAACTAGCAAGCTGGGGGGAAGGGAAGAGGAAAACTATGGGAAATACAATGGTTAATAGAAAGCAAAGCAGCAGGTTAGCATGTGGGAAGATGATTCAAACTATATCAAAAATCAGGAACAAAGTTAAAAGGAAGGAGAACTCAGGAGACGTTATTAGTCGAGGTGTTAGAATTCAAAAGAAGGCACAAAAACTAGCATTAGGGCACTTTACCTGAAATCTTGTAGCAAGTTGACAGCACAAATCATTGCAAACGAGTATGATTTGGTGGCCATTACAGAGGTTGCAGGATGGTCACGACTGGGAGTTAAATATCCAGGGGTATCAGATTGTTCGGAAGGACAGACAGGAAGGTAAGGTAGGTGGTGTAGCTCTGATATTTAAGGATGATATCAGGGCGTCCTGTGAGAGATGATATAGGTTCGATGGATAAAAAGGTTGAATCCATTTGGGTGGAAATTAGAAATAGTAAGGAGAAAAAGTCACTGATAGGCGTAGTCTATAGGCCACCAAATAATATCACGGTGGAACGAGAAATAAACAAGAAATAATTGATGCATGTAAAACTGGTACAGCAATTATCATGGGGGATTTTAATCTACATGTCGATTGGTCAAACCAGGTCGGTCAAGGCAGCCTTGAGGAGGAGTTCATAGAATGTATCTGCGATAATTTCCTTGAACAGTATGTAATGGAATCTACGAAGGGGCAAGCTATCCTAGATCTGGTCCTGTGTAATGAGACAGGAATAATTAATGATCTTACAGTTAGGGATCCTCTCGGAAGAAGCAATCACAGCATGGTTGAATTTAAAATACAGATGGAGCATGAGAAGGTAAAATCCAACACCAACGTCTTGTGCTTAAACAAAGGAGACTAAACTGGGATGAGGGAGGAGTTGGCTAAGGTAGACTGGGAGCAAATATTTTATGGTGGGACAATTGAGGAACAGTGGAGGACTTTCAAAGCGATCTTTCACAGTGCTCAGCAAAAGTATATACCAGTGATAAGGAAGGACTGTAGAAAAAGAGATAATCAGCCATGGATATCTAAGGAAATAAAGGAGGATATCAAATTGAAAGAAAATGCATACGAATTGGCAAAGATTAGTGGGAAACTAGAGGATTGGGAAATCTTTAAAGGTCAACAGAAAGCCGTGAAAGAAGCTTTAAAGAAAAGTAAGATGGATTATGAGAGTAAACGAGCTCAGAATATAAAGACAGACAGTAAAAGTTTCGACAAATATATAAAACTAAAAAAGAGTGGCTAAGGTAAACATTGGTCCTTTAGAGGATGAGAAGGGGGATTTAATAACGGGAGTGAAGAAATGGCTGAGGCATTGAACAGGTATTTTGTGTCGGTCTTCACAGTGGAAGACACAAATAACAGGCTAAAAATTGATGACAGGAAGGCTATGGCAGATGAGGATCTTGAAACGATCATTATCACTAAAGAGGTAGTGTTGGGCAAGCTAATGGGGCTAAAGGTAGACAAGTCTCCTGGTCCTGATGGAATGCATCCCAGGGTACTAAACGAGATGGTGGGGGAAATAGCAAATCCACTAGTGGTAATTTACCAAAATTCGCTGGACTCTAGGGTGGTTCCCGCAGATTAGAAAACAGCAAATGTGACGCCTCTGTTTAAAAAAGGAGGTAGACAAAAGGCGGGTAACTATAGGCCAGTTAGCTTAACCTCTGTAGTAGGGAAAATGCTTGAATCTATCATCAAGGAAGAAATAGTGAGACATCTGGATAAAAATTGTCCCATTGGGAAGATGCAGCATGGGTTCATGAAAGGCAGATCAGGTTTGATTAATTTGGTGAAATTCTTTGAGAACATTATGTGCGCAGTGGATAATGGGGAACCTGTGGATGTGGTGTATCTGGATTTCCAGAAGGCATTTGACAAGGTGCCGCACCAAAGACTGCTGCATAAGATAAAGGTGCACAGTGTTATGGGTAATGTATTACCATGGATAGAGGATTGGTTAACTAACAGAAAGCAAAGAGTGGGGGTAAATGGGTGTTTTTCTGGTTGGCGATCAGTGACTAGTGGTGTGCCTCAGGGATCAGTGTTGGGACCGCAATTGTTTATGATATACATAGATGATTTGGAGTTGGGGACCAAGTGTAGTGTGTCAAAATTAGCAGATGACACTAAGATGAGTGGTAGAGCAAGGTGTGCAGTGGACTCTGAAAGCCTGCAAAGGGATATAGATAATCTAAGTGAGCGGGCGAGGGTCTGGCAGATGGAGTACAATGTTGGTAAATGTGAGGTCATCCATTTTGGTAGGAAAAGACAAAATGGACCATTATTTAAATGGTAAAAAATTGCAGCATGCTGCTGTGCAGAGGGACCTGGGTGTCCTTGTGCATGAATAACAAAAAGGTGGTTTGCAGGTGCAGGTAATTAAGAAGGCAAATGGAATTTTGTCCTTCATTGCTAGGGGGATGGAGTTTAAAAACAGCAAGGTTATGTTGCAGCTGTATAAGGAGCTGGTGAGGCCACACCTGGAGTACCGTGTACAGTTTTGGTCTCCTTACTTGAGAAAGGATATACTGGCACTGGGGGGGGGTGCAGAGGAGATTCACTAGGTTGATTCCGGAGGTGAGAGGGTTGGCTTATGAGGAGAGACTGAGTAGACTGGGACTATACTCGTTGGGATTCAGAAGAATGAGGGGAGATCTTTTGTAACATACAAGATTATGAAGGGAATAGATAAGATGGAAGTAGGGAAGTTGTTTCCACTGGCGGGTGAAACTAGAACTAGGGGGCATAGCCTCAAAACAAGGGGGAGCAGATTTAGGACTGAGTTGAGGAAGAACTTCTTCACACAAAAGGTTGTGAATCTGTGGAATTCCCTGCCCAGTGAAGCAGTTGAGGCTACCTTATTGAATGTTTTTAAGGCAAAGATAGATAAATTTTTGAACAGTAAAGAAATTAAGGGTTATGGTGAGCGGGCGGGTAAGTGGAGCTGAGTCCACGAAAAGATCAGCCATGATCTTATTGAATTGCGGAGCAGGCTCGAGGGGCCAGATGGCCTACTCTTGCTCCTAGTTCTTATGTTCTTATGTTATATGTAAAATCTTTTTCTAAAAACTGACCAACTTTTTATTATTTGCCAATTTTTCAAAGAAACAATGGAACAGGTACCTGCACACTTTCTCCTCTGAAGGACAAGGACAATTTACTCTATAATGGACTTCATTGCATTTAATTAATCTCTAGGAGAAAAGTTTGGCATAAATTCGAACTGATTTATGGCAGCACTTTAGCTTTAACAATGCAATCAAACAAAACTGCAGAACTTTCATTCACGTTGGCCTCTCTTCCAATCAACCTTTGCCTGACACACTTCACAAGCAACAATCTAAAGTTGGAAGTTTATTTATTAGTCACAAGTAGGCTTACATTAACACCACAATGAAGTTACTGTGAAAATCCCCTAGTCGCCACACTCTGGCACCCTGTTCGGGTACACTGAGGGAGAATTTAGCACGGCCAATGCACCGAACCAGCACGTCTGTCGGAGCACCCGGAGGAAACCCACGCAGACATGAGGAGAACGTGCAAACTCCACACAGACAGTGACCCAAGCCGGGAATCGGACCTGGGTCCCTGGCGCTGTGAGGCAACAGTGCTAACCACTGTGCCATCGTGCCACCCCCAGGGGAAAGGGACATAAACAGGCTGTGTCCTGGTAATGCTCCTTGCCACTGCCTCCTGGAACACGTTGGCACTGCCAGAGACCTGGTAGTGCCAACCTGTGCCAGAGGGGCAGTTCTGGGGCATTGCCAGGGAGGGCATTAGCGGGAGACTCTTGGGGGCATTTACGTATGGTGGTGGAGAGTGTATTTCTTGTCCTGTTTTTTAACTTTATTTTGTTTACAGATGACGCAAACACCACCCACCCTTTTCTTAGTTGTCAAAGTGTGAATATTCCAGGAGAAAACAGGTCATTGGAGCTGAAGAGCTCCACACCGGTTTTCACACCAGAACTGATACAAAATTCTGGTGAGATTTCCCCCGCAGGCTAACAAAAATATCACACAGAAATGAAATAGATGACCGTGAAGTTCCAGCAGATGGCAGCTCATTTTAAAGAATTTTTCATAAGAACATCCACCACTTAAACAATACAGCACAGGAAGAGGCCCTTCAGCCCAACAAGCCTGTGCCGATACGTGGTTTCTATCCCTCTGTTCGCCTCCCATTCATGTGCCTATCATGATACACCTTGAATGTTGCTAATGTGCCTGCTTCCACCACCTCCACTGGCAGTGTGTTCCAGGCACCCACCACCACCCTCTGTGTGAAAAACGTTCCCTGCACCTCTCCCCTAAACCTACCCCTCTCACCTTAACCCTAGGCCTTCTTGTAATTGACCTTTCCACTCTGTGAAAAAGCCTCTGACTATCCACCTTATGCATGGCTCTCATAATTTTGTAGACTTCTATCAGGTTGCCCCAGAGTGTTTGAGCCTCTCATTTGCTGTAAAGGGGACGTGAGTTCTACTTCTTCATAAAATATCTTTACTTCTTTGATCCAACTCCGCACACAATTCTCCATCAAGAAACAATGCCACCTGTGGGCCCCTTTATATATCAGTGACTTCTATTGAATAAGTGACATCAAATTAGGAGTTGATTGGAAGGTCTGTTAACCCATTCCTGACACACAGCCTCCATCTTTCCAGTGTACCAAGTACACGGTACATGCTCTTGCGACTCGGCCAACGTTGTCTACCTGATACGCTGCAGGAAAGGATGTCCCGAGGCACGGTACTTTGGGGAGACCATGCAGATGCTACGACAATGGATGAATGAACACCGCTCCACAATCACCAGGCAAGAATGTTCCCTTCCTGTCGGGGAACACTTCAGCAGTCAAGGGCACTCAGCCTCTGATCTTCGGGTAAGTGTTCTCCAAGGCAACCTTCAAGACACACGACAATGCAGAATCACCGAGCAGAAACTGATAGCCAGGTTCCGCACACATGAGGACGGCCTCAACCGGGATCTTGGGTTCATGTCACACTATCTGTAACCCCCACGACTTGCCTGGGATTGTGGTCGGTGCAGACTCAATAGGCCAAATGGCCTCCTTCTGCACTGTAGAGATTCTATAGAAATGAATCCCTGGCTTTACACTGTTCCAATGCACCATATTAACAACTCGATCTGACCGCTTTTGTAACGTGATGCCTAACACCATCAAGCAGATGTTAAATGTTCACCATAGCAATATAGTGCTAGACCAGTTTGATTTGAGTATTTGATTGCAGCAGAGTCAATTAGAAATATAAGATTCAAATTGTGGAAAGATGCAGTTTTTTTGTACAAATAGTACATATGCATGGAATCTGCCACCTTCACAGTTACAGTGATAGTAATAACTTAGTGATAGTCATCTAGTTCACCTTTCTTCTCAAATTTCTCTGGTTTTACATATTTTGTGACTATTTAGTCTCACTCGTTACTCCGTAAGAAGTCTCACAACACCAGGTTAAAGTCCAACAGGTTTATTTGGTAGCACGAGCTTTCGGAGCGCTGCTCCTTCATCAGGTGAGTTAAGGATTTGTTTCACAAACAGGGCATATATAGACACAAACTCAATTACAAGATAATGGTTGGAATGCGAGTTTTAACAGGTAATCAAGCCTTTACAGGTGCAGACAATGTGAATGGAGAAAGGGTTAAGCACAGGTTAAAGAGGTGTGAATTGTCTCCAGACAGGACAGTTAGTGAGATTTTGCAAGCCCAGGCAAGTCGTGGGGGTTACAGATAGTGTGACATGAACCCAATATCCCGGTTGAGGCCGTCCTCATGTGTGCGGAACTTGGCTATCAGTCTCTGCTCAGCAATTCTGCGTTGTCGTGTATTGTGAAGGCCGCCTTGGAAAACGCTTACCTGAAGATCAGAGGCTGAATGCCCTTGACTGCTGAAGCGTTCCTCAACAGGAAGAGAACATTCCTGCCTGGTGATTGTCGAGCGGTGTTCATTCATCCGTTGTCGTAGCATCTGCATGGTCTCCCCAATGTACCATGCCTCGGGACATCCTTTCCTGCAGCGTATCAGGTAGATAATGTTGGCCGAGTTGCAAGAGTAGGTACCGTGTACCTGGTGGATGGTGTTCTCACGTGAGGTGATGGCATCCATGTTGATCTACTTGCCTTCAAACAACCACGCAACCACAAACAGACCATTATACACAGCAAATTACCCAACCTTCAGGAGAACAGTGACCACGACACCACACAACCCTGCCACAGCAACCTCTGCAAGACGTGCCGCAGACGTGAGACTTCTTACTGTGCCCATCCCAGTCTAACGCCGGCATCTCCATATCATTGTTACTCTGTATAAACTGATCCTCATTCTGGGCAGAGTTTTCCTGTCCTGCCCGTCACAGGAATCGTAGCAGGCAGGGGCAGACCAAGCAAAGGTCCGTTAACCTCAGGTGGGATTTTCTGGTTTCACGGCCAAAAAAATCGCACTTAAGTCTTTCACGTTTTGCTCTGAGTTACCCAGATGAGATGGGAAGCATTGACTTGAGTTCCAATCTTCTATTCTTTCTTTTGAAACCAGTATGGTTACGGAGGAAAATAGAATTATTAGCTCTGACAACTGTTAACCACTGTGCCGCACGAAAGAAAAAAGTACAAGTTATGATCTGTTGAGCCAGATATCGGCTCTGAGACCTGACTGCAGTAACATCCGCCGGGATTGTGACACAAGTGAATGCAGAACGACAGAAACAGATACATGACGAGAGGGAGATGAGGTCAAAACCAGTCTCTGTTGGTCCAAACTGTGCAAAGCCTCATGGAGATCGAGAGATTCAAAGAATTGAAGTTCAAAGATCACATCGACTGTGTGCAGCCCTTTCAGATACAATGACTTGGGCCTGGCAAAGTTTCACACACTGTCACATCTGTTTTCGTTCTGTAGCTTTCTGCTAACCACCTGCACCAACTCTCCAAAGAGCATCTTACCCAGGCCCAAATTCACCCCCGCCCCTCCACCGCCCACCCCCTCCCATGCCCCCCTCCCATGCCCCCCTACCCCCCGCCACCCCCACCGCCCCCTCCCCCGCTCCCCCGCTCCCCCGCCCCCTCCCCGCCACTCCCCCCCCACCGCCCCCCCCACCGCCCCCCCCACCGCCCCCCCCACCGCCTCCCCGCCCCCTCCCCACACCCCCCCCCCTCACACCCCCCCCCCCCCCCTCACACCCCCCCCCCTCACACCCCCCCCCCCCCCCCCCTCGCACCCCACCTGCCTCCCCCCATCCTGTCTCCGTAACACTGGGCATTTACTACGGCTAATCCATCTAACCTGCACATCTTTGGACTGTGGGAGGAAACCGGAGCACCCAGAGGAAACCCACGCAGACATGGGGAGAATGTGCAAACTCCACACAGACAGTGACCCAAGTCAGGAATTGAACCCGGATCCCTGGTGCTGTGAGGCAGCAGTGCTAACCACTGTGCCACCATGCAATACTCTGATGAAGGTTAATGCTTAGTTCTGCAGTTAAATGAGAGGCTGTGTGTCTGGCCAAATTATACTCCCCAGTGTTGGTGATCATTATATCTGTGCGCATGTATGTGTTGTGGAGAGTATTGAAAGAGGCACTCCCTGATTTCAGTCAGTGTGACATTCAGTCACACATCCTGGGGCACACAATCTGTGCGGCGCTTAGCACTCTCATTCAAAGAACAAAGAACAGCACAGCACAGGAACAAGGCCTTCGGCCCTCCATGCCTGCGCCAATCATGTTTGCCTATCTAGACCAACTGCTTATATCCCTCTGTTCCCCATTTGTTCAAATGCCTATCAAGATAAGTCTTAAATGTCGCTAATGTGTCTGCCTCAACCACCTCACAGTAAATTCCGGGCCCCCACCACGCTCTGTGTAAAAAAACTTCCCCCGCACATCTCCACTGAACCTTTCCCCCCTTATCTTGAACTTGTGCCCCCTTGTAATTGTCATTTCTACCCATGGGAAAAAGCTTCCAACTGTTCACCCTATCCATACCCCTCATAATTTTATAAACTTCTATCAGGTCACCCACTCAGCCTCCATCTTTCCAGGGAGAACAATCCCAGTTTATTCAATCTCTCCTCATAGCTAATACCCTGAATTCCAGGCAACATCCTGGTAAACCTTTTCTGCACTCTCTCCAAAGCCTCCACCTCCTTTGTCAATGTCTTCTAAAAGGGAAAAAAAATACAGAGCTTCAGCTTGGAATTCGCTGTAATTGGTACAAAAATAACAATGCTTTATCTTCTTAACCTATTTTGCAAAACTGTACCCTGTCAAGACGGGCTAAGATTTGAAAAATAAAGCATGGCAACTGCTGGGTTAGTCTCCACCAAAATTTCAATTGGTAGCCACCAGGGTGTGAGAAAAAGTCCCTGAGTAGAGAGCCACTTAAGCAGTGCGTGAAGTGCTCTTAACAGCTTTGCCTGCGACACGAGCACTCTCATTGTATAGTGCCAGTGACCTTGTACTTTGCTACAAGCTGCTGAGGTACTCTCGCACTCAGCAAAGTTGTCTGAAGGCATGGGGAGAGAAAAAAGTGGTACCTGAAATACGCCTCTTAATATGCATTCTGATCTGATGTACCCCGGTGACAGGTGATTTATCAGCTCCGCAGTGAAATGGTTTATGTTAATCGTGTAGCGCCAAAGGTGGAATCTGAATTTAATTTCAAAGTTAATAGAACAACAGTAAAGGAGACTTTTCAGCTTCATATTCACATTGATGCCATTATGGGTCATTTTGAACTTGGTTTATTATACACCCCAAAATGCGAAAGCCATAGAGTCATAGAGGTTTACAGCATGGAAACAGGCCCTTCGGCCCAACTTGTCCATGCCGCCCCTTTTCTTTAATCACTAAGCTAGTCTCATTTCCCCGGGGAGGTAATGACCTAATGTTATTGATAATACCTGATAATTGATACCTGGTATTGATAATACCCGATAATGCCATAAGGCCATCATCTCCCCAAGCAATTGGGATAATAAGAGGAGGCAATGGCCTCATGATATTATCGCTAGACTATTAATCCAGAAGCTCAGCTAATGATCTGAGAACCTGGATCTGGAACAGATGCACCATAGAAAGCATTCTTTCTGGTTGTATCACAGCTTGGTATGGCTCCTGCTCTGCCCATGACTGCAAGGAACTACAAAAGGTCATGAATGTAGCCCAATCCATCACGCAAACCAGCCTCCCATCCATTGACTCTGTCTACACTTCCCGCTGCCTCGGCAAAGCAGCCAGCATAATCAAGGACCCCACGCACCCCGGACATTCTCTCTTCCACCTTCTTCCTTCGGAAAAAAGATAGAAAAATCTGAGGCCATGTACCAACTGACTCAAGAACAGCTTCTTCCCTGCTGCTGTCAGACTTTTGAATGGACCTACCTCGCATTAAGTTGATGTTTCTCTACACCCTAGCTATGACTGTAACACTGCATTGTGCACTCTCTCCTTTCCTTCTCTATGAACGGTATGTTTTGTCTGTAGAGCGCGCAAGAAACAGTACTTTTCACTGTATGTTAATACATGTGACAATAATAAAGCAAATCAAATCAAAACCTGGATTCGAATCCCATCACGGCAGATGGTGAAATTTGAATTCAATTTTAAAAATCTGGAATTGAAAGATGACTGTGAAACCATTGTTGATTGTTGTAAAAACCCATCTGGTTCACTAATGCCCTTTAGGGAAGGAAATCTGCCATCCTTACCTGGTCTGGAAAATGTGACTCCAGAGCCACAGCAACGTGGTTGACTCTCAACTGCCCTCCAAGGGCAATTAGGGATGGGCAATAAATGCTGGCCAGCCAGCAATGCCCATGTCGCATGAATGAATATTTAAAAAATCATTGTTGACTATTTGCTCCTGAGTTGTAGCTTTGTTGTAACCTTGCTGACTGACTGCTGCTCAAGTCCTACAAACGTCCACTGGCACTTTCTCCATTAAACTGTTACTTCCCTTGTCTTTAACTGGTGTCCAATCATGCAGCAGTCACAAAATGTATATCTTTGGGATTTAGATTTTTTTGGGAGAATGGAATGAGACATAAGGAGCGGGATTTTCCGGCCGCCCTTTCCCCAAGACCGGAAAATCCCACCCTAGGTCAACAGGCCTTTGCATGATCCGTGTCCCGCCTGCTACGATTCCTGTAGCGGACAGGACGGGAAAATTTCGCCCAAGGCCTCTGGAAATCCAGTGGTGTAATATTGCGCCATTTCTCCCTCACTGTTAAGCCGTTGACCTGATGAAGGGATGGGGCTGGTATGTAGCAGAGCGGTGGCTGGGGACGGATCGAGATTGTAAACTGAGTGAGCAAGGATTGGCTGAAAGCTCATGTGGGAGGAGGTCACAGAATCAGCAGTGAGAGCTCGGTTGGCACTTGTTATATCTGCATATTATTTGTGAAGCTTGGAGGAAAGCAAAGATTCACAGGGTGGCACGTTGGCATAGTGGTTAGCAGTAATGCCTCACAGCGCCAGGCACCCAGGTTCAATTCCAGCCTTGGGTGACTTTCCATGTGTAGTTCGCACATTCTCCCCTTATCTGCGTGGGTTTCCCCCGGGTGAATCATAGAATCCTTACAGTCCAGAAGGAGGCCATTTGGCCCATCGAGTCTGTGCCAACTCTCTGACAGAGTGTCTTACCCATCCTCTCCCCATAACCCACACATTGACCATGGAACTAAGGGGCTATTTAGCATGGCCAATCCAAATAAGCTGCACATCGTGACTGCGTAGGTTTCCTCCGGGTGCTCCGGTTTCCTCCCACAGTCCAAAGATGTGCGGGTTAGGTTGATTGGCCATGCTAAAATTGCCCCTTAGTGTCCTGCGATGTGTAGGTTAGAGGGATTAGCGGGTAAAATATGTAGGGATATGGGGGTAGGGCCTGGGTGGGATTGTGGTCGGTGCAGACTTGATGGGCCAAATGGCCTCTTTCTGTACTGTAGGGTTTCTATGATTTCTATGATCTTTGGATTGTGGGAGGAAACCGGAGCACCCAGAGGAAACCCACGCAGACACGGGGAGAACATGCAAACCCCACACAGACAGTGACCCGAGGCCGGGATTGAATCCGGGTGCTCCAGTCTCCTTCTTTGGTATTCTTGTCTTGATGAGTGTGAGACAAAAAACTTTGCCTTTCTTTCCGGCAACACACAATATCTATACACGCCCATTCTCATACTCAACCTGAAACTTCCCACGGTTTGGAATTGTCGTGCTGTGTAAACTCAATGTTTGCTTATCCTTTCATCTTTCAATCCACTTCCTATCCAAAACATAATCATCGCCATTAACAGGGCGCAGAGACAGATTAGACTATCATAAATGTAAGCCTTGCACTGAATTTCAAATACTCAAGGAACTCAAATAAAAGCTATTTAAATCGTGTTACAGATTTACATTAAAAATCACACTGGGGCAGGTTGCAAATACAAATAAAGTGGCATTCATTTGTGTAGAGTCGGCATCCTCAGGATTAACTTGACCTCATGGGATTGGTCTGAAGTAGTGTCATTTACATTGCGTGTGTAGTGGGTGGCTAAGTGGAGTAAACTCACTCAGTAAAGAGACATGGGGGAGTGAACTTGAGCTCTATTGTACCTGTTTTTTGAGACAACGCCCAAGAAAATTTGTAGTCAATGGGAATGAAGGGGAAACTCTGGTTGGGGTTATACTGAGCACAAAGGCTGTGGTTGCTGGAAACCATTCAACCCACCACCATGCGAATTCCTCAGAGTCGTGTCCACCCATCTTCAGCTATATCATCAATGAGCTTCCCTCCATCATAAGATCAGCAGTACAGGAGTTCACTGATCATTGCACAGTGTTCAGTACCATTCTCCAATAATGAAACATTGCCCACATTCCAGCAAGCTCTGGGCAACATTCGGGCACTGATAAGCGACAAATAACATTTGTGCTTCATAAGTACCAGGCAATGACCATCTACAATAAGAGAGAATCTAAACGTTTCCTCTTCATGTTCAGAACCATTTCCGTCACTGAATCTCCCGCCATCAACATATTGTGGGCTTACCATTGAACTGGACTCGCCATATAAGCTCCTGCAAGAGCAATTCTGCAGAGAGTTACTCACCTTCTGACTCCCCAAAGCATGTTTGCCACCTACAAGGCACAAGTCAGGAGTGTGGTGGGATACTCCCCACTCGCCTGGATGAGTGCGGCTCCAACAACACTCAAGAAGCTCAACACCTTCCAGGACAAAGCAACCCACTTAATTGACAACACATTCACAACCTTAACCATTCACTCCCTCCATCACCGACTCATGGGGACTGCAGTGTGTACCATTTACCGGATGCACTGCAGTAACTCGTTAAGCCTCCTTCAACTGCACCTTCCAAACCTGCAATCTCTGCTACCTATAAGGATATGATGTGGAGATGCCAGCATTGACTGGGGTGGGCACACGAAGAGGTCTCACAACGCCAGGTTAAAGTCCAACAGGTTTATTTAGAATCACGAGCTTTCGGAGCGCTGCTCCTTCATCAGATGAGTCCTATAAGGATAAGTTGATGCATGGGGACACCAACTCCCGTAAATTACCCTCCAAGCCACACGCCATCCCAAGCTAGAACTGTATCACCATTCCTTCAACATCACTGGATAAAAATCCTGGAATTCTCTCCCACGGAGAACAGTAGGTGCATCAACAACACAACAATTCAAGAAGGTGGCCTACCACCATTTTTTAAGGGGAAATAGGGATGGGCAGCAAATGCTGGGATAGTTGGAAAGAATCTCAAATTAAAGATGTTCCATGGATATTTCTAAAATAACTTCAGCTACAAATATAAAACCCTAACTTGTACCTCTGAGATTAAGTGCAAACTATCAATATCTGAATAGGAAGCTTGTTGCACAAATGATTTGTTATTTCTTCCCCGACCAAAATATTAGAATCATAGAATCCGACAGTGCAGAATGAGGCCATTCGGCCCATCGAGTCTGCACCAACCACAATCCCACCCAGGCTCTATCCCCATAATCCCATACATTTACCCGAGCTGGTCCCCCTGTCACTAAGGGGCAATTTAGTGTATTATAAATCACTGTTTTAGAATACTTATAGTGCAGAAGGAGGCCATTTGGCCCATCGAGCCTGCACTGACAACAATCCCACCCAGGCCCTATCCCTGTCACCCCTCGTATTTAGCCCACTAAGCCCCCTGACACAAAGGGGCAATTTCTTAGTATGACGAGTCACCCTAACCCGCACATTTTTGGAGTGTGGGAGGAAACCGGAGCACCCGGAGGAAACCCATGCAGACACGGGGAGAACGTGCAAACTCCACACAGATGGTGATCCAAACCGGGAATCGAACCCTGAACCCTTGGAGCTGTGAGAAAGCGGTGCTAACCAGTGTGCCACCATGTTTGATTTGAATATTCTTGTTCTTTCCTGATACAGATTGTTATACCTCCTCTGCTCAAACATATTCCGTACCCTGTCCAGAGATCGCTTGGTGAACAGATTCAATCAAAGAGATTTTCTCCTACATTGAACCAGTTTAATCACTCAGTTTCTTCTGGTGATGAAGAACTGGATGTACTCCAATAGTGAGCCTGTTTGAAACTTAATTTTTAATTAAAAACTTGTATAATACATCTGTTCAGTCTAGCATGTTCATAATGTTTAACATTTCAAAGCCCTCTTGACTTGCCAACTGTTTCACATTGAGTGTGCCAAGAGCGACAATGATTTGATTATCTCTGTATATGGTTTACACCCATCTGCTGTGCTTCAAGATGTGCACGTCTCTTCCCCATACACTTAAGGTTTCACTGTACTTAATGAACTATTGATCTCCCCCGACCCTTTCTGTTTTAACTGGGGAGAACTGACTGGACGTGAAGTTAATGACAATGGCAAACTGATGTGTATTTTTCCAATTTTTCCACCTCTTTTTACTTATTTATTAATGTCACAAGTAAGGCTTACATTAACACTGCAATGAAGTTACTGTGAAATTCCCCTAGTCGCCACATTCCAGCGCCTGTTCGGGTCAATGCACCTAACCAGCACGTCTTTCGGGAGGAAACCAGAGCAGGAAACCATGCAGACACGGGGAGAACGTGCAGACTCTGCACAGATAGTGACCCAAGCTGGGAATCGAACCCGGACCCCTGGCACTGTGAGGCAGCAGCACTAACCACTGTGTCACCGTGCAATGAAGTTACTGTGAAAATCCCCCAGTCGCCACACTCCGACGCCTGTTCAGGTACACTGAGGGAGAATTTAGCACAGCCAATGCACCTAATCAGCGCGTCTTTCGGACTGTGGGAGGAAACCGGAGGAAACTCACGCAGACACAGGGAGAATGTGCAGACTCCGCACAGATGGTGGCCCAAGCCAGGAATTGAATCCGGGTCCCTGGCGCTGAGAGGCAGCAGCGCTAACCACTGTGCTATCGTGCCACCCCTCCAAGTTTAGGTTATTATGGTGAATGCCACAGTAATACCATATAAAGGCAGCCCAACATCAGTGACCTCCCCCAAGCTAACAAGGCAAGCATGAAGGTGCTAATCTCTCAATAGCAGCTCCACTGGGCTGGATAGCTCATTTGCTCGACACTAGACTCTCGAAATTGCTCAACTCGGAACGTGGCCATGACAGGAGATTCCCAGGGGGACAGCAGTTTAGGAATGTCCTCAGAGTGTCTCTGAAGTGATCAAGTTTTCCTCACTGATTCACGTGAGTCTCTCTGGCTTTGTGACCAATCAAACCGGGAAGGTTTATTTGGGAAGACACCGAACACAGGGAGAGACTTCATTGGGAACAGGCCCAGGTGAAGTTGAGGCAGCGCACTCACCTCCAAACACCTCATCTACCCAACCCTCCAAGCACCGCCTGCCCTGCATGTGATAGAGTCCGCTTCGAATTTCTCAGCTATTTCAGAATCCATCGGACCACACAGTCTGAAACAAATCACCCTGGTTGAAGTAACCAATGTTAATCAAGCCTCTTCAGAAAGACTCAATGAAGCAATGCTTCCCAAACTGTGGGCTGTGACCCAACCGGGGTCACTGAAACGACAGTGTGGGCCATAAGCTTCCCCTCCTCCGAGACAGCGGCCTACACCAGCGCCGAGGCCAAAGCTCTTACAAGTGCCATAGAAAGCATTCTTTCTGGTTGTATCACAGCTTGGTATGGCTCCTGCTCTGCCCAAGACCGCAAGGAACTACAAAAGGTCGTGAACGAAGCCCAGTCCATCACACGAACCAGCCTCCCATCCATTGACTCCATCTACACTTCCTGCTGCCTTGGCAAAGCAGCCAGCATAATTAAGGACCCCACGTACACCAGACATTCTCTCTTCCACCTTCTTCCATCGGGAAAAAGATACAAAAGTCTGAGGTTACGTACCAACCGACTCAAGAACGGCTTCTTCCCTGCTGCCGTCAGACTTTTGAATGGACCTACCTTACATTAAGCTGATCTTTCGCCGCACCCTAGCTATGACTGTAACTCTACATTTTGCACCCTTTCCTTTCCTTCTCCCCTATGTACTCTATGAATGGTATACTTTGTCTGTATAGTGCGTAAGAAGCAATACTTTTCACTGTATCCCAATACATGTGACAATAGCAAATCAAATCAAATCCTTCTGGAAAAGGCACTCTGGTTTTGCCACAATTAATGAGAGTTTCACAGCAACATTACTGAGAACAGCCTTCAATTCCAGATTCTTTTTTGTAAAATTGAATTAATTAATGGATTGTATTTCAATTCCACCAGTTGTCACGGTGGGATTTGAACCCATGATCCCGAGACATCAACCAGGGTCTCTGGGTTACTAATCTGGTAACGTTGCCCCATCAGCTCAAATGAGGTGGTGGTGAGCACATTAAATAATAACTTTTCATACAAAACACATTAAACACACAGATGTTCCTATTTACATGATGAATTATATGTTGATTTATCAGAGTGAACTTTAATAATTACATCCTGAATGTTGCTAAGCTGTTTTGATTTGCTGGCATTTAGGTTGCATTAATTTTCAACCGTTAAAATGGCGTTGGGGAATAGTTTGGGAAGTGCTGCAGCATGGCTAACCCATTTGAATAAAGGTTCTTACGCCAGGGTATTCATAGAATCGTTAGAGAACAATGATTAGCCTACACTGACTTGCCATTGCCAAATCATAAAGCAACGTGGGTCGGTGCCACAACTTGATTGCACCGTCCCCTGAGGGCGCTCAGCAATCTATTGAAGCAAACACAGAGCTTACTCAACATCTTTGTGAGTGGCACAGTGTGGTTAGCACTGCTGCCTCACAGCGCCAGGGACCCGGGTTCGATTCCCGGCTTGGGTCCCTGTCTGTGTGGAGTTTGCACATTCTCCCCGTGTCTGCTTGGGTTTCCCCCGGGTGCTCCGGTTTCCTCCCACAGTCTGAACGATGTGCGGGTTAGGTTGATTGGCCGTGCTAAATTGACCCTCGTGTCAGGGGGATCAGCAGGGTAAATATGTGGGCTGATGGGAATAAGGCCTGGGTGGGATTGTGGTCGGTGCGGACTCGATGGGCCGAATGGCCTCCTTCTGCACTGCCATAAAGTCATAGAGGTTTATAGATGAAAACAGGCCCTTCAGCCCAACTTGTCCATGCTGCCCCTTTTTTTAACCCTTAAGCTCATCCCAATTGCTCGCGTTTGGCCCATATCCCTCTACACCCATCCTACCCATGTAACTACCGAAATGCTTTTTAAAAGACAAAATTGTACTCGCCTCCACTACTACCTCTGGCAGCTTGTTCCAGACACTCACCACCCTCTGTGTGAAAAAATTGCCTCTCTGGACACTTTTGTATCTCTCCCCTCTCACCTTAAACCTATGCCCTCTAGTTTTAGACTCCCCTACCTTTGGGAAAAGATATTGACTATCTAGCTGATCTCTGCCCCTCATTATTTTATAGACCTCTATAAGATCACCCCTCAGCCTCCTACACTCCAGGGAAAAAAGGTCCCAGTCTATCCAGCCTCTCCTTATAACTCAAAGCATCAAGTTCCGGTAGCATCTTAGTAAATCATTTCTGCTCTCTTTCTCGTTTAATAACATCCTTTCTATAATAGGGTGACCAGAACTGTACACTGTAGGGATTCTATGATCTTGCTGTATACACCTGCCAGACTCTGCTCCAAGTGATAAGATATCTCTTCATCTGCTTTCCAACTGAAACATCCATGACTGAAGTTGAGTTCTAACTTGTGTTGCGACATTGAGTAGAATGTTAGAATTTGTTTGTAAAACTATAGAAAAAATTGCAAAATGCTAGGATGTGGAAATATTGCATCGGTCCCTTTAAAAAAGTGATGTTCTTTCTGTGCTTAGAAAGTTCAAAAAAATGCAAGTGCACAAGGTGCCCAAAATGAAACATTTGTATTGGAGGGCCAAGCAGCAGTGTTTCCACGACAACAAACAGGCTTTTGAATTTTTTTTTAATTCAGCCAATCAGTTTAAATCCAGCACTTGGTTACCAACAACCTATTAGATTTAGATTTGATTGTTTTGGCAACCTGAGACCAATCATACTGTGGAAGATATTGATAAGTATTCATAAGTATAAAAGAAGAAGGCAGTGGGACAAAAGCAGAGAGCAATTGCTCTCTTTGCCTCATTGATGTCTTAAGAGAAAGCACCATCTTGATAGCGAAAGTCCCAAAGAAGACAGAAGTTCCAGACAGAAGAATCCACAGAGAAAGCCCAGAATATTCCGGAAAAAGCCAAATCTGGATGTAATTCAGAAAGTAACTAAAATTCTATTTTTTCTGCTGGTGAGTGGGAATTATATTTATCTAAACAGCATTCCATTAGAATCGTGTTTTGTTCAGTTTGTTAATAGTTTATTAACTTGTTCACTGTTGGATAAATAAATTGTTACTTGTTGATTGTCAGGGGGTTATTTTGATTTAACCACTAAAAGTTGTTGAAGAGCAGATCGTACCACGTCACACTCACTTTAACAGATTATGAGGTGAGGCATGAGGCGAGTGGTTAGGTGTTAGTTCTCAGAGGGGGGAATCCACCTCTGCTTTGTAACACTTGCCTCTCATGCAACGTTGGCTCACTTTCAGAGCAGCCATGAGCTGATACAATTGTTCTCAGGCAAACTGTTCATAGAATCATATCATAGAATCATAGCGCGCAGAAGAGGCCCTTTGGCCCATCGAGCCAGCACCAACAGCAGAATGGAATTGACCAACCCAAGCTTGTACCAAGAGAAAAAAAGAAAATCAAAAGATGCTGCATTCTATCCACTTTTCTGTCGGTCGGAAACCTGGACAGTGAGTAAAGATCTATGAAAGGAAATTGAGGTCTTTGAAATGTGGATGCTAAGACGTGTGTTTAAAACTTCACCGCAGACCAGAAGACAAATGAAGAGCTGTTTGAAATTGGGAGAACAAAAAGAATTCTTAAAACGTGGGTGGGATTTTCTGACCTCTGCATGGTCCGCCCACTATAATTCCCATGGCGGGCCAAAGGGGAAAACTCCCCCCGGTGACTTAAGGTAAAAGCAAATTATTGTGGTTGCTGGAATCTGAAACAAAAATGCTGGAAAATCTCGACAGATCTGACAGCATCTGTGGAGAGAGAATAGAGCCAATGTTTTGAGTCTGGATGACCCTTCGACAGATGACCATTGGCTCAAGGATGATCCTGACTCAAAACGTTGGCTCTATTCTCTCCCCACAGATGCTGTCAGACTTGTTGAGATTTTCCAGCATTTTCTGTTTGTGTCTTAAAAAGTGACCTCCAGAAAAAAAATGTCAGTATTTTGGTCATTTGATCAGAGCTGAGAAGTTAAAGAGATCTTTTCCAGAGGGTTAAGTGGAGAGAGCAGAAAGAGGGATTGACCTAGGCGTAGCTGGATGACAGACATCACAGAGCGGTTACAGATGAGCTACAGTAGACGTGTGAGGATATTGCAAGACAAATCAATGTGTTATATCATGACAACAGATCTCTTGTTAGGAGTAGCGACAAGCAGCATCAGCTCATGTTAAGCAAACTCTGGGACAGAATGCAGGGGTTTGATTTGAGTTGATTTGATTTATTATTGTCACATGTTTTAGTATACAGTGAAAAGTATTGTTTCTTGTGCACTATACAGACAAAACATACCGTTCATAGAGAAAGAAAGGAGAGAGTGCAGAATGTAGTGTTACAGTCATAGCTAGGGTGTAGAGAAAGATCAACTTAGTGCGAGGTAGGTCCATTCAAAAGTCTGATGGCAGCAGGGAAGAAGCTGTTCTTGTGTCAGTTGGTACGTGACCTCAGACTTTTGTTTCTTTTTTCCTGATGGGAAAAGTTGGAAGAGAGAATGTCCGGGGTGCGTGGTGGGTCCTTAATTATGCAGGCTGCATTTCCGAGGCAGCAGGAAGTGTAGACAGAGTCAATGGATGGGAGGCTGGTTTGTGTGATGGATTGGGCTACATTCACAACCCTTTGTAGTTTCTTGCGCTGTATACCAAGCTGTGATACAACCAGAAAGAATGCTTTCTATGGAATCCGTCAGAATTGTTATTCTCAGCTCCACACTGAATTAGCACAATACGTCAAAAAGCACAAAAAAATAACAAAAAAATACATTTAACCGCATCTTCCCAACTTCTCTTCAGCTGAATATTTTGATTACTAACCCTCCTGCCAATGGAAACAGTTTCTTGCAATCAACTGTATTGTAATGACTTCAATCAGGCCATTGAGATCAGCCTATTGGAGTATGTGTTCCCTGATGAAGATCCAATTGATGGGCCAATCAGGGAGTCTTTTCCTTGTACTTTGGCCCCTTTGGCCCGCCATGGGAATCATAGTGGGCGGACCATGCAAAGGTCAGAAAATCCCACCCACGTTTAAAGGCGGCACAGTAGCACAGTGGTTAGCACTGCTGCTTCACAGCTCCAGGGACCTGAGTTCGATTCCCGGCTTGGGTCACTGTCTGTGTGGAGTTTGCGCAATCTCCTCGTGTCTGCGTGGGTTTCCTCCAGGTGCTCCGGTTTCCTCCCACAGTCCAAAGATGTGCGGGTTAGGTTGATTGGCCATGCTAAAATTGCCCCTTAGTGTCCTGAGATGTGTAGATTAGAGGGATTAGTGGGTAAAATATGTAGGGATATGGGGGTAGGGCCTGGGTGGGATTGTGGTCGGTGCAGACTCGATGGGCCAAATAGCCTCTTTCTGTACTGTAGGGTTTCTATGATTCCTTAACCGTGAGTGTCAGTTCCTCTGGCACCCCCGGAGGTTGACTGCTGACTGCTGGCACTCTGTGCACTGCTGTTAGAGTTTATAAATAAAGGGATTTTGGTGAAGGGGATTCTGCCTCTGAAGACTATTCACACAGTATTACATGTATCAAAAGCCTTCATAATTTCAAACAAATCTATTCAATTTCCTCTTAAGCTTCTCTGTTGTAGGGACAACAATCCCAATCTCTCCAGTCTCTCCACATTAACTGAAGCCTCTTACCCCCAGCATATCTTCTCTGAACTCTCTCCAAATCTTTGACTTCCTTCCTAAAGTGTGCTGCCCAGCATTGGCCACAATACATCAATCGATACCTAACCAGGCTAGTATACAGGTACAACAATTAATTAGGAGAGCTAATAGAATGTGACTGTTTATTGTGAGAGGAATTGATTACAAAAGTAGGGAGGTTATGCTTCCGTTGTACAGGACATTGGGGAGGCCACATTTGGAGCACTGTGTACAGTATAGGTGTCTTCATTGAAGGAAAGATATAAATGCGGCAGGAACAGTTCAGAGAAGGCTTCCTAGACTAATACCAGAGATGGACAGGTTGGAGAGGTTAGGTTTGCATCCACTGGAATTTAGAAGAGTAGGAGGTGACTTGATCTAAACCTTTAAGATACTGAGGGGTCTTAACAGGGTGAATCTCATTGAAATATACAGGATTCTTAAGGGGCTTGACAAGGTAAATGCTGAGTGGTCCTAGAATCTCCCTCATGCACGGGTCCAGGATCAGAGGGCACAGTCTCAGAATAAAGGGGTGTTAATTTAAGAGTGAGATGAGGAGGAATTTCTTCTCTCTGAGGATTGTGAATCGGGGCGGCACGGTAGCACAGTGGTTAGCACTGCTACTTCACAGCTCCAGGGTCCCGGGTTCGATTCCCGGCTCGGGTCACTGTCTGTGTGGAGTTTGCACATTCTCCTCGTGTCTGCGTGGGTTTCCTCCGGGTGCTCCGGTTTCCTCCCACAGTCCAAAGATGTGCGGGTTAGGTTGATTGGCCAGGTTAAAAATTGCCCCTTAGAGTCCTGGGATGCGTAGGTTAGAGGGATTAGTGGGTAAATATGTGGGGATAGGGCCTGGGTGGGATTGTGGTCGGTGCAGACTCGATGGGCCGAATGGCCTCCTTCTGCACTGTAGGGTTTCTATGATTGCCACAGAGAGCTGTGGGGGGCAGAGTCCTTGTGTATATTGAAGGCTTAGATAGATAGATTTTTGATCAGTAAGGGAATCAAGGGTTACGGGGAAAGGGCAGGAACGTGGACATGGGGAATGTCAGATCAGCCATGATCCTATTGAATGGTGCACCAGGCTCGAGGGGCTAAATGGCCTACTTCCTGTTCCTCTTCCTTCTGGTCCTATGGATGTGGAGGGGATTTTTCTTCTTGTCGGAGAATCCAGAACTAGGGGTCACTTTTTAAAAATAAGGTGTCATCCACTTAAGATGGAGATAAAGAGAATTCTTTCTGTCAGAGTCTGTGAGTTTCTGGAACTCTCTTCCTGTCGTGGTGAAATTTGAAGGTGGCCAACTGAGTCTTAACTTAGACAATTCAAAACTTGCAAGGCAAATATCTTTGTGCAAAGACATAACAAATTTATTCTAAAAGTAAGACATAGAACTAACAAACAAACGTACAGCCGACTGGAGACTCTCAAAGGGTTAAGTAGCTCTGGAAATAGAGTGACAGAACCTCTCCGAATGATCTGACATACATAGTCAAATACAGATCAATTATAGTTTTTTTCTAATCAATAATTCCACCTTTCATGAGCTTAAAATCAATTTCATTTAGTAGTTATACATCTATACTAATCTCTGTCAAGTACCTCAGCCAACCATTTGATACTTGATTGCGCGGTGATATCTTATTCATCCAACAAGTCCGGATGTTGCCTCCCTTCTTGGCTCTAACTATTTCCTGTTACCTGATAATGGCAGACGCTACCATAGGGTGAAAGTGAATGTTCCCATCGGCTCATTGCCAAGTTTAATAGACATGTGACCCTGCGTCCAGGGGCATATCTATCCTTGTGTCTGGACAGTGAATGCGCCTATTTATTAATGTTGCAAAGTATGTTTCCTCATAGGAATCCTCCTAATATGACTACTGTTGACGAACTGGTTCCCAGATCTCTGGGTTGAAATTATTGACATTTACCATCATGCCTTTCGGTAACTTTGCTTGGCTAAAGTGAACAATACATTTAAAATATCAGCATTTCTATTTTGAAATCACAACTACTTGTTCTGACTGTCTTACTGCATTCACATATGTGTAAACTGTTTGTGTTAGCTTGTCTAATAATCATTTAACTCCTGACTGATCTCCCATCCTCTGAAAGATTGCATTCTGCCTATGAATCTTATTAGCTGGTTAAGAACCCCCTTCTTCACTTCCTCAAAAGGCAATGGAGGCAAAGTGTTTTAATATTTTTAAGGCAAAGCTAGATAGATCCTTGATTAATGAAGGGGTGAAAGGTTATCAGGGAGTAGGCAGGAATGCGAGATAGAGGTCATAGTGAGATCAGCCATGATCATATGGAATGGCGGAGCAGGCTCGAGGGGCCGCTGCTGCTTCTAATTTACATAATGTTTAGTGTAGATTTCTTGCTTTTGTACTCTGGAAGCCTACATTAATAAAGCCAAGGATAACTTGGTTCAACTCACTCAGAGCAGACTTGCTTATAAATGGGGAATTGGATGAAACTTAAACTTCAGTGCCAGGAATTCAGGTTAAAGGCTGTGGTTTCTTCGAATCTGAGGGGAGGGGTCCACACCGTACAGAGGCAGTAGCTTCCATGCTAAATCTCCCCTTAACACTTAGGCCAAAATTCTCCGGCCTCGCCCACGGCTATGATTCTCCGGCCCCGTTGCAGTGAATGAAGTTTTGGCTGAGCCCCAAATTCTCCAGCCTTGCTGGCAGCGTTAGCAGGGCATAGAATCAATTCCTTCATCTAGGTTGTTCACAATGTGACTCGCAAAGCCTCAGTGTAGGGCCAGTCATTAGATTTTTGAGATGGTTACGTGGTTAGCTTTTCAAGGTTCCCTAACCTAATCTTTGGGCACTGAGGGACAATTTAACATGGCCAATCCACTTAACCTACACACCTTTAGACATTAAGGGGCAATATAGCATAGCCAATCAACCTAACCTACTTGGACACTAAAGGGCAATTTAGCTTGGCCAATCCACCTAAACCACACATCTTTGGACTATGAAAGGAAACCGGAGCACCCAGAGGAAGCCCACGCAGACACGGGGAGAATGTGCAAACACCATACAGACAATCACCCAAGGCTGGAATCGAACCCAGGTCCCTGACGCCATGAGGCAGCAGTGCTAATCACTGTGCCACCGTGCCGCCCCTATTAAAACCAGAGAGATTTGGAATCTTACAGGGGACTGGTTAAATATCCAGAGCCGCAGTCTGAGTCCGTTTAGTAACTCAGTTTTGTGAAGAGGGAGGCAGATTATTTCCAGACACACTGTAATGGAACAAGAATATTAAAATATAAGATAAGGTGACAATGACAGGCCAAGTGCTATGTTGCCCAGGCAAAGCTGTTCAAAAATGTTACATATTTTCAAAAGCATATGTGAGATTAGGTAAAATTTAATGCACCAGTTTTTCTTGGTACAAAGATTCATGATCCCCCAGGGCGATTGAGCCCTTCGCTTACGCTACACTTCAGATGTGATCTCTTTGGAGTGGTGAGATCGATCCGTACCCAAGAAAATAGATGCTTTGATGAGGAAAGAAAGCTGAGAATGAAGACTAGGGGCAGGATTTTCCGGCTGCTCTCGCTCCAGGGCCGGAAAACCCCACCCGAGGTCAACGGATCTTTGCATGGACCTGTTGTAATTCCCATGTCAGGCGAGGTGGGAAACTTCTGCCCTGTGTGTTACCCGTTTGGAAAATAACGTGCAAGAGTCACTAAGTGAGGCACCACTTCTTAAAGTATTTAGCAAACGATGCTTTCATTCAACAAATTGAAATGTATCTCTCCAGCAGCTGGATGAAACGTAATTAAGATGTAACAGAATCACCAGATTACCTGGAGGGGGAGTTTGAAATAAAAACGGGAAGTGCTGGAAATAGTCAGCAGGTCTGGCAGCATCCGCGGAGAGAGAAACAGAGGGTGAGATTTTCCCACCGCGCTTGCCCCAAGGCCAGAAAATCCCGCTGGAGGTCAACGGACCATTGCATGGTCCTGTCCTGCCCGCTATGATTCCCGTGGTGGGCGGGACGGGAAAATTCCATCCAGCGATAATGTTTCAAGTTGAAAAAGGGAGGGGGAGATGATCAACCAGGATCTGTCCTGAAGGTTTGTGGAGCACCTTGGAAAATATGTATGAGAATAAGTTGATTAAGTCACCTGATGCCTGAAGGATTAAATGAGTGGTTCCTTAATGTTTCATATATTGATATTGCCTGCCGCAAGTGCCAGTTCTGTTGCCCGGGAGTGTGAGATCCATTTGTACTGAAATGTTCATTAACTCCCGGATAAACAGGAAAGTATTTGAGAGAACAAAGGGATTTTTTTTTACAAGTACTTTTCCAGCTCCATTTGCCATCAGGCTGAGAGTTTAATCGGTGCAAATCAAACCCAAGCATCATGAGATCCTTACAGAAGGATATAAAACAAAGGAGATAGTCATTGACTTCAGGAAGCGCAGTGGAGGACATACTCCTGTCTACATCAACAGGGATGAAGTGGAAACGGATTTAGGTTTCCAGGTCCAGATCACCAACAACCTGTCCTGGACCCTCTACGGTGACACTATAGTTAAGAAAGCCCATCAACGCCTCCACTTTTTCAGGAGGATAAGGACATTGGCATGTCCGCTACAACTCTCAACAATGTTTACAGATGCACCATAAAAAGCATTCATTCCGGATGCATCACATCCTGGTATGGCTCCTGCTCTGACCAAGACTGCAAGAAACTATAAAGGGTTGCGAACGTAGCCCGGTCCTTCATGCCAGCCAGCCTCCCATCCGTTGACTCTGTCTATACTTCCCGCTGCCTCGGATAAGCAGCCAGCATAATCAAGGAGTCCGCGCACCCCGGACATACTCTCTTCCATAACACCATAAGACACACGAACAGAATTAGGCCACTCGGACCATTGGGTCTGCTCTGCCATTCAATCATGGCTGATATTTTTGTCATCCCCATTCTACTGCCTTTTCCCCAGAACCCCTGATCCCCTTATTAATCAAGAACCTATCTATCTCTGTCTTAAAGACACTCAATGACCTGGCCTCCACAGCCTTCTGCGGCAAAGAGTTCTACAGATTCACCACTCCCTGGCTGAAGAAATTCCTCCTCATCTCTGTTTTAAAGGATTGTCCCTTTAGCCTGAGGTTGTGCCCTCTGGTTCTAGTTTTTCCTACTAGTGGAAACATCTTCTCCACTCTATCTAGGCCTCACAGTATCCTGTAAGTTTCAATAAGATCCCCCCTCATCCTTCTAAACTCCAACGAGTACAGGCCCAGAGTCCTCAACTGTTCTTCATATGACAAGCTCTTCATTCCAGGGATCATTCTTGTGAGCCTCCTCTGGACCTTTTTCAAGGTCAGCACATCCTTCCTTAGATACGGGACCCAAAACTGTTCACAATACCCCAAATGGTGTCTGACCAGAGCCTTATACAGCCTCAGAAGTACATCCCTGCTCTTGTATTCTAGCCCTCTCGACATGAATGCTAACATTGCGTTTGCCTTCCTAACTGCCGACTGAACCTGCATGTTAACCTTAAGAGAATCTTGAACAAGGGACTCCCAAGTCCCCTTGTGTTCCACCTTCTTCCGTTGGGAAAAAAGTACAAAAGTCTGAGATCACGCACCAACCGACTCAAGAACAGCTTCTTCCCTGCTGCCATCAGACTTTTGAATTGGCCTACCTTTTATTAAGCTGATCTTTCTCCACACCCTATCTGTAACTGCAACACCATATTCTGCACCCTCTCCTTTCCTTCTCCCCTACGTACTCCATGAACAGTATGCTTTGTCTGTATCGCGCGCAAGAAACTATACTTTTCACTGTATCCCAGTACATGTGACAATAATAAATCAAATCCAATAAAATCAAATCCAACATGGAGTCTCAGCTTACCTTTCTTTTGATCCTTTCCTGGATCTGACTTAGAAATTCTATTGCACTCTGACCCTTGCTGTGAATTGGAAACTGCTTTGTACAGATGTTAAAATCATTCCCTAAATATTGTGCAGCTGTTACTGGCACAGTGGATCTTTTAACAAAGAATTCTGAGGGAAGGGAAGTTTTTAAATTTATTTTTGAGGATCACAAGTCAACTTACATTAACACTGCAATGAAGTTACTGTGAAAATCCCCTAGTCACCACACTCCGGCGCCTGTTCGGGTACACTGAGGGAGAATTTAGCATGGCCAATGCACCTAACCAGCACATCTTTCAGACTGTGGGAGGAAACCGGAGCAAACTGGGGCAGCACGGTGGCACAGTGGTTAGCACCGCTGCCTCACAGTGCCAGGGACCCAGGTTCAATTCCTGACTTGGGCCACTGTGTGGAGTTTGCACGTTCTCCCCATGTCTGCGTGGGTTTCCTCCGGTTGCTCCGGTTTCCTCCTACAGTCCACAGATGTGTGGGTTAGGTGGATTGGCCATGCTAAATTGCCCCTTAGTGTCAGGGGGACTAGCTAGGGTAAATGCACAGGGTTATGGGGATAGGGCCTGGGTGCGATTGTGGTCGGTGCAGACTCGATGGGCCGAATGGCCTCCCTCTGCACTGTAGGATTCTATGATTCAGACACAGGGAGAATGTGCAGACTCCACATAGGCAGTGACCTAAGCCGGGAATCGAGTAATTTCATTTGTATGTGCGCCATCCTTTGTAGAAAAATAACAGTTTCTGTTCCTAGATCATGCGCAGAATGATTTGTGGGGCGCCCGATGGAATTGCTTCTACAGATTCTGCTCTTACATCTGTCATCAAAGGACACTCATGGAGCGATCGATGAATCTGACCCTCCTGGACCTGCAGCAGCTTTGAATAAATCATTGTCCGTCTGGACATGAGGTGTTCAAAAAGGACGAATGGAGAGGGAGAATATAAAATGGATTTTGTTTAATTGAGAATGTGTTTTGGGCTGCCCGGGGAGACCCGGAGAGATCCAAATGATGAAACGTTAGACTTGCTTCAGACCAAATTAGCAATCGAATTGAGATTAAGCCCAAAACAAATTCTCAATTAAAAAGAAATCGATTTTATATTCTCCCTCTCCATTTCTCAATCCCTCGACACTCACCCTTTTTGAACAACTCAGGTCCTGATGAAAAAAGAGGAAAATATGAAAGTCAGCAAGTGGCCCTGATATTTAACCAGTTCCTATTACTTGGCTGCAGGAAGGCATTGTGGGCAAGGCCTGGTGGTGCCTTCAGAGAATCGAGTCAGCAAACTTTAAAAGGGCGATGAAACCCTTTGATAAAAACAAAATGCTGGAATCTGAAACAAAAACAGAAAATGCTGGAAAATCTCAGCAGGTCTGACAGCATCTGTGGAGAGAGAATAGAGCCAACGTTTCGAGTCTGGATGAGCCATTACTTCACAATAACGTGAAAGGTTAAGTCGCCAGAGCCCCTGGTGACCATAAGCCGCTTTCCCCTTTGAAGGGGAAAGCTGACTCATTCTCCCGAGGGTCACCACACCTCAGGCGAGGGGCAAGGTTGAGAAGGCGGAGCCTTCATGAATAACCTCAGCCAGTACAGGAATTGAACCCGCGCTGTTGGAGTCGCTCTGCATCACAAACCCGGTGGTACAGTGGTTAGCACTGCTGCCTCACAGTGCCAGGGACCCAGGTTTGATTCCTGGCTTGGGTCACTGTCTGCACATTCACGCCGTGTCTGTGTGGGTTTCCTCTGGGTGTTCTGGTTTCCCCCCACAGTCCATGAGCATGTTCTCGATCAATAAAGCGAATTATTTTTTCAATTAGATTTGATTTGATTTATTATTGTCAGATGTACTGGGATACAGGGAAAGTATTGTTTCTTGAGTACATTGGGGAGAAGGAAAGAAGAGGGTGCAGAATATAGTGTTACAGTCATAGCTAGGATCAACTTAATATAAGGTAGGTCCATTCAAAGGTTTGATGGCAGCAGGGAAGAAGCTGTTTTTGAGTCGGTTGGTACGTGACCTCGGACTTTTGTATCTTTTTTCCGACGGAAGAAGGTGGAAGAGAGAATGTCCGGGATGCGTGGGGTCCTTAATTATGCTGGCTGCTTTTCTGAGGCAGCGGGAAGTGTAGATAGAGTCCATGGATGGGAGCCTGATTTGCGTGATGGATTGGGCTACATTCACAACCCTTTAAAGTTAAAGCTTATTTATTAGTCACAAGTAGGCTTAACATTCACACTACAATGACGTTACTGTGAAAATCCCCTTTGTAGTTTCTTGCAGTCTCGTTCAGAGCAGGAGCAATACCAAGCTGTGATACATCCTGAAAGAATGCTTTAGTTGGTTCGAGGCAGTGAGAGATGGAGCGGACATGCTGAATTTCCTTAGCCTCTGAGAAAGTAGAGATACAATTAACTCTTGGGTAGTTCTGTTTAAACCAGCCTGAATCTTACAAGTTGCAGACGATTTACGAAAGGGAAGGGACAGTATTTGAGACATAACCAAATGGCAGAAAGAGAAATATAGCAGAAGAGAGAAGTTAGCAATCAGGACAGTGTGAGAGAGAAAGAGAGAGAGACACACACAGATAACCAGAGCGCAAACTGCACAGATAAAGGAAAGTAACGAAGGCAGAGGGACTGAGACAAAGAATTAGGACGTGGGCAATGAAGAGAGGAGAAGTTAGAGGGGAAATGCTTCCTCTTAAGTGTTTGGAGGAGCATTGCCAAGGAGACCAGCTAATATTGATTGTATTTTCTCTGCATGCGGCAAAGGATGAGGGAATCGATGCTTAACAAGACATAACAGCAGCTGATTTCTGACAACTGGAGGCATCATGTTCCACCGGGGTCATTCCATCACCCGTGCAGGATCGCAAACTGATTATTTATACATGTGCAATTATGCGTTTTTCGCAGTGTTAAAACTTTTATAGAATCCTACAGTGCAGAAGGAGGCCATTTGGCCTATCGAGTCTGCACTAACCACAATCCCACCCAGGCCCTATCCCCCTGCATTTACCCTATCTAGCCCCCCTGTCGCTAAGGGGCAATTTAGCACGGTCAATCCGCCTAAACTGCACATCTTTGGAGTGTGGGAGAAAACCAGAGCACCCGGAGGAAACCCACGCAGACACGGGGAGAACGTGCAGACGCCACACAGACAGTGACCCAAGCCGGGAATCGAACCCGGGTGCCAGGCGCTTTGAGGCAGTCGTGCTAACCACTGTGCCACCGCACCTCTAATGCTTTCCAGCTTAAATGTTGCTGCAAAGGAGTGTGTGTTCTGTCCTCTCCCCCTCCCCCTCCCCGTAACCACCCGCACTGATGAATTATGCAAGATCTCTCGGGCATTTTTACTCGGAGTTGAGAATTAAATGAAAATAATTGTATAATGTGTCAATTTTGACAATAATTACAGCATTATGTCAATGCTGAGAGGAATTCAGCAGAGTGAAAGAAATGATTGTATGGATCCTGCCATGAAGAATTGTGATTGATTTGCAGTCGACAAATAAATTATGAATCATTACGAAACTTGTGCTGAAGGGCCATTCTGTATTATTCCTCTATTGAGACTTTGTGAGATTTATGTGCATAATATTTTCCAGGATACAAAGCTTTTGCACCGGTATAACAAAGAGATTTTATAAGTTAGCTTCCAGTAATTTATAAGGATTTACGTTGCATTGACTGTGGCTATTGGAATTACAGGGACTTCCATAGCAAACAGCGTGCCGCCCAAGTCCGAATGCAGACCGGTGCTCTGAACCTTGCAAGCATTCAATTCTGGCCTTCTTAAAGTTGTTAAGTTCTCTGGACTGCAGTACGTGGGTGTTTGTGGATCGTGAGATTATCCCAAACCAATAAAGTTTATTTATTAGTCACAAGTAATCTTACATTAACACTGCAATGAAGTTACTGTGGAAATCCCCTAGTCGCCACACTCTGGTGCCTGTTCGGGTACACTGAGGGAGAATTTAGCACGGACAGTGCACCTAACCAGTCTTTCAAACTGTGGGAGGAAACCGGAGGAAACCCACGCGGACACGAGGACTCAAGCTGGGAATCGAACCCGGGTCCCTTGCGCTGTGCCACCGAAATGCCAGTGTCATTGAGTTGGAGTGCTAGCTGAAGATACTCCAACACATCAGGGAAGAAGAGGAGTATCGAGCCACTTAGCTGCAGACCTCATCGAGAGATAGAGGACCAGACAAATTGCAGTGTGACGGATGGTGTACGTACAGTGTGAAGTGAACGCTGGAGAGATGGAGAAAATGGATAAGACCATAAGCTATGGGAGCAGAATTAGGCCATTCAGCCCATCAAGTCTGCTCCGCCATTCGATCATGGCTGATATATTTCTCAACCCCATTCCCCCGCTTTTTCCCCCATAACTTTTGATCCCCTTACCAATCAAGAATCTATCTATCTCTGTCTTAAATACACTCAATGACCTGGCTTCCTCTGTAGCAATGAATTCTACACAGTCACCACCCTCGGGCTGAAGAAATTCCTCTTCATCTCAATTCTAAGGGGTCATTATGGAATCATAGAATCCCTACAGTGCAGAAGAAGGCCATTCGGCCCATGGAGTCTGTACTGACCTCAATCCCACCCAGACCCTATTCCCGTAGCCCCACATATTTACCCTGCTAATCCCCCTGACACTAGGCTCAATTTAGCATGGCCATTCAACCTAACCCACACATCTTCGGACGGTGGGAGGAAACCGGAACATCCAGAGGAAACGCACGCAGACACGGGGAGAATGTGCAAACTCCACACAGACAGTGACCCAAGACCAGAATCGAATCTGGGTCCCTGGCACTGTGAGGCAGCAGAGCTAACCACTGTGCCATTGTGCCACCTTTTGCTCTGGGGCTGTACCCTCGGATCTTAGTATCTCCTAATAATGGAAATATCTTCCCCCTCTATCCACTCTATCCACATGTCCACTCTATCCAGGCCTTTCAGAGACTGATCCTATCCTGTCCAAACAACACAATGCTGCCTGTAGGGATAAAGAAGGACAGTCACCTTGGAGTGGGAGGGATATAGGGAAAGAGTAGCTGATTCACTGGAGGTTTCTCATCTTGGCATGGTCTAATTTTTGCATACCATCACCTTCATTCTTTCCCTTCACCCACACGAACACACACACATGCACACACAAACATAAATAATCTCTTGGGGGAGGCAAGGATATTATGTATGTAGTTCTTCAGATTGGACTGACAACCTAGAGAGAGCACTACCCTGCCATTGCAGGGAGAGATCAGCCATGATCTGATTGAATGGCGGAGCAGGTTCGAAGGGCTGAATTGCCTACTTCTGCTCCTAATTCCCATGTCCCAATTGCTAAGCAAGACTGTCAACTATCACGTACCTCAGCTTTGTTCTCTCATCTGTAGATCCTTCTCAATCATTCTTATTCCGTTATCTTTTTCTGGAGAATGTTTTTGATCTCTAACGGACACATTTCTGTGGTGAAAAGTAAGTTGCACTTGTGCAGATCTCCTGGTTCTCCACCATGTTCAAGACACACACACACACATGCACATAAAGAGTGAAGGTGGGACTCACACAGCGATGTAAGAGGATACTTGACCCAGAGCCGGGGTTAGTTTGGAGATGGACACTGTTGGGTTAAGAGCTGCATCATGAGCAGCACGGTGGCACGGTGGTTAGCAGTGTTGCCTCACAGGGACCTGGGGTTCAATTCCTGGCTTGGGTCACGGTCTCTGTGGAGTTTGCATTTGCAAGTTCTCCCTGCATGGGTTTCTTCCGGATGCTCCGGTTTCCTCCCACAGTCCGAAAGATGTGCTGGTTCGGTGCATTGGCCTTGCTAAATTCATAGAATCCCGACAGTGCAGAAGGAGGCCATTTGGCCCATCTAGTCTGCACCGACCACAATCCCACCCAGGCCCTATCCCTGTAACCCCACATATTTATCCTGTTAGTCCCCCTGACACTAAGGGTCAATTTAGCATGGCCAATCAACCTAACCCGCACAGCTTTGGAGTGTGGGAGGAAACCGGAGCATCAGCAAGCTTCTGGAGAAGAAGGAAGAAAAGACACCACCAAGCAGACACATACCATTTTCGTCCACCCCGATAAGGAGTAACAACAGCCATCCGCTATCAAACCAACCGGACCAACAAGGAGTTGATTAACCTCAAGCAATATATTCGGGTCCTGGACCAGAACCCCAAGGTATATTATGAAGCTAGACTCTACCCCAATAATATTTCTATTTCAGCATTAGTGTGAGGATAAAATATTTCACTCCAGGAATAATTCGACCGACAAAGTAGGAATCTTTTACAGTGAAACAAACTATAATTAATAACACAGTGTAGATATAACTCTAACAAATGAATTATCCGTTCACAGTTGAACAATATTTAAACATGAAAGGAAGATACTTAATATTCTACCGTGACTGTTCCAGTTCAAAATAAGCCTCATTCATGTATAAATCAAACAGATTTTTAAATAGATGTAATTAGCAAACCCTGGCATATTTGCCTTCAGAGAGAGAGAGAGTTCCAGAACATAGAATATAAAACATAGAACAATATAACACAGGAACAGGCCATGCAAAACCCTTCTAACTTCAACCAGACTTCCTCTGCAACCACCTGTTTTCTGCAAAAGCTTTTTTTCACGCTGCTACAGGCCCCACTCTGCACATTAACCACATCATTACATGACCCTGTCAATCACTCCAATCAAAAATTCCAGGGGAGCTTAAGTAACCAAAAGTCCATTAGCGCTGCTTAAAATAAACACTTACAAGGTTAAAATTAGTAATTATCCTGATGTCCCAAAACAAATGAGCTGCATTCCGACCAGACATACCAACTACCTGTAGAAGAAAACTGATTTTTTAAACATTCCCCTAAACACAAAGTAACAAGATATTTCTACCCAATTGCACTACTATCATCACAAATGGAAGAAATGGATGAACGCACACCCAAACACCAGTCCAACCTCTGAGCAAACATAAAGAACAAGCAACACCACTCTCCCAACTGGATGAGTGAACAAGATGTGGAAGGTTTACAAGCCTTCCAGACCACCTGAACCTCTAAATGCAAAGAAAGAGAGACTTGCAGACAGTACCGGCCTAAAAGGGGGTGGCACGGTGCCATAGCAGTTAGCACTGCTGCCTCACAGCGCCAGGGACACGGGTTCAATTACGGCTTTGGTTGGCCATGCTAAATTGCCCCGTAGTATCAGGGGGATTAGCAGGATGGCACGGTAGCACAGTGGTTAGCACTGCTGCCCCACAGCTCCAGGGACCTGGGTTCGATTCCTGGCTTGGGTCACTGTCTGTGTGGAGTTTGCACATTCTCCCTGTGCCTGTGTGGATTTCCTCCGGGTGCTCCGGTTTCCTCCCACAGTCCAAAGATGTGCGGGTTAGGTTGATTGGCCATGCTAAATTGCCCCTTAGTGTCCCGGGATGTCATAGAAATCATAGAATCCCTACAGTATAGAAGGAGGCTATTTGGCCCATCGAGTCTGTACCGGACATAATCCCACCCAGGCCCTATTCCCATAGCCCCACACATTTACTCTGCTAATCCCCCTGACACTAGGGTCAATTCATGTGTATGTTAGAGGGATTAGCAGGGTAAATTTGTGGGGTTTTGGAGGATAGGACCTGGGTGGGATTGTTGTCAGTGCAGACTCGATGGGCTGAATGGCCTCCTTCTGCACTGTAGGGATTCTATGATTCAGGGTAAATATGTGGAGTTACAGGGATAAGGACTGGGTGGGATTGTGATCGGTGCAGACTTGATGGGCTGAATGGCCTCCTTCTGCACTGTAGGGATTCTATGATTCAGGGTAAATATGTGAAGTTACGGGGATAGGGCCTGGGTGGGATTGTGATCGGTGCAGACTTGATGGGCTGAATGGCCTCCTTGTGCACTGTAGGGATTCTATGATCCAAAGAATTGAAGATGGGGAGGAAATGGGCTATTGACAATATTGTGAATGTTAATATTGTCAATGCAGTTTATTTGGTTTCAGATCACCTTGATTGTGTTTGTTGTGAACACGTGAAGGCTACCTGGCTGATTGGCATGCTTGCCAGCCAAAAAAGTAGAGAGGCCACATAAAATCACCACTATTTGATGCCAATTGTCGGGCACACTTCAGACTCATCCATGCCCCTGCGGAGCGTAGTGTTGCATACTAGCAGGGTGACACCGGGACACGTGCCTGATCTCCTCTCGTGCGAGTTCGTGCGCTGTTGGATCGGCTGTGCGTCCACTCGATCAGTGTAAAGTTCTAGCCGTTCTCCACCCATGCGGCTGTCTAAGATAAAGCAGAACCCTCGTTGCATGAGTCTCAATAAAGAGGAAACCACTCTCCGACTTTGCTCGCGGCTGGGAGTCTCCCATTCCACTGCAGTCAACAGAGATTCGGCTGAGCGTCAGATTTTCCGTCTTGGTGGTGGGGCGCGAATGGCCAGAGAATTCCACCACAAGACCATAAGACATAGGAGCAGAATTAGGCCATTCGGCCCATCGAGTCTGCTCCGCCATTCAATCATAGCTGATATGGAGCGGCACGGTGGCAGTGGTTAGCACTGCTGCCTCACAGTTCCAGCGACCCGGGTTTGATTCCCGGCTTGAGTCACTGTGTGGAGTCTGCATGTTCTCCCCGTGTCTGCGTGGGTTTCCTCTGGGTGCTCCGGTTTCCTCCCACAGTCCAAAGATGTGCAGGTTAGGTTGATTGGCCATGCTGAATTGCCCCTTAGTGTCAGAGGGGTTAGTAGGATAAATAAGTAGGGTTATGGGGGTAGGGCCGGGGTGGGATTGTGGTCGCTGCAGACTCGATGGGCCGAATGGCCTCCTTGTGCATGGTAGGGATTCTATTCTATGATATGATTCTCAACCCCATTCTCCTGCCTTCTCCCCATAACCCTTGCCACCTTATTGATCAAGAACCTGTCTATCTCTGTCGTAAAGACACTCAATGACCTGCCTCCAGCCTTCTGTGGCAAAAAGTTCCACAGATTCACCACCCTCTGGCTGAAGACGTTCCTCCTCATCGCAGTTTTAAAGGAGCGTCCCTTCAATCTGAGGTTGTGCCCTCAAGTTCTAATCTCTCACACTAGTGGAAACATCCTCTCCACGTTCACTCTATCTCGGCCTCTCAGTATTTGGGCCCATATTTCACTGAACCATGATTATTAGAATATTTACAGGAAGTATTTCATATGCCAGTAATTTTTCCAAGTCCTCCAATTATCAAAGTCGTGTTCATATCACCTCACTCTCCACTGGTTTCCATTTCCACTGTGTTATGCTACTTAATGTGCGAAGGATGAGCCCAATAAAGGAAGTAAAGAATTGATTTGATTTATTATTGTCACGTGTATTAGTACACAGTGAAAAGTATTGTTTCTTGCGTGCTATACAGGCAAAGCATACCGTTCATAGAGAAGGAAATGAGAGAGTGCAGAATGTAGTGTTACAGTCATAGTTAGGATGTAGAGAAAGATCAACTTAATGCGAGGTAGTTCCATTCAAAGGTCTGACAGCAGCAGGGAAGAAGCTGTTCTTGAGCCGGTTGGTACATGTCCTCAGACTTTTGGATCTTTTTCCCGACGGAAGAAGGTGGAAGAGAGTATGTCGGGGGTGCGTGGGGACCTTAATTATGTTGGCTGCTTTGTCGAGGCAGCAGGATGTGTAGACAGAGTCAAAGGATGGGAGGTTGGTTTGCATGATGGATTGGGCTACATTCATGACGTTTTGTAGTTCCTTGCGATCTTGGGAAGAGTAGGAGCCATACCAAGCTGTGATGCAGCCAGAAAGAATGCTTTCTATGATGCATCTGTAAAAGTTGGTGAGAGTCTTGGCTGACATGCCAAACTTCCTTAGTTGTCCGTACGAACTGTGTTAAGAGGCGGGTCGGAGCATCTAGGAGGTTGAAGTGGCCTGAGGCACATGTAGCCAAAGACTGCAGTGTAGGAAAACATCGCGGAAGGACTTTATTACTCTTGTCAAAGTTCTGAGTTGACGTCTAAAACTTAGTTCGGGTCATTATCTTGGGATTTTAAAAATATTCGCAGTGTTGATAAACTTTTAATTCCCTGAAACTCAGGCTGCGCAGCTTTGCGCTCTACCCAAAGCACTTGGGGGGCAATTTTCCTGTCCCGCCAGGGGGTGGGGGACCATGCAAAGGTCCATTGACCTCGGGTGGGACTTTCCGGTTTTGGGGCGAGCGCAGGCCGGAAAATTCCGCCCCTGTGGGGTGCAAATGTGGTATTTTCGGAATTTTCAGACAAATTAGAATTGAAATGAATAAGGCGTGATTAATGCTGTGTATACGATGCAGTCATGGGAAACTAATTCATTGCAGGAAGTTACATGGTCCTGTCAGGGAAGGTCAATGGAAAGATGCCGAACAGCTGGAACAGCCTGTTGAAATGTACGAGAGGGCTTTAATGAAATGACGACAGTTATGATCCGATCATTTATTAAACGCTGCCATGTAGCATAAGGATTACTTTACTACCAATTGGCACCAACTGCCAACTTTTTCACTCCATCATTACTGAGGTAATAAATTACGTGTAAGAAGTAGGTGTCTGAGACCAAGTTGCAATCCGCAAATTGTCAGTTATTGATGACACCATTATATCTGTCCATTATCCGGACTGCTCAGAGGATTTGCTCTGTCTCACCAGCAGCAGATCAAACCGGTTGACTTAATCTGTTGAGAGAAAAACCTGACCCCCCTTTAACGATGCGAGTGAAGTCAGAAAAAATAAAGGCAAAATGTTAATAAGTCTCTGAGCGCATTTCTCCTGCCCTGATTTTTATTTTTATTCAAACCCTGCCTTGAAACGATGAGAATCATGAATAAGGTTGCCCACTTTCCTGCAGACTTAAATCTTTCCAGAAGGATATCATTCACATGTCAATCCGTTGGGACAGCGTAGGAGGCTGAGGGGTGATCTTATAGAGGTCTATAAAATAATGAGGGGCACAGATCAGCTCGATAGTCAATATCTTTTCCCAAAGGTAGGGGAGTCTAAAACTAGAGAGCATAGGTTTAAGGTGAGAGGGGAGAGATACAAAAGGGGCAATTGTTTCACACAGAAGGTGGTGAGTGTCTGTAACAAGATGCCAGAGGTAATAGTAGAGGCGGGTACAATTTTGTCTTTTAAACAGCATTTAGATAGTTACATGAGTAAGATGGGTATAGAGGGATATGGGCCAAATGCGGGCAATTGGAGCTAGCTTAGTTGTTTTTAAAAAAGGGGCGGCATGGACAAGTCGGGCCAAAGGGCCTGTTTCCATGCTGTAAACCTCTATGATTCTATGGTGTAGGCCATTCAGCCCTTCCAGTTTGTTCTGGCCTCAACTCCAGTTTCCTCTCTGCCCCCTTATCCCGACCAAAAAAGCCAGGTCTCAAGCTTGAAGATTCCCAATGGGCTCAGCATCCATGGCCTCTTGGAGGAGAGAGTTCCTGATTTTAACCGCATGTTGGCCAAAGAAACGCTTCCCAATTTCTCTGCAATTTCTCTCCTATTGAATCACTTTAACCCCCTCAAATACATTGACCGGAATTCCCCATCCGTTCACGCCCTGCCGCTGCTGCCAGCGAGGACGGAGGATTTGGAGCTCCGCCTAATCTCCGTTTACTGCAGCGGGACTGGAGAATCCCGCTGGCGTGAATGGCTGGAAATTTCCAGCGACCATCTCTCAACATTCTTAAGTCAAGCAAATACATGCTAAGTTTGTGCAACGTGGTGTCATAATTGAATCCTTTAAGTCCCTGATGACTATGTGCAGTACCCTCTCAGGGCAACACGGTGGCACAGTGGTTAGCACTGCTGCCTCGCAACGCCAAGGACCCGGGTTCAATTCCCGGCTTGAGTGACTTTCTGTGCGGATTTTTGCACGTTCTTCCCGTGTCTGCATGAGTTTCCTCCAGGTGCTCCGGTTTCTTCTCACAAGATGTGCAGGTTAGGTGGACTGGAAATGCTAAATGGCCCCTTAGTGTCAGGGGGATTAGCAGGATAAATACATGGGATTATGGGGGTGTGGCCTGGGTGGGATTGAGATCGGTGCAGATTCGATGGGCCGAATGGCCCCCTTCTGCACAGTAGGGATTCTATGATTTTCTCTCGGATAGAATACAGAAACATAGAAGATAGGACCAAGAGGAGGCCATTCGGCCCTTCGAGCCTGCTCCGCCATTCATCACAATCATGACTGATCATCCAACTCAATAGCCTAATCCTGCTTTCCCCCCATAACCTTTGATCCCATTCGCCCTGAAATATATGTTCCGGCCTCAGGTCACTGGCTGTGTTGAGTTTGCACATTCTCCCCGTGTCTGCGTGGGTTTCCTCCGGGTGCTCCGGTTTCCTCCCACAGTCCAAAGATATGTGGGTTAGGTTGATTGGCCTTGCTAAATTGCCCCTTAGTGTCAGGAGGATTAGCAAGGTAAATATGTGGTGTTACGGGGATAGGGTCTGGGTGGGATTGTTGTGGGTGCAGGCTCTTTGGGCCGAATGGGTCTCTTGCTGCACTGTAGGGATTCTATAGTTCTATGAGATGCGAAAGCTCGCGACCGTAATAGTAACTAATAAATCCAATAGGGAAGTCAAGAGAAACTTCTTCATCCAAAAAGTGGTTCAAATGGCCACAGGGAGTAATTTAGGTGAATAGCGGAGATGCATTTATGGACATAAGATAAATAGATGAGGATGAATGGCAATGGAGGATATGTTGATAGTGTTAGATGCTGAGGGGTGCAAAGTACTGGATGTGCTGTCTATGTTGTCTATTTTATGTGATCATAGAATCCCTACAGTGCAGAAGGAGGCCATTCAGCCCATCGAGTCTGCACCGACCACAATCCCACCCAGGCCCTATCCCCATAACCCCATGCATTTACCGAAGCTAGTCCCCCGACACTAAGGGGCAATTTACCATGGCCAATCCACCTAACCCGCACAAATTTAGTGTGGGAGGAAACCGGAGCACCCGGAGGAAACCCACGCAGACACGGGGAGAATGTGCAAACTCCACACAGACAGTGACCCGAGCCGGGAATTGAGTCCGGGTCCCTGGCGCTGTGAGGCAGCAGTGCTAACCACTGTGCCACCGTGCTGCCCTTGATGCTACTTGAATAACAGTTTCAATACCTGTTCAAAACTGAAGCTCTTTGGCGCACAGTCCATGCTGAAATTGGCCTTTGTTCCAACCGCACATTGGTGGTGCCCTCATAGCCATCTTCTGAACTCACTCCACAGCAGTTAATCTGAGAGAGAGGATGATAAATGCGAATGTTTGTTTCCTGCTGCATTGGTTTTGTTCTGAATATCGACATAAAAGACCCTGGGCAGCCCCCAGGGCCGATTGTGCAGTTCAAAAAACAACCACTGAATTAACTATCATCATAACTTCAAACTACACCCCCCAATTTTATTAAGTTCCCGTTAACAACCGATGCTAACAAAGCATGTCCAGGTGAATGTTCGAAGACCTGCAGCCAGGAGACGAAATGTTTGAGAGCCACTTTACCTGTGATTAACGCTCACATTGATGATGTTGAGATCATGTGGGCGGCACGGTGGCACAGTGATTAGCACGGCTACCTCACAATGCCAGGGACCCAGGTTCGATTCCCGGCGTGGGTCACTGTCTGTGTGGAGTCTGCACGTTCTTCCCGTGTCTGCATGGGTTTCCTCCCACACTCCAAAGATGTGCTGGTTAGGTGCGTTGGCCATGCCAAATTCTCCCTCAGTGTACCCAAACAGACACCGGACTGTGGCGACTAGGGGATTTTCACAGTAATTTCATTGCAGTGTTAATGTAAGCCTACTTGTGACACTAATAAACTTTAAGCTATTCACAGAGTGAAGCTGCATCAGAAAGGTTAATAATGTGGGACCGAATCCTGAGGGCACGTCATTACTGGTTGAAATAGATCATTTGAGGTCAATTTAGCAATATTGTATGCGGCTTTCATAACTGTACCTTCAACAGAACATTAGTGACATTTGAACCCTCCTCAATTCAAGGATGATTCTGGAAAATCTATTTTCTCATTGCATATATTTTGTCTAATATATATACTTCACACATTGCATTACACTTCATTGCAGTGTTAATGTAAGCCTACTTGTGACACTAATAAACAAACGCTGAACTTTAAACTCATGCAAATCTCCAGGCATTTCAAATCCAGGGGCACTCTAGTTCTAGTCCTCGGGCGATGGTAACTGTAGGTTGCCACAAAACAGGAAGGATGTGGAGGCTTTGGAGAGGGTGCAGAAGAAGTTCATCAGGATGCTGCCTGGATTAGAGGATATGAACTATCAGGAGCGTCTGGACAAACTAGGCTAAGAAGAGACCTGATAGAAGTCTATAAAATTATGAGTGGCACAGATAGGGTTGACATTCAGAGGGCAGGATTTTCCAGCCACCTTCACTCCAAAACTGGAAAATCCCGCCCGAGGTGAACAGACCTTCCCATTGTCCACCCCTTGCCCGCACCGTGATGGGTGGAGCAGGGTGGCAAAATTCCGGCCGAAATGTCTAATACTAGGGGAGCATGCACTTATGGCGAGAGGGGAAAAGTTCAAAGGAGATGTGAGGGGAAAATTACTTTACACAGAGAGTGGTAAGTATCTGGAACACACTGCCAGGGGTGATAGTGGAGGCAGATATGATGTGGAGTTGCCGGTGTTGGACTGGGGTGGGCACAGTAAGAACAACACTAGGTTAAAGTCCAACTAGACTTTCGGAGCTTTCGGAGCACTGCTCCTTCATCAGGTGAGCTCCGAAAGCTCATGCTACCAAATAAATCTGCTGGAGGCAGATACGATAGGGGCGTTTGATGGGCTTTTAGATAAGTGTATGAATATGCAAAGAATAGAGGGATATCGACTAAGGGCAGGCAGAAGGGATAATTTAATTTGGTGTCATGTTCGGCACATCGTGGGCCGAAGGGCCTGTTCCTGTGCTGTACAGTTCCATGTTCTATGTATGTTCTAAATATGATTGATCTTAACTGCTTTCTGAAATGAACCGCCAGAAAGCGTTGGGGGTGGATACTAATTCTTGCCTTGTGATTGACACCCACACCCTGTGAATGAGTCAAGAAAGTATCAGAGGGCCAACCTCGGGCACTGGAAGATATTTCTTGTCACATCTTACATCAGGAATATCTGTATCCTCTTAGCATTTCCCACTATTTCATCGTTAATTAGCATCTTTCTAATTGTGCGTGTAGTGAGCAGTGTCGTTAACCATTGGCTGACAAGCCCATGATTACTACACGCACTCAGGTTAAATTTTTATTCTCTTGTTCACAGTCAAAAACAAATCTAAAGAGGATGAGTTCATTTGTCAGCATCATGTATTTTGCATAAAATTTTGGATCAACAAGGGTCTCCAATCTGCTTCAAAAGAACTGGGTTTTAATTACATTACAAGAATAAAATCAGCTATGTAATGAGGCGACTGTAAAAATGCTGGTGGTACTTTTGAAATGAAATAAGTAATCAAACTACCCTTTACATGGTGGCCTTCTGCATTCACTCTGAAGGCAGGTTCAAAGCAAAGAGCCCCCCTTCTTAGGAAATGGTTTAATTAACTAAAACATATCTGATCACACCCCACTTAAAATGATCATAGCTGTAGAGGACACCCGCAGATTTATTTTTACTGCACTTATTCGACAACGCAGGCTGATGACAGCAAGGCATCAAACCTCACTAAAGTGCACTGAACATAATGGCAAGTGAAGATTTTCACATTAAGTGCAACAGCACTGAGATGTCAGTGCTGTAAGGCAGCAAATGGACACATTTAAAATGCACTTTGGGGGTTCTTAGTTGCACAGTCCCCAAGGGACGATAGACGATGCATTTAAAATTATTTGTGGACAGGAATCAGGTTATGCTCATCGATCGAAGTAGGCAATTTAAGTCACTAATGTTCTCAGCCATCTCAAATAATCTCTTCATTCCCTTCAGGGCTTTGAATTTAACATACGTTCGCAAAGTAACCTGCAACCCCCTGCCACCTCACTTCACTCAATTCCTTCAATTGGATTAAGTTTTCAGAGTCTTTTCCCAGTATAAGCTCCATGACTGAGAAATCCTACAGTGCAGAAGGAGGCCCATCGAGTCTGCACCGACCACAATCCCACCTCGGCCCTATCCCCATCACCCCACACATTTACCCCGCTAATCCCTCTAAACTACACATCCCAGGACACTAGGGGGCAATTTAGCTTGGCCAATCAACCTAAGCCGCACATCTTTGGACTGTGGGAGGAAACCGGATCAGTTCGATGGACAGCATTGGTCCTGCCCATTCCTGTATCTGTGGAGGTCAAAATTAAACCCACAGCAATTAATCAATGAGTAAGATGAAAATTGCCACATTTGTGGCATTTACTCGAGAAAACATGTTTTAAATACAGGTACGTTTTGGATGAGGTTCATCAACTCCATTGTCTCCTTTACCCACAGAGAAACAACTCTTGTGTAAATGTTGACTATTGGTTCCAATTTTGTTGTTCAGCTTGAGGGGGAAAGTGCTGGGGTGTGAAGGAATGAACCCGGAGGAAACCCACGCAGACACGGGAAGAACATGCAGACTCCACACAGACAGTGACCCAAGCTGGGAATTGAACCCAGCTCCTTGGCGCTGTGAGGCAGCAGTGCCTCACTGTGCCACCGTGCCACCCCTTGACTTGATAGCGCTGCTCCCACTCAAGCCAGGAATTTCATTTCAAAGAACAAAGAACAGCATAGGAACAGGCCCTTCGGCCCACCAAGCCTGCGCTGACACACAACACCTTTCTAAACTAAAGACCTATTGCCTCTACGCGGTCTGTATCCTTCCATTAAATCTTCTTCTAATTTCATGCTCATTACGGCCTAAGTTTTTCTGATAAACACCACCTCCCACAGACCAAAGATGTGCGGGTTAGGTGGATTGGCTATGCTATATTGCCCTTTGGTGTCCGAAGATGTTGGGGGTTGCAGGCATTGGGCGGGCGATGTTTAGATGTTGAGTTTGGTACAGACGCGTTGGGCCGAATGGCCTGCTTCTGCACTGTGGGGATTCTATAAGTTTTTTTTTGACTGATACCTATTTCTGACTGAACTGAAGCCAATCTGATATATTTAAAACTACGCTAAAAGTAGATTGCAAATGTGTTGTTAATGAACTGCTTTGCTTTAACAGGGAAAGGAATCTTTCTGACAGAGGAAGGAAATAAGCTAGTTAAATTTCTCTCCTAAACATTAATAGTTTAAAACTCTAAGGCTAATAACAGCTCTCATTTAGCAGATGCTCATTAGTGTAACTAATTTAGAAAGATGCATTGTGCTGGAACCTTAGCACAATATAGAGTGCATTTTAATATCTGCTCATTAGAAAACATTACTGTAACTTCCAAATAAGTCTACTGTGTCTCTCAAGTAGAACAGTCACATTCCATGGTACAATACCTTGGGAAATAGATGACTTATCTTTGCCAATTAATGCATTTATATTTTCCAGCATGGCTGGCGTAGTGGGGGTGTGAAATAGCACACTGCCTTGTTATTTTATTTTGCACGGTGGTTAGCACTGCTGCCTCACAGCGCCAGGGACCCGGGCTCCATTCCAGCCTTGGGTGACAGTTTGTGAGGCAACAGTGCTAACCTCTGTGCTACCGTGTTGCCCTTGGTGATGAGATGCACAGTGGTCGATAGGTCAGATCACAGGAAGGTGGGCAGGTGACGGAGGTGTACGGATGGCAAGAGGTTGGGCAAGAAGGACATGGTTGCAAGGAGGATGGATCGGAAGAGACAGTGTCACAGAAAGGGAGGATGGGGTAAGGCGCTCTCATTGTCTGTCCGTGGGGATAGATGGTGGATAAGCAAGGAATTGTATGAACTAAAGAATAGCATGATGGGATTGTATGAACTAAAGAATAGCATGATGGGAAAATTGGTACAATATGAAGTTATACGAACTAAGGAATAGCATGATGGGAAAATTGGTACAATATAAGAAAGACTGACTCCGCACAACTTAAAACATAACTGACCTCTGTGTAAACCTGATAAAGCTGACTTCGTATAACTTATGACGTAAATGAGATCAGAGAAGGTCAAGCTATTTCAATTTCCTGACCTCTAAGGCCCGATACGATTGATTCCTCATAGCCTAAGACTATAGGAGTAAATAAAACAACAGAAGGTCAGGGATGACGGAAATCACCGACCTTCATCTGTTACATCAATGGGCAAGCTAAGGGTATGAATGATGCGACAAAAGGTTCTAGGAGGTCAACAGGTTATAACATGATTAATGGTATTGCTTATACTTCTATTAATGATCGAATTCCTGAATAAGCTCTGGTCACGCTAACTGATAATGATTATGTATAAATACTGAACTGTTTCTTTCTGTAAGCGCGAACTTGGGGAGGAATTAGCATGTTGTAATAACTGCTCTCTGAACCCAATTTGCAGCCAAAACTGCGTGCAGTCTTTTCGTAAATAAAAGCTTGTTATTTTGTCTGAATGAACTTTGTTGAGTTTTTCTATCACAGTCAAGAAGCAGGAAAGTTTCTACTTCAACATACAGTCTGCTGGAGTTCAGACGAATGAGAGGGGATCTCATAGAGACTTATAAAATTCTAACAGGGCTAGACAGGGTAGATGCAGGGAGGATGTTCCCGATGGTGGGAGAGTCCAAAAGCAGGGGTCACAGTCTGAGGATTTGGGGTAGACCATTTAGGACGGAGATGAGAAGACATTTCTTCACCAAAGAGTGGTGAGCCTGTGGAATTCATTACCACAGGAAGTAGTTGATGCCAAAACATCGAATGTATTCAAGAGGCAACTAGATAAAGCATTTGGGGCGAACGGGATCAAAGGTTGTGGGGTGAAAGCAGGATTAGGCTATTGAGTTGGACGATCAGCCATGATCATAAGGAATGGTGGAGCAAGTTCGAAGGGCCGAATGGCTTCCTCCTGCTCCTATCTTCTATGATAGAGTTGCAGGAAAGAGTGAACGGGGGAAAGGGAGTAAGGAGACAAAAGGGAATAGGAGAAAAAGTTTATCTTTTTATTAGTGTCACAAGTAGGCTTACATTAACACTGCACTGAAGTTACTGTGAAAATCCCCTAGTTGCCACACTCCGGCACCTGTTCGGGTACACCGAGGGAAAATTTAGCATGGCCAATGCACCTAACCGGCACATCTTTCGGACTGTGGGAGAAAACCGGAGTACCCGGAGCAAACACACACAGACACGGGGAGAACATGCAGACTCCACACAGACAGTGACCTAAGCCGGGAATCGAACCCGGGTCGCTGGTGCTGTGAGGCAGCAGTGCTAACCACTGTGCCATCATGCCACCCAGGAGGACCAAGATTGGGCAGCGTGTCTTACACGAAGAGTTGGAGAGATTAGGTTTGTATCCACTGGAGTTTAGAAGAGTGAGAGGCGACTTGATCAAAATCTTTAAAATCCTGAGGGGCATTGACAGGGTGGATGTGAAGAGGATGTTTCCTTTTGTTGGAGAATCTAGAATTAAGGATCACTATTTAAAAATTAAGGGGTCACCCATTTGAGGCAGAGATGAGAAGAATATTTTTCTCTCAGAGGATCATGGATCTCTGGAATTCTCTTCCTCAAAAGACAGTGGAAGCAGAGTCTTTGAATAATTTTTAAAGCAGAGCTAGAGAGATTCTTGATTAACAAGGGGGTGAAAGGTTATTAGAGTTAGGTGGGAATGTGGGATTGAGGTCACAATCACATGAGACACTGGGGAGCCTTGAACTTAGGCCCCATTGTTCTCAAACGGGGTACAGTGCAGATACACCAACGTGACAACAGGGATAAAAGTGTTACATCATGGACACAAGTTGCAGAGAACGGGCTTGAGAACAAGGCCTTGGTGAGGCCACACCTAGAATATTGTGCACAGTTTTGGTCTCCTTTTCTGAGGAAGGATGTTCTTGCTCTTGAGGGAGTGCGGTGAAGGTTTACCAGGCTGATTCCGGGAATGGCGGGACTGATGTATGAGGAGAGATTGACTAGGTTAGGATTGTTTTCCCTGGAGTTCAGACAAATGAGGGGGGATTTCATGGAGACTTATAAAATTCTAACAGGACGAGACAGGGTAGATGCAGGGAGGATGTTCCCGATGGTGGGGGGTGTCCAGAACTAGGGGTCACAGTCTGAGGATATAGGGTGGACCATTTAGGAAAGAGATGAGGAGACATTTCTTCACCCAATGAGTGGTGAACCTGTGGAACTCGATACCACAGGAAATAGTTGATGCCAAAACATTGAATGTATTCAAGAGGCAGCTGGATATAGCACATGGGGCGAATGAGATCAAAGGTTATGGGGAAAAAGCAGGATTAGGCTATTGAGTTGGACAATCAGCCATGATCGTGATGAATGGCGGAGCAGGCTTGAAGGGCCAAATGGCCTCCTTCTGCTCCTATCTTCTATGTTTCTATGATTCAAATAATATTTTTAAGGTGATTAAAGGAGAAAGTGGCTCAAGAGAATCTATTTCCTCTGGTAAAGAGTCCAACAAGAGGAAATAGCCTCAAAATGAGAGATGGACCACTTGCGATGATATCAGGAAACACGACTGCTCAGAAAAAGATCCTGGAAACCTTGCACTCTCTCTCCTAAAAAGATATTGAGCTTCCTTCAGGTGGAATTCTGAAATATGAGGCGAATAGATTTTTGTTAGTGAAAGATGCTGAAGGTTATGGAACCAAGGCAGGGGAAGCAAAGGTGTCCATCTCCACTTTCAAGATCCAATTGAATGGTAGTACAGGTGTGAGGGGCTGAATAGCCTCCTCCTCATCATATGTTCTGAGGTGCTCCGCATCCAGCTGCTGATCCTTCTGAACAGATCAGCTTGGCAAAGAGCAATAGGAGGAGATGAAGAGACTGTAAGGACAGATCCAGGGGTAAGAGCCGGGTGCTCCGGTTTCCTCCCACAGTCCAAAGATGTGCAGGTTAGGTGGATTGGCCATGGTAAATTTCCCCTTAGTGTCCAAAGATGTGTAGGTTGGGTGGATTGGCCACGCTAAATTGCCCCTTCATATACAAAGATGTGTAGGTTAGGTGGATTGGCCATGCTAAATGCTGCAACTGTACAGGACCTTGGTGAGACCACATTTGGAATATTGTGTGCAGTTCTGGTCACCTCACTATACGAAGGATGTGGAAGCACTGGAAAGAGTGCAGAGGAGATTTACCAGGATGCTGCTTGGTTTGGAGGGTAGGTCTTATGAGGAAAGGTTGAGGGAGCTAGGGCTGTTCTCTCTGGAGCGGAGGAGGCTGAGGGGAGACTTAATAGAGGTTTATAAAATGATGAAGGGGATAGATAGAGTGAATGTTCAAAGACTATTTCCTCGGGTGGATGGAGCTATTACAAGGGGGCATAACTATAGGGTTCATGGTGGGAGATATAGGAAGGATATCAGAGGTAGGTTCTTTACGCAGAGAGTGGTTGGGGTGTGGAATGGACTGCCTGCAGTGATAGTGGAGTCAGACACTTTAGGAACATTTAAGCGGTTATTGGATAGGCCCATGGAGAACACCAGGATGATAGGGAGTGGGATAGCTTGATCTTGGTTTCAGATAAAGCTCGGCACAACATCGTGGGCCGAAGGGCCTGTTCTGTGCTGTACTGTTCTATGTTCTATAATACCACCAGGACATCATCTCACTGAAGTCTTGGTTTAATGACTTATTAAAAATATCACATCTTTGACAGTGTAATTTTTCTGGAGTTGGTCAAAATTCCACAGGAGCCTCATTTGGCATCAAAACGAGGCATGTTAGAATTTGTAGATTGGCAGGAACAGAGTGGGAAACAAAGCCACCCCAATTACTAAGAACATTGGAATAAAGGAACAGGAGTAGGCCATTCAGCCCATCGAGTCTGCTCTACCATTTGATTAAATCATGGCTGATCATCTGCCTCAACACCACTTTCCCACATTATCTCCATATCTCCCAGATATCATTCACATCCAGAAATCTATGGATTTCTGCCTTGAACGCACTCAATGATTGAGATTCCACAGCGCTCTAGGATAGAGAATTCCAAAGATTCACCACCCTCTGAGTGAAGAAATTCCTTCTCGCCTCAGTCCTTTATCCTGAGATTATGTCCCCCTTGTTTTAGACTCACCAGCTGGGCGAAACATCTTACCTACATCCACCCTGCCATGCCCTGGATGAATGTTGTAAGTTTCAATGAGGTCACCCCTCATTCTTCGAATTTCCATTGGGGCGGCATGGTGGCACAGTTGTTTGCACTGCTGCCTCACAGCGCCAGGGACCAGGGTTCAATTCCAGCTTCGGGTCACTGCCTGTGTAGAGTCTACACATTTGCCCCGTGTCCACGTGAATTTTCTCCAGGTGCTCCATTTCCTCCCACAGCCCAAAGATGTTCGGGTTAGGTTGATTGGCCATGGTAAAATGACCCTAGTGTCAGGGAGATGAGCAGGGTAAATATTTGGCTTACAGGAATAGAGCCTGGGTGGGATTGTGATCGGTACAGGCTCGGTGGGCCGAATGGCCTCCTTCTGCACTGTAGGGATTCTATGATTCCCTTTCCATTAAATGGGAGCAGTTAAAATAGCCCCAGAAGCTCATAGTTCTTTCAACCAGTTCCTCCTGTTACATTGTCCCATCAAAAGTTTTGAGAAAGGCAACTTTTGCTGAAGTTGTTGGTTGATTAGCCGTAGGCAAGTGCAAAACCACCAGCCGTTTTTCTGTACTGTTTCAGCACAATGAGTGGAGTTCTTGTTCCAGTTATTGATTCACACTATTTACCATGAAGTAAAATCAAATAAGTAATACTTGAATACATTCCTCACTGCTTCTTCAATGATTCAAGAAGTGCAGAGAATCCGTAAACAGAAAGAAGTTTGCCCTGCGGACATTGTATTAGAATGAAAGTCTTTACAACAAAGATACAACTGTGAGAGAGAATCAAATGTGTCCTTCCTCAGTTCTGAGGGGAGTAAGTGCACCTCATAATTGAAATGTTGAGCTGAGGTGGAAAGAGTTTAGAAAGGGTTAACAACGTTGCTGGGAAAGGGTCCATAGATGGCCAGAGATTTTGATTTGATTTGATTTGTTATTGTCACATGTATTAGTATACAGTGAAAAGTATACAGTTTATATGTATATATGTATTAGTATACAATTTCTTGCGTGCTACACAGACAAAGCATAACGTACATAGGGAAGGAAAGGAGAGAGTGCAGAATGTAGTGTCACAGTCATAGTTAGGGTGTAGAGAAAGATCAACTTAGTGCGAGGTAGGTCCATTCAAAAGTCTGGTGCAAGAGTAAGGATTTTAGGGGCACAAAATACCTGAAGGCTCCAACACCGAAGAGCTGGGGAGGTGAGAGCAAACCTTGTGGCTGAGTTGGAAGAGTGAGGATTGGGGGAAGGGTCATGAGATGAGTAAAGTGGTAAAGGCACGGTGGCACAGTGGCTAGCTCTGCTGCCTCACAGCGCCAGGGACCCGGGTTCGATTCCCGGCTTGGGTCACCGTCTGTGTGGAGTCTGCACGTTCTCCCCATGTCTACGTGGGTTTCCTCCGGGTGCTCTGGTTTCTTCCCACAGTCCAAAAGACGTGCTGGTTCGGTGCATTGGCCGTACTAAATTCTCCCTCAGTGTGCCCGAACAGGCCCCGGAGTGTGGTGGCTGGGGGATTGTCACAGTAACTTCATTGCAGTGTTAATGTAAGCCTACTTGTGACTAATAAAAATAAAATCATGTTTCCTCCCCTAAAGGGCATTAGTGAACCAGATAGGTTATTATGACAATCAACAATTGACAATGGTTTCATGGTCATCAGTAGATTCTTAATTCCAGATTTTAAAAATTGAATTTAAATTCCACCATCTGCCGTGGCGGGATTCAAACCCAGGTCCCCAGGACGTTAGCGGAGTTTCTAAATTAATAGTCTAGCAATAATACCAATAGGCCATTGCCTCCAATACTTGGAATAGGAGGATGTGGGCGGAACAGAAGCCAATGCAGGAAGTGCATTGGAAACATTGGGACAGGTGAAATCATAGAATCCCTACAGCGCAGAAGGAGGCCATTCAGCCTATCGAGTCTGCATCGACAACAATCCCATCCAGGCCCTATACCCATAACCCCACCTATTTAACCTACTAATCTCCCTGACATTGAAGGGCAATTTAGCAATGGGATGATGGAGAACGGAAGGTAAGATAATAATGTTGAAAGCTGCAGAGGTCATAGAATCATACAGTGCAGAAGGAGGCCATTCGGCCCATTGAGTCTGCGTCAACCACAATCCCACCCAAGCCCTGTCCCCATAGCCCCATGCATTTACCCTAGCTAGTCTCCCTGACACTAGGGGACAATTTAGCATGGCCAATCCACCTAACCCGCACATCTTTGGAGTGGGAGGAAAGCCACAAGGACACGGGGAGAATGTACAAACTCCACAGTGACCCCAAGCTGGGAATTGAACCCGGGTCCCTGGCGCTGTGAGGCAGCAGTGCTAACCACAGTGCCACCAAGCCATCCAGGCCCAGCAGTAATAATCTGTCATTGTTATTCACACAGTATTCAATTGACTAGGTCAGTCTTAATCACCATGGGCAGGATTGTGGCCTTCCTGGAAAGATTCAAATAGAGACTGGAGAAAGAGCTAAGCATGGAGATGTTCCAAAACCCGCAAGTGGAAAGGGGGAGTTCGAGATGGGCTAAACATTGGAACAGCATGGTGGCACAGTGGTTGGCACAGCTGCTACACAGCGCCAGCGATCCGGATTTGATTCCAGCCTTGGGTGGAGTTTGCACATTCTCCCCTTGCCTGTGTGGGTTTCCTCCAGTTTCTCCCCGCACTCCAAAGATGTCTAAGTTACGTGGATTAGCCATGGTAAATGATGAAGGTTACGGGGATAGGGCAGGGGGGTGCGTGGGCCTAGATAAGATGTTCTTTCGGAGGGTCGGTGCAGACTTGATGGGCTGAATGGCCTCCTTTTGCACTGTAGGAATTCCCTGGTTCTATGTTTTTATTGGAGAGGGTACAGCGACTGAGTGTCGACAGCACACATGTCTGTGATGATGGTAGAACTGCAAGAAATTGTACATCAAGGGCAAGGCAGCTACCCTGAACCTAGTCAGGACTAGAGTCAAGGCCGAGGTGACATGGTGGCACAGTGGTTAGCACTGCTGCTTCACGGCGCCAGGGACCCGGGTTCAATTCTGACCTTGAGTTACTGTCTGTGTGCTGATTGCAAGTTCTCTCTGTGTGTTTCCTCTGGGTACTCTGGTTTCCTTCCACAGTCCAAAAAATGTGCAGGTTAGGTTGATTGGCCCATGCTAAATTGCCCCTTAGTGTCCCAAAATGTGTAGGTTAGAGGGATTGGCCATGCTAAATTGTCTCTTAGCATCCCAAGATGTGTAGATTAGGGGTTCTGGGATAGGGCCTGGGCAGGATACTCTGTCAGAGAGTCGATGCAGACTCAATGGGCCGAATGATCTTCTTCTCCTTTCTTGTGGGGTTCTGGGGTTAGGGCCTGGGTGGGATGATCTTTCACACAGTTGGTGCAAACTCAATGGGCTGAATGGCCTTCTTCTGCATTGTCGGGATCCTATGAAAGCACATACAGTTCTCCATTTTGGAAGGCCATAGGTGAGCAGTTGATTGAATTCCTTATGCCCAAAGAGAAATGCAGTTAACTGCTGAAAACCCAAACAGAGATGGCAAGTTGTTTCAGACCCTAAAGTGAATCGAACCATGGTAGGCACCTTCTAAACCGAAATGTCCCATTAGTAAGATTCAGTGCCCTTGGAAAGTGGAGGGAGTTGCTTCATCCTCACCGTTGGCCACTGAACCTGGAAGATTGAAACAGTGCAGGCACTTGCAAACCCAAACAGTCAATTCTAACTGAAATCAAACCTAATGGTGGCTCAGGTCCAAAGCAAACATTGATTTACATTGTGCTAAACCTCTGCCAATTGACTTAGATAGTACAGAATGGTTTAGAAAATTGAAAAAGAAATGCGATTCTCTCGTGTTCCACGCAATTAGCACATTCAATGATCAGACAAAATTTAGCGGAACAATTTCAATTTCAATCACATGTGAAATTTTGTTTAGATTGAGTTGCTCAATGAAAAGCATTTGCTAAGTGATCAAAATCTATAAATCAGCCAAGCTGCTACAGCAGAAAGATGCTGAACCACATCAATTATTGTCAAATTAGCTACAGCTAATGTTTGTGTGGAGAAACAAAGGACATCTAAAAGCAGCCTCTGTGTTTGACTCTATTTCTCTCAGCAGGAGACAAAATGCCACAATGAGCTTCGATTTTCTTTCCCCCCCCCACCCCCCAACCCCCCCCCCCCCCCCCCCCACCCCCAGCTTTCTCCATCCCTGCGAACAAATGCACAGCATTTACATGCAATGTAGGATGGGCATCGTCACTGTCATGTACCTTTAAGAGAGTTTGTTTTTTTTAAATCATGCAGCTTCAGCGATGTCATTAGGGGGTGAATCTAAGCTGTGGCTGTCAGGTGAGTGGACTTTCAGTTTCGTTTTGGGAAGCAGTGTAGCAGAAAGCTAAGAAGCAGTTTCTCTCTCTCTGTTTTTTTCTCTTTGTTTGGTTCTTCTCTTTAAGAAGCTGTGTTTTGGGAAACAGATTCGACTACAACCTCTTTTAAGTTTCTTCACATTGGATTTACAATATTCAACCTAGGAGGCTGGATTCCTGTAACAAGTGTGTATTAACCTATGCTGTACTATGCTTATTTGGAGGGCTTTGTGCATTGGAGGTTGGCTTTGATTGGAACACATTAGAGATATTTCCTTAAGAGTTATACCTTATCGTTGTGTTTCTTGTATGTAATTGAACGACGGAGGTTGAGGAGCGACCTGATAAAAGTCTACAAGATTATGAGAGGCATGGACACAGTGGATAGGCAGAAGCTTTTTCCCAGGGTGGAAGAGTCAATTACTAGAGGGCACAGATTTAAGGTGCGAGGGGCAAGGTTTAAAGGAGATGTACAAGGCAGATTTTTTACACAGAGGGTGGTGGGTGCCCGGAACTCGCTGCCGGGGGAGGCAGTGGAAGCAGATACGATAGTGACTTTTAAGGGGCATCTTGACAAATACATGAATCGGATGGGAATAGAGGGATACGGTCCCCGGAAGAGTAGAGGGTTTTAGTTCAGTCGGGCAGCATGGTTGGTGCAGGCTCGGGAGGGCTGAAGGGCCTGTTCCTGTGCTGTAATTTTCTTTGTTCTTTGTTCTTGCTAATTGTCTTACAGTACATGGCAACAATAGTCTTAATTAAACTTTGGTTTTGATAAAAGCTCCTCATGGGTCAGTTGAATCAAACCTGAAGTGAAACCTCTCACGCTCGCCCTAGCCAAATTCAACATAAAACGTCACACCTTGAAGTATCCGACCTGACTTGTAACATCACTCATCGTCTTTCGAAAAGCTCTTAGCAAGGCGACAGCTCACCAGAGTGTGCTCCGTTTAAGCTGTATTAGGGTACGGATCAGAAACCCCAAGGTATATTATGAAGTCAGACTAGACCCCAATGATTTGCTATTTTGGCGTAAGTGTGAGGGCGGCACAGTGGTTAGCACTGCAGCCTCACAGCTAGCAGCGATCCGGGTTTGATTCCCAGGGTCACTATCTGTGCGGAGTCTGCACATTCTCCCCATGTCTGCGTGGGTTTCCTCCGGGTTCTCTGGTTTCTTCCCACAGTCCGAAAGATATGCTGGTTAGGTGCATTGACCATGCTAAATTCTCCCTCAGTGTACCCAAACAGGCGCTGGAGCATGGCGACTAGGGGATTCTCACAGTAATTTGATTGCAGTGTTAATGTAAGCATACTTCTGACACTAATAAATAAACTTAAATGATACGATGGTTCACTCCCGGTGTGATTCTACTGACACACTAGGGAGCTTTAATCAAAACAAACTTTATTTAACAGCACAGTTTAGCTACGACAAATGAATAAGCTTAATGTTTAACAATTGAACAATACTACAACATGACATGAGTGTCTTTAAGACAGAGATCGATAGGTTCTTGATCAATAAGGGGATCAAGGGCAACGGGGAGGAGGCAGGAGAATGGGGATGAGAATCATATCAGCTGTGATTGAATGGCGGAGCAGACCCGATGGGTCCAATAGCCTAATTCTGCTCCTATGTCTTATGATCTTATGGTTTAAACAAGAGAACAATAGAACTCCTACAGTGCAGAAAAGGATCATTCGGCCCATCGAGTCTACACCAACTCTCCAAAGGAGCATCTTACCCAGGCGCACCCTGTAACCCATAACCCGAAGGAAAATCAGGCAACTGAGTCACTATTGCCCACTTCATACCATCACAGAATCGCTGCAGTGCCGAACGAGGCCATTTGGCCCATTGAGCCTGCATTGACTCTGTGACAGACTATCTTAGTAAGAAGTCTCACAACACCAGGTTAAAGTCCAACAGGTTTATTTGGTAGATGGTATTTGCTACCAAATAAACCTGTTGGACTTTAACCTGGTGTTGTGAGACTTCTTACTGTGCTTACCCCAGTCCAACACCGGCATCTCCACATCAGACTATCTTACCTAGAGTATCTTGCCCTGTCCCCAGAACCCCACACATTTATCCAGCTAATCCCCCCAACCTACACATCTTTGGACACTAAGGGGCAATTTAGCATGGCCAATCCACCTAACCTGCACATCTTTGGACGGTGGGAGGAAACCGAAGCACCCGGAGGAAACCCACGCAGACACGGGGAGAATGTGCAAACTCCGCACAGACAGTGACCCGAGGCTGGAATTGAATCCGGGTCCCTGGCGCTGTGAGGCAGCAGTGCTAACCACTGTGCAACAATCAAGAGGCCATTATCTTGAATTGGTCATGTTGACTTTCTTCACTGAACCTCACTGCTACAATGTCAACCATCTCGAAGACTTTTCAAAAACATTTATTCCACGAATAGAAATAATAAAGTCCTTCCGCGATGTTTTCCTACACTGCAGTCTTTGGCTACATGTGCTTCAGGCCACTTCAACCTCCTAGATGCTCCGAACCCCCCCTTAACACAGTTCGTACGGACAACTAAGGAAGTTTGGCATGTCAGCCAAGACTCTCACCAACTTTCACAGATGCATCATGGAAAGCATTCTTTCTGGCTGCATTACAGCTTGGTATGGCTCCTACTCTGCCCAAGACCGCAAGGAACTACAAAACCTCATGAATGTAGCCCAATCCATCATGCAAACCAGCCTCCCATCCATTGATTCTGTCTACACTTCCCGCTGCCTCGGCAAAGCAGCCAGCACAATTAAGGACCCCACGCACCCCGGACATTCTCTCTTCCAACTTCTTCCGTCGGGAAAAAGATCCAAATGTCTGAGGACATGTACCAACCGACTCAAGAACAGCTTCTTCTCTGCTGCTGTCAGACTTTTGAATGGACCTACCTCGCATTAAGTTGATCTTTCTCTACATCCTAACTATGACTGTAACACTACATTCTGCACTCTCTCCTTTCCTTCTCTATGAACGGTATGCTTTGTATAGCGCGCAAGAAACAATACTTTTCACTGTATACTAATACTCGTGACAATAATAAATCAAATCAATTCTTTACTTCCTTTACTGGGCTCATCCTTCGCACATTAAGTAGCATAACGCAGTGGAAATGGAAACCAGTGGAGAGTGAGGTGATATGAACACGACTTTGATAATTGGAGGACTTGGAAAAGTTACTAGCATATGAAATACTTCCTGTAAATATTCTAATAATCATGGTTCAGTGAAATATGGGCCCGAATACTGAGAGGCCGAGATAGAGTGAACGTGGAGAGGATGTTTCCACTAGTGTGAGAGACTAGAACTCGAGGGCACAACCTCAGAGTGAAGGGGCCGTCCTTTAAAACTGCGATGAGGAGGAACTTCTTCAGCCAGAGGGTGGTGAATCTGTGGAACTCTTTGCCACAGAAGGCTGGAGGCAGGTCATTGAGTGTCTTTACGACAGAGATAGATAGGTTCATGATCAATAAGGTGGCAAGGGTTATGGGGAGAAGGCAGGAGAATGGGGTTGAGAATCATATCATAGAATAGAATCCCTACCATGCACAAGGAGGCCATTTGGCCCATCGAGTCTGCAGCGACCACAATCCCACCCCGGCCCTACCCCCATAACCCTACTTATTTATCCTACTAACCCCTCTGACACTAAGGGGCAATTCAGCATGGCCAATCAACCTAACCTGCACATCTTTGGACTGTGGGAGGAAACCGGAGCACTCAGAGGAAACGCACGCAGACACAGGGAGAACATGCAGACTCCACACAGTGACCCAAGCCGGGAATCAAACCCGGGTCGCTGGAACTGTGAGGCAGCAGTGCTAACCACTGCCACCGTGCCGCTCCATATCAGCTATGATTGAATGGCGGAGCAGACTCGATGGGCCAAATGGCCGAATTCTGCTCCTATGTCTTATGGCCTTGTGGAATTCTCTGGCCATTCACGCCCCACCACCAGGACGGAAAATCTGACGCTCAGCCGAATCTCTGTTCACTGCAGTGGAATGGGAGACTCCCAGCCGCGAGCAAAGTCGGAGAGTGGTTTCCTCTTTATTGAGACTCATGCAACGAGGGTTCTGCTTTATCTTAGACAGCCGCATGGGTGGAGAACGGCTAGAACTTTACACTGATCGAGTGGACGCACAGCCGATCCAACAGCGCACGAACTCGCACGAGAGGAGATCAGGCACGTGTCCCGGTGTCACCCTGCTAGTATGCAACACTACGCTCCGCAGGGGCATGGGTGAGTCTGAAGTGTGCCCGACAATTGGCATCAAATAGTGGTGATTTTATGTGGCCTCTCTACTTTTTTGGCTGGCAAGCATGCCAATCAGCCAGGTGGCCTTCACGTGTTCACAACAAACACAATCAAGGTGATCTGAAACCAAATAAACTGCATTGACAATATTAACATTCACAATATTGTCACTAGCCCATTTCCTCCCCATCTCCAATTCTTTGGATCATAGAATCCCTACAGTGCAGAAGGAGGCCATTCAGCCCATCAAGTCTGCACCGATCACAATCCCACCCAGGCCCTATCCCCGTAACTTCACATATTTACCCTGAATCATAGAATCCCTACAGTGCAGAAGGAGGCCATTCAGCCCATCGAGTCTGCACTGACAACAATCCCACCCAGGCCCTATCCTCCAAAACCCCACAAATTTACCCTGCTAATCCCTCTAACATACACATGAATTGACCCTAGTGTCAGGGGGATTAGCAGAGTAAATGTGTGGGGCTATGGGAATAGGGCCTGGGTGGGATTATGTCCGGTACAGACTCGATGGGCCAAATAGCCTCCTTCTATACTGTAGGGATTCTATGATTTCTATGACATCCCGGGACACGAAGGGGCAATTTAGCATAGCCAATCAACCTAACCCGCACATCTTTGGACTGTGGGAGGAAACCGGAGCACCCGGAGGAAACCCACGCAGACACGAGGAGAATATAAATACAAAATAGTTGGATTTTTCTTTACCGGAATATACTGCAGATTGATTAGATTTCAAAAAAGGGTAGAACTTACAGGATATAAAATGTAAATGTGAAAGGGGTGGCACAGTGGCAACTGGCCATGCAATGTTCCAAATGACTTTACCTACTTTTGTATAAATCCTACCACCCTGTCCGCCGGGGACCCGGGTTTGAATCTTGGATTGGGTCACTGTCTGTGAGACATCTGCACGTTCTCCCCGTGTCTGCATGGTTTCCTCTGAGTGCTCCAGTTTCCTCACACAGTCTGAAAGACGTGATGATTAGGTGCATTGGCCATGCTAAATTCTCCCTCAATGTACCCGAACAGATGCTGCAGTGAGGTGACGGGGAGATTTTCACAGTAACTTCATTAATGTAAGCTTACTTGTGACACTAATAAGTTTTACAAAACCCTCTCCGCCTCTTTGTCCACTTTTAAGGCCCAGCTTAAAAACTCTCCTAATATCTCCTCCTTTAATCCAGCCTCAACTCTGTCTGATTTTGCTCCCACATCGTCCTTTCCTTAGGCTGGCTTTCTCCATCATCTTCAATCACTGTGCACGGTGGCACAGCGGTTAGCACTGCTGCCTCACAACGCCAGGAACCCAGGTTCGATTCCCGGCTTGAGTCACTGTCTGTGAGGAGTTTGCACGTTCTACCCGTGTCTGCGTGGGTTTCCTCCGGGTGCTCCAGTTTCCTCCCATACTCCAAAGATGCATGGGTTAGCTGGATTGGCCATGGTAAATTGACCCTATTGTCAAGGGATTAACAGGGTCAATATATGGGGCTATGGGGATAGGGCCTGGGTGGGATTGTGGTTGGTGCAGACTCGATGGGCCAAATGGCCTTATTCTGCACTGGATTCTATCATTCTATGATTGTGATTTTCTAAACAGCGCACAATAAAACCGCATTCCCCAAACTTGCCTGCGAATAGCTAACACATGCGTGAAATAATGATGCAAAAATGAGTGGGTTCCAATCGATTTTCTTGGAGCGCCAGGCAGACCCCTTTAACTGCGATTTTTCTGTCTTTTCAGTCTTTCCCAATGACGTCTTTGCTACATGTTTTTATGGCAGGAAATGAGTGCCAGATGTGCCATTTTTGTGACATTACCCAGCGGAACGCCCGCAGAGCTGCCCATGGCGAGTTAGTGTCTCACGCTGTTACAATGCCTGGTGCCACACTGTGCAATGCACAATGTACGATCAGGGCAGTGCCGAACCATGAATACATCCATTTCATTGCTCGCTATTATGGAATTTTTATTGGTGATTTGGGATTTAAATTCCAAATTCTGCTCCCTTTTTTATGGGAACCATGAATGATGGCCCCTAATTGATCTGTGTGATGTATTTCTTTTGAGCGCTTACTTATTTTAAAAGTCTTGTTTTGTTAACCTGGAAGTTTCCAGACAATATACAGCCCATTGGAAGTAGGTATGTGGCGTTTAGTAATAAATTATAGTGTTCTGCAGCAGTTTAAAGAGCAGTTGATGATACACTTAAAAAAAAACCCATCTGTGGCTAAGTACTATAAGACCATAAGACATAGGAGCAGAATTAGGCCACTCGGCCCATCGAGTCTGCTCCGCCATTCAATCATGGCTGATATTTTTCTCATCCCCATTCTCCTGCCTTTTCCCCATAACCCCTGATCCCCTTATTAATCAAGAACCTATCTATCTCTGTCTTAAAGACACTCAATGATTCGGCCTCCACAGCCTTCTGCGGCAAAGAGTGATGCACCATCAATCGAGCAAAGACTAGTTTGTATGCAAGAACAAATAGGCTTTTATTAGCAAAAGACTTGGAGCACACCCAGGCCGATGAACTGGTCCAGACTGAGGCAGGGGGGTGGGGAGCAGTCGCCTTTATACCTGGACCAGGGGGGGAGGAGTCTCGGGTAGGGCCGGCAGGGATGTGTCCAGGCATGTCACACACACAAGCAATAAGCTAACAGTGGTTTACCACAAAGAGTTGCACAGATTCACCACTCTCTGGCTGAAGAAATCCCTCCTGTTTTAAAGGATCATCCCTTTAGTCTGAGGTTGTGCCCTCTGGTTCTAATTTTTCCGACGAGTGGAAACATCCTCTCCACGTCCACTCTATCCAGGCCTCGCAATATCCTGTAAGTTTCAAAAGACCCCCCCTCATCCTTCTAAACTCCAACGAGTACAGACCCAGATTCCTCAAACGTTCCTCATACGACAAGCTCTTCATTCCAGGGATCATTCTTGTGAACCTCCTCTGGACCCTTTCCAAGGCCAGCACATCCTTCCTGAGGAGGTAAGTGCCGAGAGTCCAACGACTCTCTGCTTGAGATCGGTGGGGGGGCGGGGGGAGGAGGTTCGGAGGGGGGGGGCGCGCTGGCACTCTGCCTGAGATCGGTGGGGGGAAGGGGGGCGGGACCCGCGATCGGTCTGGGTGGCGGAGGGGGTGGAGGGATGAGGGGGTCAGTAATATTCTGGGGGCTGGGCAATGTCTGTGGGGGCCAAGGGCAGGCATTATCCGGCCTGGGAGCGATGTGGCAGGGGAGCAGTAGTCTATCTTTTCTTTTCCGCGTGTGCGCAGTTTGTAATCATTTCTGTGGGAGAATTACCCGAATGTCATGTCCAGAACCTCCCCAAATGGTTTTCGAGTCATCTTCAAGCCAAGCGTCGCAAATCAGATAGATAAAAGTCTAAAAATAGGCTAAGTTCGACTTTATCGGAGTTCTGCCTTCTGGACTTGAGACATGCCAAGGCCTTGGGATAAAACTTCAAAGTAGATTTCAAAAGAAAACAGAATCAACTCTACAGAAAAATGTAATCATCTTTTTCTTTAATTGATTAGGTAACTGGACGGTGTAGAGAAGTGTATTATTATTATTTTTTTATTCATTCGTGGGACATGGGTGTCGCTGGCTGGCCAGCATTTATTGCCCATCCCTAGTTGCCCCTTGAGAAGGTGGTGGTGAGCCGCCTTCTTGAATCGCTGCAGTCCACGTGCTGTGGGTTGACCCACAATGCCGTTAAGGAGGGAATTCCAGGATTTTGACCCAGCGACTGTGAAGGAATGGCGATATATTTCCAAGTCAGGATGGTGAGCGGCTTGGAGGGGAACTTGCAGGTGGTGGTGTTCCCATGTATCTGCTGCCCTTGTCCTTCTAGATGGAAGTGGTCGTCTATACCCAAACCCTGAGAGGAGTTAATTCATGTTTTGTGTGCAGCCCTCTTAAGAAATGCCTTATGTGACTTTTAAGGAGCGTCTTGACAAATATATGAATAGGATGGAAATAGAAGGATATGGTCCCTGGCAGGTTAAGGGGTTTTAGTTCAGACGGGCAGCATGGTCGGTGCAGGCTTGGAGGACCGAAGGGTCTGTTCCTGTGCTGTAATTTTCCTTGTTTTATGTTCTTTGTTCTTTGACACTGGTGGTGGTGGGGGTGGGGGAGAAACTTGGAACAGTGTGTTCCGTTGGACAACATTGAATTCATTATTTCAATAGTTATCTGTCTATGGCCTCATTGTCAGCAACGCCTCTACTTTCTCAGAAGACTAAGGAAATTTGGCATGTCAGCTACGACTCTCACCAACGTTTACAGATGCACCATCGAAAGCATTCTTTCTGGTTGTATCACAGTTTGGTATGGCTCCTGCTCTGCCCAAGACTGTAAGGAACTACAAGACGTCATGAATGTCACCCAATCCAACACGCAAACCAGCCTCCCATCCATTGACTCTGTCTACACTTCCCGCTGCCTCGGCAAAGCAGCCAGCATAATTAAGGACCCCATGCACCCCGGACATTCTCTCTTCCACCTACTTCCGTCGGGAAAAAGACACAGAAGTCTGAGAGCACATACCAACCGACTCAAGAACAGCTTCTTCCCTGCTGCCGTCAGACTTTTGAATGGACTTATCTTGCATTATGTTGATCTTTCTCTACACCCTAGCTATGACTGTAACATTACATTCTGCACTCTCTCATTTCCTCCTCTACGAACGGTATGCTTTGTCTGTATAGCGCGCAAGAAACAATACTTTTCTCTGTATGCTAATACATGTGACAATAATAAATCAAATAAAATCAAATCAAAATTTTGAATGAACTTACCTTGCACTAAGTTGATCTTTCTCTACACCCTAGCTGTGACTGTAACACTACATTCTGCACTCTCTTGTTTCCTTCTCTATGAACGGTATGCTTTGTCGGTATAGCGTGCAAGAAACAATACTTTTCACTGTATGCTAATACGTGTGACAATAATAAATCAAATCAAATCAAATCATCGGGTCAGCTATGGCCAGTTCAGGTCAGACTGACCCAGAATTGTGAGCCAAGCCACACTCACAGTTGCTATTTTATTTTAATAAAATTCAGGCGCGTTCTGTCGTCATAGCCGAGCATGAGGCAGCTTTTCAATTTACTGGTTTCTTACAGATTTGATCACAACGATATTCATTTTAATATAATCAGCAGTATTCAATGATCCTTGTCGTTCACCATTGCGACCCCTGTTATCCAGCCAGAATGACTCCTCTAAATTGCACTTGAAATCTGATGGAAATGTAGGATGTGGAGCAAAGGGTCGCCCTCGACACAATGAATATTCCGCAGCACCTGAAGTGCACGATTAAGTTATCTGCTTTATGATTACCTGACAAAATATTTTGCATAATTATCCGGCTGCACGTTGTAATGGGGATTGAAATGAAATGCACAAAATGTTGCATTTCCTTTAGGATAGCGGGAAGATCACTCATCCCTTTTGTTTTGTTGACCCGCTGCTGCTGCAGTGGATGTTCTGCGTTCTGGGCGGCACAGTGGTTAGCACTGCTGCCTCACAGCGCCAGGGACCCAGGTTCGATTCCCGGCTTGGGTCACTGTCTGTGTGGAGTTTGCACGTTCACCCCGTGTCTACGTGGGTTTCCTCCGGGTGCTCCGGTTTCCTCCCACAGTCCAAAAGATGTGTAGATTTGGTGAATTGGCCATGCTAAATTCTCCCTCAGTGTACCCGAACAGGTGCCGGAGTGTAGCGACTAGGGGATTTTCACAATAACTTCATTGCAGTGTTAATGTAAGCCTACTTGCGACTAATAAATAAACTTTTAACTTTTAAACTTTTTTCTGTTTGCCATGGTGAGAGTAAGCTTGTCCACTTGAAGGATAGGTGAAGAACCCCGATAATGTTTGAAGCCAGGATATCTCAAAATTCAGATGGGTAACTTGGAAAGCCAGTTCTTAAGCGTGTTTTTTTTTCAGTTTGGTATCTTGTGAGGAAAGATATGCAAACCGTGGAGGGAAAAACACAGTCTCGTTGTGACCACTCAAATAAAGGAAGGTTTATTAACGGATAAAACACACTGCAAGAAAGGCCACAATACAAAAAAAAGATACACTTTGTTACTGGATAAAAGCAATTACTACGGATGCTGGAATCTGAAACCAAAAGAGAAAATGCTGGAAAACCTCAGCGGGTCTGGCAGCATCTGTAAGGAGAGAAAAGAGCTGACGTTTCAAGCCCAGTTGACTCTTTGTCAAAGGGTCATTTGGACTTGAATCGATGAAGTCTGTCTAAAGACAAACTCATGTGATCTGGTTGCCATGGGGACAAAGGCCAATGTGGAAACTTAGTGAAAGTAAGGTGCAGGTTTTAATATCTGGAAAAAGGAGGGGGCAGCTGGCCTTGCTATGCCTACATTTTTCAGACTTATGGCGGGATTTGTCAGTCCCCCCGACAGTTTGTTTCCCGGCGATGGAGGTGGCTGCCAGTAGGATCTTCCAGCCTCACCGATGTCTATGACATCTTACATCGCTCACTTGTCACACTGCTGGGAAAACCACCTTTGGCAGGGACCGGAAGATCCTGGTGGAGCAGAGAGAAGGGATCCTGTTAGTGCTGGGAAAACAAGGCAGCATTCAGGATTTTCCTGCCACCTCATGGCGAGGCCCACTCTCGGAGGTCAGGTAGCCCATCCAAAGGTCCATTGAGTTTTGGCGGGACTGGACAATCCCAGCCGTAAGTGGGGCGGAAAATCTCATCCAATATTTCTGCTGAGAGTGCGGTGCGATGTGTAAATCCGGCATGCCATTATCATTTGTATTAAGAAGTTAATAATGGGGAATACCTTTTCTGTAGCTTGGTTTATTAGTTGTTAAGAATGTTTAGACAATGTTGATTTTACAGTAAAGTGTGAAATCTTGTGCGATTCCTTTGCAACAATCACTGGGAAATTCATATCTTCCTTTAAAAGTTAACAATCTCTCCGGGGGTTGTAACAAAAAGCGCTTCACCAGCAATGAAGCATTTTCACAGCGGAATCACAGTTGTAATGTGAAAAACATGGCAGACAGTTCACACACAGCAAGGTCCCACAAGCAACAATGAATGAACGACCAGGTAATCCGGTTTAGTTTTTGGTTGAGGAATTATAATAACTCCATGGGGGCGACAGTCCCGTCACCAAGTTACTTTATTTACACCATACAGCCAGCTCTCCAGTTGCTCCCTACTGAATACAGGCTGGGAGACTGACACACCTGCTTTAAATAGGGAGCGTGAGGCTCCCTGGTTTAACCATCGATTAAGACTCATCAGGTACTCCTTTTTGTGTAAGACTCATCAGGTAGTTCATACTCTAGCAAGCCAACCTCATTAGCCTGGCTGAAGTCATCACAGGAATAAATGTCGGGTTATCCATGGGTGCAGACCTGAATGTTGCCACTCTGTGGCACTGTGCACCAACCCACTGATCACATTAGTAAGAAATTTATCATTTTACCTCAAGGAAGGAGCTCTAACTAGTCTGGAATTACCTTCCAATTTTTGGAAAATGGGCTTAGTTTACTCTGACAACTAAATTGATACAACACCATGTTGACAAACTCTATCGGATAACATTACAATAACTAACTGTTCCTTTTCTAAACTCATGGCTGTCTCTCCCATCTCATACATCAAACCCAGAAGAGCTTGTCTGCATTTTATTTCAAAAAACGTGCAGATTCCACACAGACAGTGACCCGAGGCGCGAATTGAACCCAGGTCCCTGGCGCTGTGAGGCAGCAGTGCTGACCACTGTGCCACCCACTCTGAATGATAAATATTTGCCTTTGGATTATTCTGACAATTTATAAGTGGTGGGCAAGATTAACTAACCTTTCGCAACTACCATGGCAACGAGAAAATATTTTCAACTCAGAACCAGATAGATTATTTATGAACACAAGAAATAGCACTCTTAGTTAATCAACTCATTTCTAATTTATTTTTTCACAGCTTAAACGTTGTAGCTCAGGATAAATAATGAATATACAATAGTCAGCAAGAAACCGATTAGGAGTTTCAGAACAGAGAGTGGTGAGCATGTGGAACTCGCTCCTGCAGGGTAAGGTCAACTGTCAATGTGCATTTAAGAAGATGTTCGATAAATATTTGAGAGAGAAGGAATGGAGGATTTCACTCATGGGTTGAGATGAACAAGGAATGCTCTGATATTCAACAAGATTGCAGTTGATTTTCAATCTCAACTCCAGCGACTCACACTTTTTCCTGATCGCTTAACTCCCTTCACATCCAAGACTTATTCCTTAAATTCGCCATACTCATTCGACCCTAGGTTTCCCACTATTTGCAGAATGTCATGTTCCATGATGAGGCAATGAGAGATCCTATGTATGCTTAGCTCGGTTTGCTCCAGTCTATGCAAATACTTCATTTTAAGATATTGCTGCCTATGCAATTACATTTAAATGCTAGACTGTAGGGGTTAGCTAACACTGCTAACCTATAAAGCTAAATTGACTACATTTTAAAACTCAGAAGGCATGCTGGACTAGCTGAAAATAGACCGCATTCCTGAAATGTACATAGCGAGCAAAACACGTTTTGATAACAACAGCTGAAAAACATGTTTTCTCTAGATAGAGACAGGCGACAAGGACACTCACAGTAACAAGATAAGAGTTAACATGTAGTTTGGAACTGTGTGTTCAGTGGGCAGTTTGTTTTTCGAGATCTGTCCAGTACAGTATAGGGACTGGCTTCATAGCCAGTTTTGAAGTTTGCTTTCTCTCTGCTTCTGTAGTAATTTAACTTTCTTTAAGTTCTGTTCAATAAAAGAAATTCATCATGCCAGCGCTGTCCTCATCTATTCAAAGGAATAAATGGACCTTACAGGCAGCTACAAAACATTTGTTTCGTGTCCCTGTCATCTCCTTATTCGCAGGGCCGGAAAAGTGGTTTGATTTGATTTGATTTATTATTGTCACGTGTATTAACATACAATGAAAGGTATTGTCTCTTGTGCGCTATACAGACAAAGCATAGTGTTCATAGAGAAGGAGAGGAGAGAGTGTGGAATGTAGTGTTACAGTCACAGCTAGGGTGTAGAGAAAGATCAACTTAATGCAAGGCAGGTCCATTCAAAAGTCTGACGGCAGCAGGGAAGAAGCTGTTCTTGAGTCGATAGCACTGCTGCCTCACAGCGCCAGGGACCCGGGTTCAATTCCAACCTCAGATGACTGTGCGTGTGGAGTTTGCACGTCCTCCCCGTGTCTGCGTGGGTTTCCTCTGGGTGCTCCAGTTTTCTCCCACACTCCGAAGATGTGCAAGTTAGACGGATTGGTCATGCTAAATTCTCCCTCAGTGTACCCAAACAGGCGCCTGAGTGTGGCGACTAGGGGATTTTCACGGTAACTTCATTGCAGTGTTATTGTAAGCCTACTTGTGACTAATAAATAAACTTTGACTTTACTTTTTACCTGAACACTGCAATGAAGTTACTGTGAAAATGCCCTGGTGGCCACACTCCAGCACCTGTTCAGGTACACTAAGGGGCAATTGAGCATGGCGAATGCACCTAACGAGCATGTCTTTCGGACTGTGGGAGGAAACCGGAGCACCCGGAGGAAACCCACGCAGACACGAGGAGAATGTGCAAACTCCACACAGACAGTGACCCAAGCCGGGAATCGAACCCAGGTCCCTGGAGCTGTGAAGCAGCAGTGCTAACCCACTGTGCTACCGTGCTGCCCTAAACAATCTCGTGTCCCCTTTTTGCCCTCCTGATTTCTCTCTTAACTAACATGGTGAGAACATGCAGATTCCACACAGTCACCCAAGGCCGGAATCGAACCCAGGTCACTGGCACTGTGAGGCAGCGGTGCTAACCACTGTGCCACCGTGCCGCCCAGTCGTGGCTGCCTATGCGGTATCAGTTTTAGCTTGGCACTCAGACCTCACTGAGTAGGCGGCACGGTGGCACAGTGGTTAGCACAGCTGCCTCACAGCGCCAAGGACCCGGGTTCAATTCTGACTTCGGGTCACTGTGTGGAGTTTGCACATTCTCCCCGTGTCTGCGTGGGTTTCCTCCAGGTGCTCCGGTTTCCTCCCACAGTCCAAAGATATGCGGGTTAGGTTGATTGGCCATGATAAATTGACCATAGTGTCAGGAGATTAGCAGGTAAATATGTGGGATTATGGGAATAGGTGGGATTGTGGTCGGTGCAGACTCGATGGGCCGAATGGCCTCCTTGTGCACTGTAGGAATTCTATGATCTCACATTCTTTTGCCGATATCTCGCAACAAGTGAGTGGTTAAGTATTTAAGAAAGGAAGTTCAAACAGGAGTGGTTAGGAGCAGTGTATAGAACCCCAGGCAAGGCAATACAGCAGGAACCAGGCAAGGCAGCAGACCCAAGATGAGTCGGTGGACCCCAGTGAAGTGAAAGACAAAGCACAAGAGTCGTACAGGGAGAGAGAAAGTCTGAGGTTGGTGGGGAGTGAGTGGGGGGAGGGACCCCACGCACCCCGGACATTCTCTCTTCCACCTTCTTCCGTCGGGGAATAGATACAGAAGTCTGAGGACACATACCAACCGATGCAAGAACAGCTTCTTCCCTGCTGCTGTCAGACTTTTGAATGGAACAAAAACAGAAAAATGTTGGAAAATCTCAGCAGGTCTGACAGCATCTGTGGAGAGAGAATAGAGCCAACGTTTCGAGTCTAGATTACCCTTCGTCAGAGCTGCGAATTCCAGCACCCGCAGTATTTTGCGTTTAGTTTGGACTTTTGAATGGACCTACCTCGCATGAAGTTGATCTTTCTCTACACCCTAGCTATGACTGTAACACTACATTCTGCACCCTCTCCTTTCCTGCTCTATGTACGGTATGCTTCGTCTGTATAGCGCACAAGAAACAATGCTTTTCACTGTATACTAATACATGTGACAATAATGAACCAACTTGATTTGAGAGGGTTGGCTTATGAGGAGAAACTGAGTAGACTGGGACTATACTCATTGGAATTCAGAAGAAGGAGGGGAGATCTTATAGAAACATATAAGATTATGAAGGGAATAGATAAAATAGAAGCAGGAAAGTTGTTTCCACTGGCGGGTGAAACTAGAACGAGGGGGCATGGCCTCAAAATAAGAGGGAGCAGATTTAGGACTGAGTTGAGGAGAAACTTCTTCACACAAAGGGTTGTGAATCTGTGGAATTCCCTGCCCAGTGAAGCAGTTGAGGCTACCTCATTGAATGTTTTTAAGGCAAGGATAGATAAATTTTTGAACAGTGAAGGAATTAAGGGTTATGGTGAGCAGGCGGATAAGTGGCGCTGAGTCCATGAAAAGATCAGCCATGATCTTATTGAATGGCGGAACAGGCTTGAGGAGCCAAATGGCCTACTCCTGCTCCTAGTTCTTATGTTCTTATGTTCCTAAATCAAATCAAAAGGAAGTGTTAAAGGAAATGCAATATTGGTATCACAGCCTCATCGTTAAAAGACAAATCCCACAGCAAGGGATTGGCCATGTGAAATCCGATTCTGCAGGCATTATATTGACTGCCTAAAATCAAGGCCAGTTTCTTCAGCAATAATGAATGGGGAATTTCACAGTAACTTCATTGCAGTGTTAATGTAAACCTACTTGTGACTAATAAGTAAACTTTATAAATAAACTTTACTGATCTGGTGAGAAGCAGGAAGTTATTTTTTGATTAAACTAGCGACAATGAGATCAATTTACAAGAGAAAGATAAGGTCATCATTGAGACCGTCAATGTTATTTGCGGGCATGTTAATGCTGCAACTGCAGGGTTGGGGTGAATCTCAAAAGAAAACTATTGACTTATTTGGTGTGTCTTTTGACAGAGGTGGGGACAAAAATGCCCAAAGCCGCAGCAGTAAGAAATTAAGTGAATTCTATCAAGAGGATAAAGGCACAAATCTTTTTTGAAGATGAAATGAAACATTTCATTCATTTTACCAGATATGATGAGGTCTGGACTTCCACATTACCAGTTGATTTCAACAGACTTGTACATGATGGTTGGTAGACAACCTTTCCAAATGTAAAAACCATTCTGAAAATATTTTTAACAATACCTGTCACAAAATTGTTTCTGCTGAGCATTCTTTTCTTGCACTGAAATGAGTTAAAAAGTGTTTGCCAGACGTGATGAGTCAGGAACATTTGACAAGTGTGGCAATATTGACAATTGGAAGTGCCTCTATACAAGATACTACCTGCAATGACTTCATTCACAATTTTGTAATGAAAAAGTGTAGGATTAAAAGCGATGAAAATTGTCAAGCCAATAAGGCATGAAAAAAAAGAATCTTAAAAATCTCCCTCACTTCCATATTCTCTTATTTAAATTCTGTTTGACAGAATGGATAGTGGCTGGACTGATAAAATGGCCACAGAGGAGGCGATGGCCTAGTGGTATTATCGCTAGAGCATTAATTCAGAAATTCAGCTAATATTCAGGAGACTCGGGTTCCAATCCTGCCCCTTAGGGCAGGATTTTCCAGTCCTTACCACCGGCAGGTTCTTCCAGTCCTGCCAAAGGCAACCCACGCAGTGGGAGAGCCATACAAAATGCCACAAACTTTGGCAGGACTGGAAGATTCCACTGGCGAGCCGCCTTCATGGCTGGAAATCACACTGCTAGTGGAGGGGGGAGCTGGAAAATCCCGGCCATAGATTCCACTTCATCCTGCTCTTATCTGTTATTGTGTGACAGACCGGGAGAAGGACTGGAATTAAATGCTGTCAATTTAAATCCTCTGTATTTGTATTTGGACACTTCATTGGAAAATCATTGTTCGTGGCTCTAAAATAGATATTCTTTTGGGGTCAATGTCACCTATCACTCTTGCGAATGGACCTGGCAGCCCTAATGATCTGGAACATGCCTTTCCTGCTCAATTTCCAGTTAAGCAGTAACGTAACCCAATGATCTTAATGTTAAGACTCCTCGTGCGTACTTGATACACTAACCTTGTGTGCATCATCTCTATTAATATTCCTATCTTTTCTGAAAGTGAATTTTAGAAGCATTAAGTGGATCTTTCTCTACACCCTAGCTATGACTGTGACACTACGTTCTGCACTCTCTCCTTTCCTTCTCTATGAGTCATAGAGTCATAGAGGTTTACAGCCCTTTGACCCAACTTGTCCATGCCGCCCTTTTTTTTTTAAACCCCTAAGCTGAACCCAATTGCCCGCATTTGGCCCATATCCCTCTATACCTATCTTATCCATGTAACTATCTAAATGCTTTTTAAAAGACAAAATTGTACCCGCCTCTACTACTACCTCTGGCAGCTTGTTCCAGACATTCACCACCCTCTGTGCGAATAAATTGCCCCACTGGACACTTTTGTATCTCTCCCCTCTCACCTTAAACCTTTGCCCTCTAGTTTTAGACTCCCCTACATTTGGGAAAAGATATTGACTATCTAGCTGATCTGTGCCCCTCATTATTTTATAGACCTCTATAAGATCACCCCTCAGCCTTCTACGGTCCAGAGAAAAAAGTCCCAGTCTATCCAGTCTCTCCTTATAACTCAAACCATCAAGTCCCGGTAGCATCCTAGTAAATCTTTTCTGCACTCTTTCTAGTTTAATAATATCCTTTCTATAACAGGGTGACCACAACTGTACACAGTATTCCAAGTGTGGCCTTACCAATGTCTTGTACAACTTCAACACGACGTCCCAACTCCTGTATTCAATGTTCTGACCGATGAAACCAAGCATGCTGAATGCCTTCTTCACAACTCTGTCCACCTGTGACTCCACTTTCAAGAAGTTATGAACCAGTACCCCTAGATCTCTTTGTTCTGTAACTCTCCCCAATGCCCTACCATTGGCTGAGTAAGTCCTGCCCTGGTTCAATCTACCAAAATCATAGAATCATAGAAACCCTACAGTACAGAAAGAGGCCATTCGGCCTCATTCTCCATTCGGAGAATCGCGGCCGTTATTTCGATCTATGTCCCTTTTATTATAGCTTGTTGCTTTAAGATTCGCGACTAAGTGCTGATGTTTGACTGTTGTTCAAATAAGCTGACAAAACATGTACGGTATAATTGGATAGGGTTGGAGAGCACAGCAGATTGCAGTATAATTTATTTTTCTTAATTGTACTCTGAGATAATTGCAAAGTTGGCCATACCTTAAAACAATTTCCACACACCAATGATGCGTGGATTATTCTAAAGACAGAATGTTTAGATATTGGAAATACAATAACCATAAATTAATATTTGACTTAACTTTAGGGAGAGACATGGGTGGCTCCCTCCATTGATAGAAGTCATGTGACAATGGTGGCACGGTGGCACAGTGGTTAGCACTGCTACCTCACAGCGCCAGGGACCTGGTTCGATTCCCGGCTTGTGTCATTATCTGTGTGGAATTTGCACATTCTCCCCGTGTCAGCGTGGGTTTCCCCCGGGTGCTCTGGTTTCCTCCCACAGTCCAAAGATGTGGATTGACCATGCTAAGTTGCCCCTTACTGTCAAGGGGACTAGCTGGGGTCAATGCATAAGGTTATGGGGATAGGACCTGGGTGGGATTATGGTCGATGCAGACTTGACGGGCAGAATGGCCTCCTTCTACACTGTAGGATTCTATGATAACCTTTGTCGAAACTTCATTTGCCTGGGGTACGATTTTATACCCTCCCCCGCCCCCCTCCCCCCCCCCCTCCCGCCCCGCCTCCACCAACTGTGCTTCGGGCAAGGAGGGGCGGGTTTTTGTTGGCTAGGCTATTTCAGATTTCTAGAATCCGGAGTATTTTGCTTTTGTATGGCTTCTCCAAAGCTTGTTTGTTTAAAAATACAGCTATTAGAATCAGTCAGAATCGGAGTTCAATGCCAAACATATTTTTCAGAATTAAATGGGTCAGCACTGTGACAAAAGAGAGGGGTAACATCTTGGTGGACTGCAGGGGGTCTGAAGTGCCTTGATGTGCAAAGAACAGCCCCCCTTCGCCCTCAAAGGAATATTTCCCCATTCCTTCCCATCCTGGAACCAGTTGGGTTACAAAAGGGCCTTTGATCGCCGTACCAACAGAATTATGTTGCTGGCAGATTAATTGGAGTGTTCGCAATGTCAATTGACCTGTTAAGTTTTATTTTTGCCAATTTCAACACCTGCCCAATTACCACTTTATGGGCATAGAACATAGAACAGGCCCTTCGGCCCACGATGTTGTGCCGAGCTTTATCTGAAACAAGATCAAGCTATCCCACTCCCTATCATCCTGGTGTGCTCCATGTGCCTATCCAATAACCGCTTAAATGTTCCTAAAGTGTCTGACTCCACTATCACTGCAGGCAGTCCATTCCACACCCCAACCACTCTCTGCGTAAAGAACCTACCTCTGATATCCTTCCTATATCTCCCACCACGAACCCTATAGTTATGCCCCCTTGTAATAGCTCCATCCACCCGAGGAAATAGTCTTTGAACATTCACTCTATCTATCCCCTTCATCATTTTATAAACCTCTATTAAGTCTCCCCTCAGCCTCCTCCGCTCCAGAGAGAACAGCCCTAGCTCCCTCAACCTTTCCTCATAAGACCTACCCTCCAAACCAGGCAGCATCCTGGTAAATCTCCTCTGCACTCTTTCCAGTCCTTCCACATCCTTCTTATAGTGAGGTGACCAGAACTGCACACAATATTCCAAATGTGGTCTCACCAAGGTCCTGTACAGTTGCAGCATGTAAAATATGCCAAGGTGGCTGGTCCATCACTGGCCTGTCCATCCCCGATCTGGTCCCCATAGAACCGCAGGTGGCCCAGGTGCCAAAATCAGCAGCTTACCCTCAATCTTAATGGGGCAATTGAACATATTAACAAGGGTTGAGTGAGAGGAGCATCAGGTTCAAGAGGCCATGGTGGTGGATTTTTTTTAAATTATTCATTCGTGGGACATGGGCATCACTGGATGGCCAGCATTTATTGCCCATCCCTAGTTGCCCTTGCTCAGAGGACAGTTGAGAGTCAACCACATTGCTGTGGCTCTGGAGTCACATGTAGGCCAGACCGGGTAAGGACGGCAGATTTCCTCCCCTAAAGAACATTAGTGAATCAGATGGGTTTTTCTGACAATCACCAATGGGTCATCAGTAGATTCTTAATTCCAGATATTTTTTAGTGAATTCAAATTCCACCAACTGCTGTGGCGGGATTCGAACCCAGGACCCCAGAACATTAGCTGAGTTTCTGGTTTCATAGTCTAGCGATAATACCACTAGGCCATTGCCTTCCCTCAAAGAGGTATGACCTTATAGAATCATAGAATTATAGAATTTACAGTGCAGAATGAGGCCAATTGGCCCATCAAGCCTGCACCGACAACAGGTCCTATCCCCGTAATCCCACATATTTACCCTCCTAGTCCCCCTGACACTCAGGGGCAATTTAGCATAGCCAATCAACCTCACCCGCACATCTTTGAATTGTGGGAGGAAACTGGAGCGTCCAGAGGAAACCCACGCAGACACGAGGAGATCATGCAGATTCCACACAGATAGTCACCCGAGGTCAGAATCGAACCTGGATCTCTGACACTGAGAGGCAGCAGTGTACCGGCATGCTAACCTTGTGGGAGGGGGTGGGGGGAAGTGCCTTCAGTGGGTTGAGGAGACACCTAGCAGAAGTCCCTCCCCACTTGCCCAATATATATCCGCGGAGCTAAAGCTGCCAGGCATCCCATTTGGTATACGCCTCCCTGCCATGGGTAAAATACTAGTGGCGGCAGGATAAAGCCCTTACGTCAGCATTATAAGGGTTGCGGTAGGCCCAATGGTGGTCAGGCCTCCCAATGCTTGCACTATCCCTAAAACTCCAGAGAGGTTGGAGGCTGGTGTATAGACAGTGGGTCAGCATGGGTGCCACATGCCATCCTACCTTCAAACCCACCAACAAACAAGCGTAAAATCCAACCACAGTTTTTCCTGGGACTCCACGCTTAGCCCAATGAGAAATTAATAGTTTTTTCATTACTCCACCTCTCCCACCCCAATTACATCAATGACATTTGTGAATTTCCTCTATTTAGATTAGATTTCACACCACTGCTATCACTGACTTGAAATGGAGTTGATGATCTCCTGACGAAGTGGGATTAACTTTAAATTAACTTTCTGTTGCATTTGAAGGATGTGTTAATGCGTCTACTGACAAGAACTCATTGAAAGAAAGATCCTTAAACCATTGGATTGCCACGTCAATAAAACGCATTATTGACTCTTCTTCTTAGTACTTCTTAACTATGTCTCCTTTTAAGAATTGAGGATAACTAGTATAATTGATTTGAAACAAAGATTGAAACATTTGCACCAGTAATCTAGGTTGGAATGATGTTAAAAAGTACAAAATAATCAAAGTTGAAGGACTCTGATTCCAACTCTTTCCTCAGACGTGCATCAAAACCTTTTGAATGTATATGAAGAAATCTTTATTCCCCTCAACACCACTTTATCTTGTCCAAATAAACACATAGGCATTGAAAAGAAAGATAAAGTTATGGTGAGTTCATAATATTGTCAATTAAATAAAGATAGCATTCCCTGCAAGCTATGTGAACAACCTCCCACAGGGCTAAACGCATAATACAGCTTTGCAGCTCAGCCAAGAATTCATAAGGAGGCCCTCTGTTCCATCTGCTCTCTTGATACAGCTCTCAAATTATTTTCTTATGAATGCTTGGCTGAGCTCCAATAATTACTCATGTAGCTCTATGAGGGAGAGGGGGTAGTCATAGATTCATAGAATCCCTACAGTGCAGAAGGAGGCCATTTGGCCCATTGAGTCTGCACCGATCACATGCTGGCAGCATCTGTGGGGAGAGAATAGAGCCAACTTTTCGAGTCTGGGTTCCAGCTCTGACGAAGGGTCATCTGTATAGAATCATAGAATCCTACAGTGCAGAAGGAGGCCATTCGGCCCAGTGAGTCTGCACCGACCTCAATCCCCCCCCAGGCCCTATTCCCATGCATTTACCCTGCTAGTCCCCTTGACTCTAAGGGGCAAATTAGTATGGCCAACTCACCTAACCCGTACATCTTTGGAGTGTGGGAGGAAACCAGAGCATCTGGAGGAAACCCACACAGACACGGGGAGAATGTGCAGACTCTACATGGACAGCGACCCAAGCTGGGAATCAAACCCGGGTCCCTGGCGCTGTGAAGCAGCAGCGCTAACCACCGTGCCGCCGTGTCGGCCGAGTTGGAGCAAAGCTAACCCAATACTATAGCTTTACTGTTATTAATTGGCAAAACCTTGCATGAGGAGACACAACTTTAGTAAACGCCTGACTTATCAACTTTCACTGTTTGTAAAGTAGACACTTTAAACCAAGATTTAATATTTGCGTAAATGAACTAAACCGGAGACAGTCCATTGTGAGTGAAATACCTTCTTGTAACCCCTTTTAAAATGTCACTTAATTTCAAGAACTGGAACGGGAAGAGGTAATTTCATTTCAGCTGGGAGATAAAATGGGCATTTATTTCAAGTGATTTCAAGTTAAGACTACTGCCAATTCTTCACTGAAGCAGAAAATGTGTTCATTATTTTGAACAGAAGTTTTGTAAGCCATTAATTAAACCGCCCAGTGCTTATAGCAAAGTAATCTATGCCTGTAAGGCTAACCTTAGTGCTAATCTCAAGCAGCCATTAGCAGTTAGAATTTAGAATTTTTATTTTCCAATTTATTTTGTAGAGCAGAGATCTGACCTGATGATAGGTGAATGATGGTATTTGAGTGGCCTCAGATCATCGAAAATCACTGCGGGAAACTGGAGCTGCTCCTTACCTAAATAACCAGACCCTCGTGAAGTCAACTCCTAAATTCAACCAGCCTCTTGTAACACTTCAGAGTTTCGATCTAGGGACCAGCTGGTCCATCAATGACCCAAGGCCAGAATTGAACCCAGATCTCTGTCGTCTCTGTCTGTGTCTGGGTGGGTTTCCTCCGGGTGCTCTGGTTTCCTCCCACACTCCAAAGATGGCTTGGCCATGCTAAATTGAACCTAGTGTCAGGGGGATTAGCAGAGTAAATATGTGGGTTTATGGGAATAGGGCCTGGGTGGGATTGTGGTTGGTGCAGACATGATGGGCCAAATGGCCTCCTTCTGCATTGTAGGGATACTCTGATTCTATGACTCTATGGCAACTAGGGATGGGCAAGAAATGCAGGCCAGCCAGGAACGCCCATGTCTCATGAATGAATAAAGAAGACACTCCAATGGTTTGATTTAACACAGATATCAGAAGGACATATTTTACACAGAGGGTGGTGGGGGCCTGGAATGCGCTGCCAGGCAAGGTGGTGGAGGCGGACACACTGGGAACGTTTAAGACTTATCTAGACAGCCATATGAACGGAGTGGGAATGGAGGGATACAAAAGAATGGTCTAGTTTGGACCAGGGAGCGGCGCGGGCTTGGAGGGCCGAAGGGCCTGTTCCTGTGCTGTATTGTTCTTTGTTCTTTGATTTGACTCGAGTCACCTTGTCAATATTTCTGAAATATTCTTAGTTGGGCAACATGGTGGCACAATGGTTAGCACTGTTGCCTCACAGCGCCAGGGACCCGGGTTCAGTTCCGGCCTCGGATGACTGTCTGTGTCGCCCCTAGTCATCACACTCCGGCACCTGTTCAGGTACACTTAGGGAGAATTTAGCTCAGCCAATGCACCTAACCAGCGCTACTTTTGGACTGTGGGAGGAAACCAGAGCACCCGGAGGAAACCCACTGAGAGAACGTGCAGACTCTGCGCAGACAAGCCGGGAAATGAAACTGGGTCGCTGGCGCTGTGAGGCAGCAGTGTTAACCACTGTGCCGCCATGCCACCTGTTAGACTCCCTCTCTCTCCCCTGCCTTTAACTTTTATCCGACTCTTTGTAACCTGGTGATTTAGGGCGGCACGCTGACACAGTGGTCAGCAGTGCTGCACCCACAGCACCCGGGACCTGAGTTCAATTCTGGCCTCGGGTCACTCTGTGTGGACGGTCTCCCCGTGTCCGTGTGAGTTTCCCCCAGGTGCTCCGGTTTCTCCCACAGTCCAAAGATGTGCCTCTTAGTGTCAGGGACTTAGTAGGGTAAATACGTGGGGTGAAGGGGATAGAGTCTGGGTGGGATTGTTGTCAGTGCAGGCTCAATGGGTCGAATGGCCTCCTTCTGCACTGTAGGGATTCTATGAAAACCTTTACTTGTAAGACAACCCTCCTATTCCTGGTATTGGTCTAGGTAACCTTCCCTGAACCTCTCTGAACATCATTCCTTAAATAAGGAGACCAAAACTGTACAAAATACTCTGGATGTGGCCTCAATACGGCCCTGTACAATGGAAGCAGAACCTCCCTATCTTTGTATTCAATTTCCCTCCCAACAGACAAAGACACTTACTATTAGCTTTCCTAATTGCTTGCTGTACCTGCATACAAGCCTATCGCGATTCATGCACTAAGACACCCAGATCCCTCTGGTTACAAGTGGTGTACCTCAGGGATCTGTTTTGGGGCCACTGCTGTTTGTAATATTTATTAATGATCTGGATGAGGGTATAGTTGGGTGGATTAGCAAATTTGCTGATGACACCAAAGTCGGTGGTGTGGTAGACAGTGAGGAAGGGTGTCGTAGTTTGCAGGAAGACTTAGACAGGTTGCAAAGTTGGGCCGAGAGGTGGCGGATGGAGTTTAATGCGGAGAAGTGTGAGGTAATTCACTTTGGTAGGAATAACAGATGTGTTGAGTATAGGGCTAACGGGAGGACTTTGAATAGTGTGGAGGAGCAGAGGGATCTAGGTGTATGTGTGCATAGATCCCTGAAAGTTGGGAATCAAGTAGATAAGGTTGTTAAGAAGGCATATGGTGTCTTGGCGTTTATTGGTAGGGGGATTGAATTTAGGAGTCGTAGCGTTATGTTGCAACTGTACACAACTCTGGTGCGGCCGCACTTGGAGTACTGTGTGCAGTTCTGGTCCCCACATTACAGGAAGGATGTGGAGGCTTTGGAGAGGGTGCAGAGGAGGTTTACCAGGATGTTGCCTGGTATGGAGGGGAGATCCTATGAGGAGAGGCTGAGGGATTTGGGATTGTTTTCGCTGGAAAGGCGGCGGCTAAGAGGGGATCTTATTGAAACATATAAGATGATTAGAGGTTTAGATAGGGTGGATAGTGATAGCCTTTTTCCTCTGATGGAGAAATCCAGCACGAGGGGGCATGGCTTTAAATTGAGGGGGGGTAGTTATAGAACCGATGTCAGGGGTAGGTTCTTTACCCAGAGGGTGGTGAGGGATTGGAATGCCCTGCCAGCATCAGTAGTAAATGCGCCTAGTTTGGGGGCGTTTAAGAGATCCGTAGATAGGTTCATGGACGAAAAGAAATTGGTTTAGGTTGGAGGGTCACAGTTTTTTTTTTAACTGGTCGGTGCAACATCGTGGGCCGAAGGGCCTGTTCTGCGCTGTAATGTTCTATGTTCTATGTTCTATGTTCTATCCTGCCGGCAAGAATGGCCAGAAAATCCCACCCTTGCTCACCACAGATGAAGCAAGGCTTACCTGGTCAGCAAAGCTTGATTTAATCTGGAATGAACCTGAAATGGATATTTCAATACGTTCCCGCTGTTAAATTGGCCAAGGTAAATCTTGACTTCCCAACCTAGATTCATAGAGGAAAACAGCACAGAAACAGGCTCTTCGGCCCAACCGGTCCATGCCAACCATGGTGCCCTCCCAGCTGGTCCCAGTTGCTCCTTTCCCATCCATGTACTTATCCAAATGCTTTTTAAATGTTGTTTTTGTACCTCCCTGAACCGCTTCCTCTGGCAACTCATTCTATACACGCACCACCCTCTGCGCGAAGAAGTTGCCCCTCAGGTCCCTTTCAAATCTTTCCCCTCTCACCTTAAACTTATGCCCTCTAGTTTTAAATTCCCCTTCTCTGGGGGGAGTTTTCCCATCTCGCCTGCCACGGGAATCGTAGTGGGGGGGCGGACCATGGAAAGATCCTTTGACCTTGGGCGGGATTTTCTGGGTTTGGGCCGAGCGCGGCTGGAAAATCCCGTCCTACGTGCGTTCATCCACTCTATGCCCCTCAAGCAATAAAGCAATAAAGTCCTAGCCTGGCCAACCTCTCCCCATAACTCAGGCCCACTAGCTCTGGCAACATCCTCGCGAATCTTCTTTGCGCTCTTTATATGATGGAATAAGAATCAAAAAGTGATGTTAGCCAAGTAAATGTGAGGTCATCCATTTTGGTAGGAATAACAGCAAAATGGACTATTATTTAAATGGTAAAAAATTGCAGCATGCTGCTGTGCAGAGGGACCTGGGTGTCCTTGTGTAGGAATCTCAAGGAGTTGGTTTGCAGGTGCAGCAGGTAATTAAGAAGGCAAATGGAATTTTGTCCTTCATTGCTAGAGGGATGGAGTTTAAAAACAGCGAGGTTATGTTGCAGCTATATAAGGTGAGGCCACACCTGGAGTACTGTGTACAGTTTTGTTCTCCTTACTTGAGAAAGGATATACTGGCACTGGAGGGGGTGCAGAGGAGATTCACTAGGTTGATTCCGGAGTTGAGACGGTTGGCTTATGAGGAGAGAATGAGTAGACTGGGGCTATACTCATTGGAATTCATAAGAATGAGGGGAGATCTTATAGAAACATATAGATTATGAAGGGAATAGATAAGATAGAAGCAGGGAAGTTGTTTCCACTGGCAGGTGAAACTAGAACTCGGGGGCATAGCCTCAAAATAAGGGGAAGCCGATTTAGGACTGAGTTGAGGAGGAACTTCTTCACACAAAGGATTGTGAATCTGTGGAATTCCCTGCCCAGTGAAGCAGTTGAGGCTACCTCATTGAATGTTTTTAAGGCAAAGATAGATACATTTTTGAACAGTAAAGGAAGTAAGGGTTATGGTGAGCGGGCAGGTAAGTGGAGCTGAGTCCACGAAAAGATCAGCCATCATCTTATTGAATGGTGGAGCAGGCTCGAGGGGCCAGATGCCTACTCCTGCTCCTAGTTCTTATGTTCTTATATAAGTTCTCAACAAGGCAGCCTGATCTTCTGTTCCATTTTTTAGCTGCATCTTCTATGAAAAGAAAGAATGCATTTATATCATGCCAGTCAGTTGGCCAAAATGTTTTACAGCCAATGAAATACTTTCAAAGTGTTGCTGTAACGAAGGGAATGAAATATCCAGTTTTGACAATTGGTATTTATGTAGCACCTTTAACAAAATAAAACATCCAAGGCACTTAGCAGGAACGCTATACAGCAAAATGATATACAATGACTCGTAAGAGATGGGGCAATAAATGCTGGCCTAGCCAGCGAGGCCCACATCTCGGAAAATCAATTTTTAATAAAATATATTAATGCAGCTGGTTAAAGGCTTGGATAATTTGATTTGCTTTGATTTGATTTATTATTGTCACATGTATTAATATACAGTGAAAAGTTTTGTTTCTTGCACGCTATGCAGACAAAGCATACCGTTCATCGAGAAGGAAACGAGAGAGTGCAGAATGTAGTGTTCTAGCCATAGCTACGGTGTAGAGAAAGATCAATTTAGTGCGAGGTAGGTCCACTCAAAAGTCTGACGGCAGCAGGGAAGAAGCTGTTCTTGAGTCGGTTGATACGTGACCTCAGACTTTTGTATCTTTTTCCCAGCGGAAGAGAGTATGTCCGAGGTGTACGGAGTCCTTAATTATGCTGGCTGCTTTTCCGAGGCAGCGGGAAGTGTAGACGGAGTCCATAAGACCATAAGACATAGGAGCGGAAGTAAGGCCATTCGGCCCATCGAGTCCACTCCACCATTCAATCATGGTTGATTTCAACTCCATTTACCCGCTCTCTCCCCATAGCCCTTAATTCCTCGAGAAATCAAGAATTTATCAATTTCTGTCTTGAAGACGCTCAACGTCTCGGCCTCCACAGCCCTCTGTGGCAATGAATTCCACAGACCCACCGCTCTCTGGCTGAAGAAATTTCTCCTCATCTCTGTTCTAAAGTGACTCCCTTTTATTCTAAGGCTGTGCCCCCGCGTCCTAGTCTCCCCTGTTAATGGAAACAACTTCCCTACGTCCATCCTATCTAAGCCGTTCATTATCTTGTAAGTTTCTATCAGATCTCCCCTCAACCTCCTAAACTCCAATGAATATAATCCCACGATCCTCAGACGTTCATCGTATGTCAGGCCTACCATTCCTGGGATCATCCGTGTGAATCTCCGCTGGACCCGCTCCAGTGCCAGTATGTCCTTCCTGAGGTGTGGGGCCCAAAATTGCTCACAGTACTCCAAATGGGGCCTAACCAGTGCTTTATAAAGCCTCAGAAGTACATCCCTGCTTTTGTATTCCAAGCCTCTTGAGATAAATGACAACATTACATTTGCTTTCTTAATTACGGACTCAACCTGCAAGTTTACCTTTAGAGAATCCTGGACTAGGACTCCCAAGTCCCTTTGCACTTTAGCATTATGAATTTTGTCACCGTTTAGAAAATAGTCCATGCCTCTATTCTTTTTTCCAAAGTGTACGACCTCGCACTTGCCCACGTTGAATTTCATCAGCCACTTCTGATGGACGGGAGGCTTGGTTTGCGTGATGGGACTGGACTCTGTTCACGACCCTTTATAGTTTCTAAAAGAAATAGATAGTGGAACACATGACCACCATTGGTGGAGTGGTTAAAATCGAGGATTGGGAAGGCCAGAATGAGATGGGTGCTCAGATCTTTGAGTGTTTTGGAGCTGGAAAACATTATCGAGATCTCATTAAACTTATGACAGCCACTGCTTGAAGATTAATGCAGAAGCTATTCTATCACTGGAACTAGGTTGCCTCTGAATCTTAAGGATGGAATCTCAAGTATTCAGAGTTCCCTCTATTGATTATGGATGTGCATAAAATGTAATCTCTACAGAGGCTAGCTGATCTGTTGAGTGTTTTTAAAAATTTATGAGTGGGACATGGGCATCGCTGGCTGGGCCAGCATTTATTGCCCATCCCTAATTTCCCTTGTTCAGATGGTAGTCGAGAGTCAACCACATTGCTGTGGCCCTGGAGTCACAAGTAGGCCAGACCAGGTAAGAATGGCAGATTTCCTTCCCTAAAGGACATTAGTGAACCAGATAGATTTTTCCAACAATGGTTCCATGGTCATCAGTAGATTCTTAATTCCAGAATTTTTTTTTATTGAATAAAAATTTCCACCATCTGCCGTGGCGGGATTTGAACCCGGGTCCCCAGAACGTTAGCTGAGTTTCTGGATTAATAGTCTAGCGATAATACCACGAGGACATCGCCTCCCTGTTGCTCATATTTTCTGTTTCATGTAGAACTAAATTGACTGGGTGGGATTTTCCTGCCCTTCCTGCCACCGGGATCTTCCAGTCCCACTGAGGGTGATCTGCTTCCCCGCCCCCCCCCCCTCTCCACCCCCGCAGCAGGAAGATTGAGCCTCGCAAAGATGGCATAGGCATAGGTGGGACCAGAAGACTCCATCAATGGCCAATAGTGACTCACCTCCACCACCAGAAAGATGAGGGGAGGGCACAGAAAATCCCACCCGCTATTTCTAAAGATTAACAGCCTGTAAGTTTTCTCTATTTTACGGAACAAAGAAGAACAAAAAAAATTACAGCACAGGAACAGGCCCTTCGGCCCTCCAAGCCTGCACCGACCGTGCTGCCCATTTGAACTAAAACCCCCTACTCTTCCGGGCACCATATCCCTCTATTCCCATCCTATTCAGCTATTTGTCAAGATGCCCCTTAAAAGTTACTATCATATCTGCTTCCACTACCTCCCCCGGCAGGGAGTTCCAGACACTCACCACCCTTGTACATCTCCTTTAAACCTTGCCCCTCACACCTTAAACCTATGCCCCCTAGTAATTGACTCTTCCACCCTGGGAAAAAGCTTCTGACTCTCCACTCTGTCCATGCCCCTCGTAATCTTGTATACTCCTATCAGGTCGCCCCTCAACCTCCGTCGTTCCAGTGAGAACAAACCAAGTTTCTCCAACCTCCCCTCATAGCTAATGCCCTCCATACCAGGCAACATCCTGGTAAATCTTTTCTGTACCCTCTCCAAAGCCTCCACATCCTTCTGGTAGTGTGGCGACCAGAAAACTGCAACATGACTTGCCAATTTTTAAGCTCAGTGCCCCGACCGATGAAGGCAAGCATGCCGTATGCCTTCTTGACTAACTTCCCCACTTGCATTGCCACTTTCAGTGACCTGTGTGGCTGTATACCCAGATCCCTCTGCCTATCAATACTCTTAAGGGTTCTGCCATTTACTGTATATTCCCATCTGTGTTAGACCTTCCAAGATGCATTACCTCACGTTTGTCTGGAATTTCATTTGAAGGTTTTGGTTCTTGGATTGCAAACTTCCCAATCAGTGTTCAATAAACAATGAAAGCAGGCTCCAAATTTTACACACCATCTGAACACATTACATCAAAGTTCATACAAACCTTTCAGAGGCTGGAACACTCACACAACTCCAGGTCCACTGACGGATATTCCCAGCTCTCGTTAGCTGTGAAACCCTGCAACAAAATACATATCGAGCTTGTTTCTCATGTGTGTGGGAAGGTATTATATTACCTCATTCGTACTTAATGACACTAACGAGCAATGCTATGGAAGATTTAAAATGCAGTATTTCCTCTCAGCACTCCTGTTTGTTGAATGATTCTTAAATCAAAGTAACCCATTAAGTCTGACATTTATGCAGTTCAGTAGCAGTATGGTGAACCCTGGTTGACAAATGGGCTGACTGAAGTGGGGGGTGGGGGGGGGGGGGGGGTGGGGGGGGGGGAAGCAGGTGTTGGACATTATATCAGAAAAATTAGTTTCCAACTCTACGGTGACACAATGGTTGGCACTGCTGCTTCACAGCGCCAGGGACACAGGTTCGATTCCTGGCTTGGGTCACGGTCTGTATGGAGTTTGCACATTCTCCCCGTGCCTGCGTGGGTTTCCTCCGGGTGCTCCGGTTTCCTCCCACATTCTGAAAGACGTGCTGGTTAGGTGCATTGACCCGAATAGGCACCGGACTGTGGCGACTAGGAGAATTCCACAGTAACTTCATTGCAGTGTCAATGTAAGCCTTACTTGTGATGAATAAATAAACTTTTATACGTTTGTCATCTCCGTTATTTACTAAAAGGGTTTGTTTAAAGTTTATTTATTTATTAGAGTCACAAGTAGGCTTACATTAACACTGCAATGAAGTTACTGTGAAAATCCCCCAGTTGCCACACTCCGGCGCCTGTTTGGGTACACTGAGGGAGAATTTAGCATTGTCAATGCACTCTAACCAGCACGTCTTTCAGACTGTGGGAGGAAACCGGAGCACCCAGAGGAAACCCACGCAGACACGGGGAGAACATGCAGACTCCACACAGACAGTGAGCCAAGCCGGGAATCGAACCCGGGTCCCTGGCGCTGTGAGGCAGCAGTGCTAACCATGGCTTGAAAATCTTCAGATCAGTCTGCAAGAGACAAAACTGTTAGTTGCAAGCAGGCACCCCAAGGAGCAAAGTATCTTATGCTCACACTAATACCAAAATCAAAAAAAGTTGGGGTTTAGGCTAACTAGGGGCAGCACGGTGGCACAGTGGTTAGCACTGCTGCCTCACAGCGCCAGGGATCCGGGTTTGATTCATGGCTTGGGTCACTATCTGTGTGGAGTCTGCACGTTCTCCCCGTGTCTGCATGGGTTTCCTCCGGGTGCTCTGGTTTCCTCCCACAATCTGAAAAATAAAGTGCTGGCCAGGTGCAATGGCCGTGCTAAATTCTCCCTCAGTGTACCTGAACAGATGCCGGAGTGTGGTGACTGGGGGATTTTCACAGTGACTTCATTGCAGTGTTAATGTAAGCCTGCCTGTGACTAATAAATGAACTTTAACTTTAAACTTTCCATAACATACCTTGGACTTTCTGATCTGGTCCCTAACAATATCCACTCACAATTATCGATTAGGTTCACATCATGCCTAAAGTGCAAATATAATTGTCCAATGACAACATGTGCACCTTTACTTGATTATAATATCTGATCAGCCGGGGGCTAGTTCCCAGGCAGGACTTCACATGTGTCTGTAAAAACAATCTGAGGTGGCTCTACCATCTGCTCTGACAGCCAAATCATCTGGAGATAACTTAGGGAGGTAACGCTATTAAGCACTGGGAAAACTGGACAAGGGAGTGTAATTGATATCCATAAGCCAAACACAAGTTATGTTAAAAAACAATGGTTGCCAATAGTCAAAGTTAATTTATTAGTCACAAATAGGCTTACATTAACACTGCAATGAAGTTACTGTGAAAATCCCCTAGTCGCCACACTCCGGTGCCTGTTCAGGTACACTAGGGGAGAATTTAGCACAGCCAATATACCTAACCAGCACATCTTTCGGACTGTGGGAGGAAACCGCAGCACCCGGAGGAAACCCACACAGACACCGGGAGAAGGTGCAAACTCTGCATGGACTTTGACCCAAGCCGGGAATCGAACCCGGGTCCATGGCATTGTAAAGCAACAGTGCTAACCACTGTGCCACCATAAACCAGAGTTGATAACATGCATGAATCCTTACACTGATTGCATATTATTATCAAGTGGATGTGCACATGTTGTCATTGGTCAATTGTATTTGCACTTTAGGCATAAAGTAAATGAAATCGATAATTGTGAGTGGACATTGGATTTTTTTGATTTTGGCATTAGTGTGAGCAGAAGGTGTTTCACTCCAGGTGTGATTCCATTGACCCACTAGGAAACTTTTATCAAAAAAAACATTATTAAAGAACACAGTTACAATATAACAAAAATAATTAGCATTACTTTTACCAATTGACAAGGTACAATTCTTAACTGCTAGCTAGTTCTATTAGTTCCAATTTAAGCAATATTCCCATAGTCATAAACCTCTTAAGAATCAGTTAGCGAGATACATGGGCTTACATGAATTCCCAGTCCTCCAGCCTTGTAAACCCTCTGGACAGAAATACAGAAAGACCACACCCATCTTCTGACCCCCAGACAGCAGTCTCCAGAGGAATGTCTATCTTCACACAGCAGAACCCCAGTGAGAGAGAGAGAGAGGAGGAAAACACCTATTGCCTTTTCCAGTCCTCTGGAGAAATACCTCTTTTCTAGCAGGTCCCCAGACTTCAATTTCCAGACAGAAAGAGAGAGAGAGAGTGAGAGAGAACAAGAGCTACTGTTGTTGTCAAATTCAAGCTGTAACTGCCTGCTTTTCCTCCCACTGTAAGCCTAGCTCCACCCACACACCTGATTTTCCTCTGTCAAACAACCTAATCAAATGCTATTCTGAAAACCCCAGGAAACAACTGTAAGAATAACAATACGACTTTAGCCCAGATTAAAACAAGCGCCCCAATAATTAGGAGCAATTAACCTTCTGCAGGTGGGTGCCAATTCAGCACCATAATCCAGGTTGAAGTATAAAATAGTCCCTTCAGAAGAAACATGACACAAAAACATTTCTTAAAGACACAGTGTAATCACAATTTTGATAAACACCTGTGCAAATGTGCATCTTTTGATTGCTTTATGATAATTTCTTGTAACTGAATCTTAACAATAACTATCTGTACAATTCTTGAATCAGCACTCTTCCTGGTGAACCCACTAATTTTTGATTTGATTTATTATTGTTCCATGTATCAGCACATAGTGAAAAGTATTGTTTCTTGCGCGCTATACAGACAAAGCATACTGTTCACAGAGAAGGAAAGGGGAGGGTGCAGAATGTAGTGTTACAGTCATAGCTAGGGTGTAGAGAAAGATCAACTTAATGCAAGGTAGGACCATTCAAAAGTCTGATGGCAGCAGGGAAGATGCAGGTTCTTGAGATGGTTGGGATGTGACCTCAGACTTTTGCATCTTTTTCCCAAAGGAAGAAGGCGGAAGAGAGAATGTCCGGGGTGCGTGAGGTCCTTAATTATGCTGGCTGTTTTGCCGAGGCAGCAGGAAGTGTAGACAGTGTCAATGGATGGGAGGCTGGTTTGAGTGATGGATTGGGCTACATTCATGATTTTTTTGTAGTTCTTTGTGGTCTTGGGCAGAGCAGGAGCCATACCAAGCTGTGATACAACCAGAAAGTATGCTTTCTATGGTGCATCTGTAAAGGTTGGAGAGAGTTGTAGCTGACATGCCAAATTTCCTTAGTCTTCTGAGGAAGTAGTGGCACTGGTGGGCTTTGGCCAGCCCATACTATAGTTCATAATAAAGGCCTTATCTGAAACTGAAGAGTCTTTGTCTGGTTTTTGAGTGAGAGAGTAAATATAACATCGCTGAATAGCTGTATTTTTCTTCCTAACACTGACCTATGAAATTAACCAGTTGTGATACTGGTTTAATGTGGTTGTTTGGCTAACAATAATTTGAGACTTTCGCAATATATCGGCCCAGCTGCAGTTTAACTCTGGTCTCTATAGAGAAAGGCAGTGTGATTTTCTCGCAAGGTGAAGTCAGTCTGAAGAGTAACCAGGACCACAAGAGGCCATTTAAACTGAGAGCAATAGTTGGGCTCCAACCTTGACTGAATGTGAACGTTGATTCCATCTCAGGATAGATTCGATATGGTTTCAACTGGAAACGTGGGATGGCATTTTGGTGAATAAGGATAGGGAATTTAGCAAGGAGCACTGATTGTTTCATAGAATCCCTACAGTGCAGAAGGTGGCCATTCAGCCCATCGACTCGGCACCAACTCCCTGACAGAGCATCCCACATAGGCCCTATTCCGTAACCCCGTGTATTTACCCTGCTAATCTCCCAAATTACATATCATGGGACACTAAAAGGCAATTTAGCATGGCCAATCTACCTAACCTACACATCGTGGGACGCTAAGGAGCAATTTAGCATAGCCAATCCGCCTAACATACACATCTTGGGACACTAAGGGGCAATTTACCATGGCTAATCCACCTAATTTATAGATCTTTGGACATTAAGGGGCAACTTACGATGGCCAATCCACCTAACTTACACATCTTGGGACATTAAGGGGCAATTTGGCATGGCCAGTCCACGTAACCAAGACGTCTTTCGGACTGCGGGATGAAACCAGAGGACCTGAAGGAAACCCATGCAGACACGGGGAGAACAAGCAGACTCCACACAGACAGCGACCCGAGGCCGGAATTGAACCTGGATCCCTGGCGCTGTGAGGCAGCGGTGCTAACCACTGTGCCGCCCATTTTTATGCTGCTATGTGAATTGGATGTCACTCACATTCGTGTGACCCCCACCCTGAATACAAACAATTCAGTAATTAAGTCTATTTTTTAGTTTATTATCACTTTATTCCACCACCTAATGCGGGAGGCATGGTTGTGGATTTCTTTTGGTCTTCCTTTCTGATATTTTCTTGAACTGCGTCTGTCTTTAGGTTTGTGCTGTGATTTAGTGAATTCCTACCCGAGCCAAAGGGCTTGCGATGTCCTGACAGTATGTTAACCCACCCAGCCTGCACATGTTTCTGTACCTTAGCCTCCAATCAACGTAACCACTCTGAGTCAATTATTGCTCTTGCCTTAATTTCCCTCATTTCTTGTCGAATAGGATTGTACGTACGACAGTTTTGAACCATCTGAAAATGAAATGAAGCCTTAACATTCCTTTATTTTAAAAAAATATCTAATTTGTCACAGATGCAAAAGTCTTCCATGAAAGGTGGTCCGATGATTTTGCTCAGAGTGTCAGGGAAAGGGCGAGAGATGGAGTAACTCCTTGGTTTCCCCACTCCCCCTACGGCACGTTCCGTGTTGTGACCGAACCTGGATATTTTCAGAATTCCTTCTTCAGTGATGAATATATCCAGCAACAAATGACTGAGTTGCTCATCTGCACCTCCTTGTGGCCTCGGATAGAACTGCACTGGCATAGAGCTGGCAGCAATTCCCAGCAATATCTCCCTGTTATAAAACATGTTCGAATGAAAGGACTTCCATGTGGAAGACTGATCTTTTCTTTACCCCACCTTTACCGTGTGAGAGTTTAATGGTGCATCGACACTAACCATCTATCTCAGACTGATTCACTCCTGTTGAGGGGGATTAACAATACCGAGTACCTTCAGTCACTGGTTTTACTCATTATGTCTAAACAGCTTTCAATATCAAGTTGCGATGCGTAGATGATAATACCACAATGCACCTATGAGTGATTAAAAAGACTCTGACGCATCATGGGGCAGCGCAGTGGTTAGCAATGCTGCCTCACAGCGCCAGGGGCCCGGGTTCAATTCCGGCCTCAGGTCACTGACTGTGTGCAGTTTGCACATTCTCCCCATGTCTGCATGGATTTCCTCCGATTTCCTCCCACAGTCCAAAGATGTGCAGGCTGGGTGGGTTAACCATGTTAAATTGCCCCTTAGAGTCCAAAGATGTGTAGGTTAGAGGGGTTAGCCATGATAAATTGCCCTTTAATATCCAAAAATGTGTAGGTCAGGTGGATTAGCCATGGTAAATTGCCTTTTAATATCCAAAGGTGTGTAAATTAGAGGATTAGCCATGGTAAATTGCCCTTTAGTGTCCAAAGTTGTGTAGGTTAAAGGGATTAGCCATGGTAAGTTGCCCCTTAGTGTCCAAAGATGTGCAGATTACATAGATTGGTCATGGTAAATGTGTAGGGTTAGGGGAATAGGCAGGCTGGTGAGCCTGGTTCAGATGCTCTTTAATAGAGTGAGTGCAGACTCAATGGGCCGAATGGCCTCCTTCTGCATTGTTTGGATTCTAATATTATGTGAAAACTGGAAAGGCCATGCAATGAAGCTTGTTCTTCTGTATCTATATTTTCCTGCCCTTCTGGCAAAGTGTCAACTGTCCCTCACTTCTGAGGCTCACAGGTGTCTGCCTCTTTACTGCCTCTGTCACAGAATTGAATGAACTCTGTGTGAACCCAGGAAGGAGTTTGATAGTGACACACCGTACCTCCACAACCTTCCTGCCACAACCGATACCCCTGACCGTAGCACCTCCTCCCTTTTCGTTCAGGGGGCGGCGGGCTGTACAAAGCAAGGAAATACGACCGTACTGCCCTTAAAAATAATAATACTTCATACAGTCTTGTTTCAATGAGGCTGAATTTGGGCTTATAAATGTAAATAATAAAGCGGCACGGTGGCACACTGGTTAGCACTGCTACCTCACAGCGCCAGGGACCTGGGTTCAATTCCCGGTTTGGGTCACTGTCTGTGTGGAGTCTGTACGTTCTCCCCATGTCTGCGTGGGTTTCCTCCGGGTGCTCCGGTTTCCTCCCACAGTCCAAAGATGTGCGGGTGAGGTTGATTGACCATGCTAAATTGTCCCTTAGCGTCAGGGGGACTAGCTAGGGTAAATACGTGGCATTAGGCGGATAGGGCCTGGGTGGGATTGTTGTCGGTGCAGACTCAATAGGCCGAACGGCCTCCTCCTGCACTGTAGGGATTCTATAAACTATTTAGTGAGACAATCACTGTATTATTGCCTGTTCTGGCAATAATAGATGAACACAATTGAAACATTTTGGGAGGAAGGATTGAAGGAGAATAGTTTTATTGGCTGTGTGTTTGTGAGTGTGTGAACGTTGCACACTTCTCTCTATCTCTCCCTTTATCTCTCTCTCTCTTTATGTCTCTCTTTTTTCTCTCTCTCTTTATCTCATTAGAGTCATAGAGGTTTACAGCATGGAAACAGGCCCTTCGGCCCAACTTGTCCATGCCGCCCTTTTTTTTAAACCCCTAAGCTAATCCCAATTGCCTGCATTTGACCCATATCCCTCTATACCCATCGTACCCATGTAACTATCTAAATGCTTTTTAAAGACAAAATTGTACCCGCCTCTACTACTACCTCTGGCAGCTTGTTCCAGACACTCGCCACCCTCTGTGTGAAAAAATTGCCCCTCTGGACAATTGTGAGTCTCTCCCCTTCCACCTTAAACCTATGCCCTCTAGTTTTAGACTCCCCTACATTTGGGAAAAGATATTGACTATCTAGCTGATCTATGCCCCTCATTATTTTATAGACCTCTTTAAGATCACCCCTCAGCCTTCTACGCTCCAGAGAAAAAGGTCCCAGTCTAAACAGCCTCTCCTTATAACTCAAACCATCAAGCCCCGGTAGCATCCTAGTAAACCTTTTCTGCATTCTTTCTAGTTTAATAATATCCTTTCTATAATAGGGTGACCAGAACTGTACACAGTATTCCAAGTGTGGCCTTACCAATGTCTTGTACAACTTCAACAAGACGTCCCAACTCCTGTATTCAATGTTCTGACCAATGAAACCAAGCATGCCGAATGCTGCCTTCACCACCCTGTCTACCTGTGATTCCATTTTCATCCTTCTTTAATGAAAATATATTGTAAGCAACCTTGCCTCTTCACAAGACCGAGTGTTGTTTTGATATATATATATCACCGAATCTTGTCTTGTTTGTAGAGATCAAAATGAGGGTGTTAGCAATTTGTTCAATGTAGAAATTAACTTAATTTGTTGTCAGTAAGTGTCAAATTGAAGTCGTCTTATTAAATCTCTGTGTTAATTAAAATTAATTCAAAATAGAACATGTGAAATAATTCTTACGTTTTGGCATTCTGAACATTAATGGGAAAAGAGAACTCTGATTTACCAACATCTAAACCACAGTCAATGGGGAGATAAACCTGACCTTGGTTGGAGATCTTGTGGCGTAGTGGCTAGCATCCCTGTCTCTGAGCCAGTAACTCCGGGTTTGAGTCCCACCTCAGGGCCTGATGGTCAAGGAAGGTGCGTTAATAATGTGGTCAAACAGGTTGAGTATCAACCTGTAAATCCTTCCAATTGGGTAGGCAGTAAAGAGCAGGAGAGTGTGGTCAATCTTGCTTGATGTGCAGTGCTGCTCCTCAAGCTATCAGGCGGAATTTTCCAGCCCTTCCCTCGGAGGTGTCTCCAGACCCACCAATGGCATTTGGAAGTGTGAGCCACACAAAATGCCGTCGGCATTGGTGGGGCCATAAGGTCTAGCTGGGAGCCAATGGCGAGCTGCCTCTGCCACTGGAAAACACATTGCGGGGGAACTGGAAAATCCCATCCATCAGTTCAGGTGCCAAGCTGGCATCCTTTTCTGAGGGATGTTGGGGTAAAACTAGCTATAGAAACAGACATCGTTAACCTCCTTTTACACCAATCTGTGGTCCCTATCTGCTTCAAGAAGACGACTACCATCCTGGTACCAAAGAAAAGCCAGGCAGCGTGCCTTAATGAATATTGTCCGGCGGCTCTGACACCCATCATTGTGAAGTACTTCAAAAGGTTAGTCATGGCACAAATCAATTCCAGCCTTCCAGATACCCTGGATCCACTACAGTTCGCCTGTCGCCACATCAGGTCCATAGCAGACACCATCTCGCTGGCCCTGCACTCAACCCTGGAACACCTAGATAACAAAGACACCTATGCCAGACTCCTATTTATTGACTACAACTCAGCCTTCAACACCATTATTCCTACAAAACTCATCTCCAAACTCCGTGGCCTGGGGCTCGTCTCCTCCCTCTGTGACTGGATCTTAGATTTCCTGACCCACAGACTGCAATCAGTGAGGATAGGCAACAACACCTCCTCCGCAATCATCCTCAACATCGGTGCCCCACAATGCTGTGTCCTCAGCCCCTTCCCTATACTCCTTATACACCTATGATTGTGTGGTCAAATTCCCCTCCAACACGATTGTCAAGTTTGCTGGTTGGATCTCAAACAATGATGAGACAGAGTACAGGAAAGAGATAGAGAATTTGGTGAGCTGGTGCGACAACAATAATCTCTCCCTCAATATCAACAAAACGAAGGAAATAGTCATCGACTTCAGGAAGTGTAGTGGAGAACATGAGCTTCAAGTTTCTAAGTGTCCAGATCACCAACAACCTGTTCTGGTCCCTCCACGCTGACGCTATAGTTAAGAAAGCCCACCTACTTTCTCAGGAGACTAAGGAAATTTGGCATGTCCATTATGACTCTCACCAACTTTTACAGATGCATCATAGAAAGCATTCTTTCTGGTTGTATCACAGTTTGGTATGGCCCCTGCTCTGTCCAAGACCGCAAGAAACTACATAGGGTCATGACCAAAGTCCTGTCCATCACGCAAACCAGCCTTCCATCCATTGACTCTGTCTACACTTCCCGCTGCCTCGGAAAAGCAGCCAGTATAATCAAGGACCCCACGCACCCCACTCTATTCCACCTTCTTTCGTCGGGAAAAAGATACAAAAGTCAGAGGTCGCATACCAACTGACTCAAGAACAGCTTCTTCTCTGCTGCTGTCAGACTTTTGAATGGACCTACCTTGCATTAAGTTGATCTTTCTCTGCACCCTAGCTATGACTATTTTAAATGAGGTGACCTCTCACATTGCTATTACCATTAGAAACAAAGGAGATTAATTCTTTCGATAACTCTCCCCTGTCTCGTTTCCTGCTTTGCTACTCTGAACATACTTTGAAAAGTACTTCATTGGCTGCTAAATGTTTTGAGATATTGGGCGGTTATGAAAGTGCTAACCCTTGCTATTCATACACAAGTTTCTCATTTTATTTTTGAAATCTAGCAGGATCATTGGAGAAAAAGGATGAGTTCAATACCCTGTCACAGCCACTAGGTGTCAGCATTTGCACTTATTTGAAAAATATAAGTTGCCTTCTTGAAAGCAGGCCAACAAAATCTATTGGCAAGAAGTATTCATAGACAATACTGCACTAAAAAGTATTTACTTCCCAAAATGGTGATTAATTAATACCTAGTCAGGTGGATGATGATGAATTGTGGTCACGGTGGTACAGTTGTTAGCATTGCTGTCTCACAGCACCAGGGACCCGGGTTCGATTCCGGCCTCAGGTCACTGTCTGTGTGGAATCAGCATGTTCCCCCCGTGTCTGCGCGGGTTTCCTACTTGTGACAACAATAAACTTAAATTCATGTCACAAAGCTGGATTATTGAGTCAGAGGAAGAAAATAAGGCAGAATTTTCCTGTCCCACCTGCCACGGGAGTCGTGGTGGGCGGGGCACGGACCACGCAAAGGTCCATTGACCAGGGGGGCGGGGGAGGGAGGGACTTTCCAACTTTGGGGCGAGCGTGGCCGGAAAATCCCACCCTCAGTACCTGCGTGGGTTTCCTCCGGGTGCTCCGGCTTCCTCCTACTCTCCAAAGATGTGCAAGTTCGATGCATTGGCCATGCTAAATGGCCCCTTATGTCCAAATGATGTGTAGGTGGATTAGCCATGCTAAATGCACAGGGTTATGGGGATAAGGTGGGGATAAGGCTGGGGGGGGGAGGGGGATGCAGGGGTTGGCCTGGCTAAGAAGCTCTTTTGGAGAGTCGGTGCAGACTTGATGGGCCAAATGGCCTCCTTCTTCAGTATATGGATTCTATGGCTCTCTGTAGTCCAAAGATTTGTCCATTGAATATTACCACTAACCACTGGTCAGGACATCTTCATGGGAGTATGCAGCTGGATATCATTTAGAGACCATTTAGTCCTCACACGTAAGAAGAAGAGTTTGAACACTTCCGCTGTCTGACATAGAGACAGGAGTGCTACCACTAAGCTGAAGGTCCATTCCAATCCAACTGCACTATCCATAAAACACAGGGTTAGGTTCATGCCATTAAAGATTAAAGAAAGCAAGAAAAATGTTACTGATAGGAGGTTAAAGTTAATGTTAAGGGTCAACCAAGTTGTAAGTAATGATTTGTTTTCCAAACGCCTCTGTATGCAGTTATTAATATCTCTGAGATATTCCATAGTCTAAAGGTGAATTTGATTCCCTTACACCTGTGATCATACGCTAGATTTTTAACATTGCAACTTTTTAAAAACACTCAAGTTTGAAAACAATGACCTTTGATACAAAATCTCCAATCATCAACAAGTGATTCCCTAAGTCCTAGACCCATAGAATTCCTGCAGTGCAGATGGAGGCCATTCGGCCCATCAAGTTTGCAACAACTCTCCAAAAGAGTATCTTTCCCAGGCCCACACCCCCACTCTGTCCCCATAACCCTGCGCACTTACCATGGCCTATCCACTTAACCTACACATCTTGGGACACTAAGGGGCAATTTAGCATGGCCAATACACCTAACCTGCACATCTTTGGACACTAAGCAGCAGTTTAGCATGGCCAATCCACCTAACCTATGCATCTTTGGACACCAAGGGGCAATTTAAAATGGCCAATCCATCTAACCTACGCATCTTTGGAGACTAAGGGGCAATTTAGCATGACCAATCCTCCTAACCTATGCATCTTTGGACACTAAGGGGCAATTTAGCATGGCCAATCCACCTAACCTTTACATCTTTGGACACTAAGCGGCAGTTTAGCATGGCCAATCCACGTAACCTATGCATCTTTGGACACTAAGGGGCAATTTAAAGGCCAATCCATCTAACCTACGCATCTTTGGACACTAAGGGCAATTTAGCATGGCCAATCCACCTAACCTTTACATCTTTAGACACTAAGTGGCAGTTTAGCATGGCCAATCCACCTAACCTATGCATCTTTGGACACGAAGGAGCAATTTAAAATGGCCAATCCATCTAACCTACGCATCTTTGGACACTAAGGGGCAATTTAGCATGGCCAATCCACCTAACCTATGCATCTTTGGACACTAAGGGGCAATTTAACATGGCCAATCGACCCAACCTACACATCTTTGGAGTGTGGGAGGAAACCAGGGCACCCGGAGGAAACCCACGCAGACACGGGAAGAATGTGCAAACTCAACACAGACAGTCACCCAAGGCTGGAATCAAATCTGGGTCCCTGGCGCTGTGAGGCAGCAGAGCTAACCACTGTGCCACCGTGCCGCCCAGCCCTGGTTGGCTTCCCAGCTGAGAGAGGAAAGAAATATTTCTGGTCGCAGTTTTTTAACTGTGAAATTGCACTTTAAAATTAGAACCTCGAATCTTTCATGCGGCTGTCTGAAAGGGATGTTTATTAGGCCAGTGTTATTTTCAAGTAGCACATTGTCCCTGTGTGTGGGTGTAATATTCAGTGATGACTTTGTAATTACTATACAAATTAATGGTAAACAATTAGTATATTATTTACTACCATTTATGGCAATCTCAGCCAGCAAATTAAACTGTACTTCAATAATTGATTTGGCTGATTAACTTGCCTCAGGACGAGGGGAGGTGGGATGGGAGATTTGTTTCCTGTCTCCGCAGGTGCCTGTTTCCAGCAGGCACAAGCAGGTCCACAACTGTATCCTAAGAACGGTTGGATTTGCAATTTTTAAAAATTCTTTCCAAAGGAGAAAAACCCTGGCCTGGATATTTGTTGATGCTGTACGCGCCAGGCATAAGGTGGACACCTAAACATCGGACAACTTTGCCAAGATGGCAGTTGGGGGAGGGGCCAAGGGCTGTCAGGACGGAAGGTTTTGACAGAATATAAAGATCAACAAAGAATGAACAAAAAAGGAGGGAAAAATTAGAGTACGAGATAAAGATGGCTAGAAATACTGGGTGGGATTTTCCTGCCACTCGGCAGAGTGTTAGGAGTTCCCCTATCGTCATAGTAACCAAACCAGATGGAATCAGATAGGGCAGCAGGGTGGCACTGCTGCCTCACAGCACCAGGGACCCGGGTTCGATTCCTGGCGTGGGTCACTGTCTGTGTGGAATTTGCGTGTTCTCCCCATGTCTGCGTGGGTTTCCTTCGGGTGCTCCGGTTCCCTCCCACAGTCCGAAAGATGTGCTGGTTAGGTGCATTGACCCAGATGTGGCAACTAGGGGAATTTCACAGTAACTTCATTGCCGTGTTAATGTAAGCCTTACTTGTGACACTAATAAATAAACTTTAAACCCAGAGATGTACGTGGATTACTGTAGCCACGAGGGACTTGTTTCCTATTCCATGTTTGGAAGACCTCATTGAAAGCGTTGGACAGTTGAAATTCATCACCAAAATAGACTTACTCAAAGGTTCAACAAGCTGAATGGCCTAACTCTTGTTCCTAAGTAAGTTGCAGAGATATTTAGAATTATGGGCGGCATAGTGGCACAGTGGTTAGCACTACTTCCTCACAGCGCCCAGGAACCCGGGTTCGATTCCCAGCTTGGGTCACTGTCTGTGTGGAGTTTGCACGTTCTCCCCATGTCTGGTGGGGTTCCTCCGGATGCTCTGGTTTCCTCCCACACTCCAAAGATGTGTAGGTTAGGTTGATTAGCCATGCTCAATTGCCCCTTAGTGTCAGGGGGACTAGCTGGGGTAAATGCATGGGGTTATGGGGATAGGGCCTGGGTGGGATTGTTGTTGCTGTAGGCTCAATGGGCCAAATGGCCTCCTTTTGCACTGTAAATGCTATGATTCTATGTTCTAGCATTTAACCCTGTCCAGGTGTTGGGTGGGGAGGTGGGGAGTGCCTGCCTGAAAATTCTGTCCACTGAAGAGGCTCCCAAAGTATGGGCTGAATGGCCTCATTCTGCTCCTATATCTGATGATCTCATGACCCCGTTCATCTCTGTCCGCCCAGCCAGGTCTCACATCCCCTCCCCACCAAGACCTCCAAACCCTCCCCAGTCCTGGAGCCCCGGGACAGAGGCTGTGGGCACTGCACACACTCTCAGTCCTGTCCACTGCAGCTTATGGTGCTGATTGGCCAGCAGCTCTCTGAGGCGGGGCCAAGTGTGTGGTAGAAGCCCCGCCTCCAGCCAACGAACGCTCCTTAGATCTCAAATGGCCTTGGGGCTGGCAGTACTGACAGGAATGTGTTCCCCACCGACTCCTCAGAGGCCAGCAGGGGAACTCCACCATCAGAAATATCCTCGCCTGATTTTCTCTCCAGAGGTGCCGCCAGACCTGTCGGGCATGACCTCATCGGCCATTCGCGCCACGCTCTCGCTGCGGCGAGGTCGGCCAACCAAATCTCCCTTCACTGCGGCGGAATGGGAAAATCCCAATGGCGTGAACGGTGTAAGATTCCGGCCATTGAGTATTTCAAGTATTTCTTGAAGTGCCGTCATTGTTACAATAGAAGAAAGACAAGAGGCAATTTACAGACAGTAAACTGCCTCAGACAAGAATGAGTTAAGGGACCAGATAATCTGTTAATTGAGGCATCAATGTCACCCAAAGCGCCAGGAGTAACGGCCCTGCTCTTCTTCAGATAGCGCAGTAGGATCCTTGGTGTACATGTACAAGGTCTCTGTTCATTTGATTTGAATTATTATTGTCACATATATCAGTATACAGGTCTATAGATCCTTAAAAATGGCAGCACATGTGGAAAAAGTGGTGAAGAAAGCGTATGGCATTCTATGAGGAATGGCTGAGGACTCTGGGTCTGTACTCGTTGGAGTTTAAAAGGATGAGGGGAGATCTTATTGAAACTTACAGGATACTGTGAGGCCTGGGTAGACGTGAACGTGGAGAGGATGTTTCCACTGGTAGGAAAAACTAGAACCAGAGGGCACAACCTCAGGCTCAAGGGACGATCCTTTAAAACAGAGATGAAGAGGAATTCCTTCAGCCAGAGAGTGGTGAATCTGTGGAACTCTTTGCCGCAGAAGGCTCTGGAGGCCAGGTCATTGAGTGTCTTTAAGACGGAGATAGATAGGTTCTTGATTAATAAGGGGATCACGGGATATGGGGAAAAGGCAGGAGAATGGGGATGAGAAAAATATCAGCCATGATTGAATGGCGGAGCAGACTCAATGGGCCGAATGGCCTAATTCTGCTCCTATGTCTTATGGTCTTACCTTCATCAGACGGGACATCGAGTATAAAAGTTGACAAATTATATTACAGTTGTATAAAAGGTTGGTTAGGCCACATTTGGAATACTGAGTCCAATTCTGGTTGTCACACTACCAGAAGGATGTGGAGGCTTTGGAGAGAGTGCAGAAAAGGTTTACCAGGATGTTGCCTGGTATTCAGGGTATTAGCTATGAGGAGAGATTGAATAAACGGGGATTGTTCTCCCTGGAAAGATGGAGACTGAGGGGTAACCTGATAGAAGTTTATAAAATGATGAGGGGTATGGATAGGGTGAACAGTTGGAAGCTTTTTCCCAGGGGCAGAAATGACAATTACAAGGGGGCACAAGTTCAAGATAAGGGGGGAAAGGTTCAGTGGAGATGTGTGGGGAAGTTTTTTACACTGAGGGTGATGAGGGTCTGGAATGCACTGCCAAGTGAGGTGGTTGAGGCAGTTACATTAGCGACATTTAAGACTTATCTTGATAGGCATATGAACAGATGGGGAATAGAGGGATCTAAGCGGTTGGTTTAGATAGGTAAACGTGATCAGCGCAGGCTTGGACGGCTGAAGGGCCTGTTTCTGTGCTATACTGTTCTTTGTTCTTTGTTCTATACAGTGAAAAGTATTGTTTCTTGCACGCTATACAGACAAAGCATACCACTCATAGAGAAGGAAAGGAGAGAGTGTGGTGTTACAGTCATAGCTAGGTTGTAGAGAAAGATCAACTTAGTGCGAGGTAGGTCCATTCAAAAGTCTGATGGCAGCAGGAAAGAAGCTGTTCTTGAGTCAGTTGGTACGTGATCTTGGTACCAGGACATCAGTTTTCTGTATTGGTGAACTGGTAAAGGAACAGGTTTTGGAGACCTTATGATGTTATAGTTTCCAGTTCTTAAAACATAGGTGTTGCTGCCTTTCTGCTGCTGTTGCCTGCTGTGTTTTACGGCAGATCAAAGATTAAATAGGGTGAGCAACATGGCTGCCTTAGCACCTGTCTTCCCATAGTCCCCTTTTCCAAATATGATGCCGGGCTCAAGTTGATAAGCCACATGGTTATTGTTTCCAGGCTTTCGTCATTGGGGGGTTAGGGGGGGGCATTGAGATAATCACCATTTGATTTCAGAATGATGTGGAGATGCCGGCGTTGGACTGGGGTGGGCACAGAAAGAAGTCTCACAACACCAGGTTAAAGTCCAACAGGGTTCTTTGGAATCATGAGCTTTCGGAGCGCTGCTTCTTCATAAGAACATAAGAACATAAGATATAGGAACAGGAGTAGGCCATCTAGCCCCTCGAGCCTGCCCCGCCATTCAATAAGATCATGGCTGATCTGATAGTGGTTTAGTTCCACTTACCCGCCCGCTCCCCATAACCCTTAATTCCCTTATTGATCAGAAATCTATCTACCTGTGACTTAAACATATTTAACGAGGTAGCCTCCACTGCTTCAATGGGCAGAGAATTCCAAAGATTCACTACCCTCTGAGAGAAGAAGTTCCTCCTCGACTCTGTTCTAAACTGACTCCCCCTTATTTTGAGGCTGTGTCCTCTAGTTCTTGTTTCCTTTCTAAGTGGAAAGAGTCTCTCTGCCTCTACCCTGTCTAGCCCCTTCATTATCTTATATGTCTCTATAAGATCTCCCCTCAGCCTTCTAAACTCCAACGAGTACAGGCCCAATCTATTCAATCTCTCCTCATAAGCTAACCCCCTCATCTCCGGTATCAACCTGGTGAACCTTCTCTGTACTCCCTCCAAGGCCAATATATCCTTCCGCAAATAAGGGGACCAAAATTGCACACAGTACTCTAGTTGCAGCCTCACCAGTACCTTGTACAATTGCAGCAAGCCCTCCCTGCTTTGATACTCCATCCCCTTCGCGATAAAGGCCAACATTCCATTTGCCTTCTTGATCACCTGCTGCACCTGCAAACTGAGTTTTTGCGATTCATGCACAAGGACCCCCAGGTCCCTCTGCACAGTAGCATGTTGTAATTTTTCACCATTTAAATAATAGTCCATTTTACTATTATTCCTTCCAAAGTGGATAACCTCACACTTGTCAACGTTATACTCCATCTGCCAGATCCTCGCCCACTCACTTAGCCTATCCAAATCTCTCTGCAGACTTTCTGCATCCTCCACGCAATTCGCTTTCCCACTCACCTTTGTGTCATCCGCAAACTTTGTTACCCTACACTCGGTCCCCTCCTCCAGATCGTCTATGTATATGGTAAACAGTTGAGGCCCCAGCACCGATCCCTGTGGCACGCCACTAGTCACCAACTGCCAACCAGAAAAGCACCCATTTATTCCAACTCTCTGCTTCCTGTTAGATAGCCAATCCTCAATCCACGCTAACACTTTACCCCCAACTCTGTGTACCTTAATCTTCTGCAGCAACCTTTTGTGAGGCACCTTATCGAACGCCTTCTGGAAATCTAAAAACACCACATCCACTGGTTCCTCTCTGTCAACTACACTCGTTACATCTTCATAAAAATCCAGTAAATTCGTCAAACACGACTTTCCCTTCATGAATCCATGCTGCGTCTGCTTGATCAAACCATCTTTTTCCAGGTGTCCTGCTATTTCTTCTTTAATGATGGATTCCAGCAATTTCCCAACTACGGACGTTAAGCTAACCGGCCTGTAGTTACCCGCCTTTTGTCTACCTCCTTTTTTAAACAGTGGCGTCACATTAGCAGTTTTCCAATCAGCCGGCACTTCCCCAGAGTCCAGCGAATTTTGATAAATTACAACCAACGCATCTGCTATTACTTCTGCCATTTCTTTCAGTACCCTGGGATGCATCCCATCCGGGCCCAGATGGAATGCTCACCTGATCACTCACCTGATAAAGGAGCAGCACTCTGAAAGCTCGTGATTCCAAATAAACCTGTTGGACTTTAACCTGGTGTTGTGAGACTTCTTACTGATTTTAGAATGACCTGTTCAAGTCAGGAATTACCTTTCGGATGGCTGGAGAAATCACAGAAACCCTACAGTGCAGAAGGAGGCCATTCGGCCCATCAAGTCTGCACCGACCACAATCCCATCCAGGCCCTACCCCCACATATTTTTACCCGTTAATCCCTCTAACCTACACATCTCAGGACTCTAAGGGGCAATTTTTAACCTGGCCAATCAACCTAACCCGCACATCTTTGGACTGTGGGAGGAAACCAGAGCACCCGGAGGAAACCCACGCAGACACGAGGAGAATGTGCAAACTCCACACAGACAGTGACCCAAGCCGGGAATCGAACCCAGGTCCCTGGAGCTGTGAAGCAGCAGTGCTAACCACTGTGCTACCGTGCCGCTGAGAAGATGGGTAGTGACACTTCCATAGTCCTCCAGACTTGCCGAAACCGTGCGGCAGTTTTGATTCCACAGACCAAGTCAGCGGCCAACCTTTGCAGCATTTTGTAGTCCACTTTTAACAGAAAAGTCAGCATTAAGTACATACAGTTCATGTTTTAAAAGTTACGAGTATGATATGCCATTACTGGGCGCGACACATGCAATTACATTTTTTTTAAAGTTGGATGAAAATAAAGCGTTTTATTTATAATTGATGAGGTTTGTTGCGTAACCCATCATAAGTGGCAGCTCTATGGAATGCCTTTGAGAGTTGTGATTAGGTTATATAAGCACATTGTCAAAAGCAAATAATGATGAGGCATGTCTCTGCAGAACAATTGGAAATACTGAAATGGGAGACAGCTTCATCATTCACAAGCCATTGAGTGAATAAATTTCTCCTCATCTCAGTTCTAAATGATCGGTCCCTTATCCTAGACTGTGTCCTCTGTCTCATGTACCTGAGGGGAGCAGCCTCCCTGTATCTACCCTGTAAAGCCCCTTCAAAATCCATGGACGTTTCAGTGAGATGACATCTTGTTCTTAACTCCAGAGATTATGGATCTAATTTACTCAGCCTCTCACCACAGGTCAACTTTCATCCCAGCTCTCCTGTTTCCCATGCGAATATATATTTTCCTTAAGTATGGAGACTGGAACTGCACACAGTATTCCAGGTGTGGCCTCACCAAAACCCTGTACAAATTGTAGCAAGACTTCTTTATTTCTTGTACTCCAGTCCCCTTGCAATAAAGTCCAATGTGCCATTTGATTTTCTAAGTGCTTGCTGTACTTGCAGGGGAGGCAATGGCCGAGTGGTATTATCGCTTAGACTATTCATCCAGAAACTCAGCTAATGTTCGGGGGTCCCGGGTTCAAATCTCACCACGGCAGAAGGTGAAATTTGATTTCGATAAAGGAAAAAATCTGGAATTGAGAATCTACTGACAGCCATTGTTGATTGTTGGAAAAACCCATCTGGTTCACTAATGTCCATTAGCGAAGGAAATCTGTCATCCTTACCTGGTCTGGCCTACATGTGACTACAGAGCCACAGCAATGTGGTTGACTCTCAATAGCCCTCAGGCAACTAGGAATAGCCAATGAATGCTGGCCAGCCAGTGATGCCCATCTCCCACGAAGGAATAAAAAAAAGCCTGCGTACTAACATTTTGTGTACCTCGAATGAGTACACCCAAATCTTTGTGAAGATCAACATTTACAAGTTTCAAACCTTTTAAAAAAGATTCTGTTTTCTTATTTTTGTGACCCCCGCATTATACTCCATCTTCTTTTTATTAATTTGTGGGGCATGGGTGTCGCTGGCTGGTCAGCATTTATTGCCCATCCCTAGTTGCCCCTTGAGAAGGTGGTGGTGAGCTGCCTTCTTGAATCGCTGCAGTCCACGTGCTGTGAGTTGACCCACAATGCCGTTAGGGAGGGAATTCTGGGATTTTGACCCAGCGACTGCGAAGGAACGGTGATATATTTCCAAGTCAGTGAGTGGCTTGGAGGGGAACTTGCAGGTGGTGGTGTTCCCATTTACCTGCTGCCCTTGTCCTTCTAGATGGAAGTGGTGGTGGGTTTGGAAGGTGCCGTTTAAGGATCTTTGGTGAATTGCTGCAGTGCATCTTACAGATGGTACACACTGCTGCTACTGAGCGTCGGTGGTGGAGGGAGTGAATGTGGTGCTTCCATGATTTATTTTTACAAATAGAATCAGAGTAACAGTCCATCTGTGACAATCATCATGGAACGATACTTTGTTCAACAGCAGGAAAAGTTCTTGCAAGGCTGATTCTTATTTGGATTGTCATTCGCCTCATTGGGTGTATATACCCAGAATCTGATTGTGGCCTCCATGCAGGACAGAGAACAGTGGACATGATCTTCACACGAAGTGTTCTGCAAACTGAAAAAGGACCTCTATGTAGTGTTTGTGAACCTCAGCAAGACTTTTGACACAATAAACCATGGCAGGTTCTGTAGAAATATGGCAGCCCCGAAAAGATGATGGGGTTTCACTTCCTCGTTTCACAACGGCCAGATGCAAAGTTGCACATCTTCAGCCGCCTTTTCCACAGCCAATGGTACCAAGCAAGACTGTGTATTGGCTACAGCTTTGTTTGTCAGACACAAGGGGAGGCGATGACCTTGTGCTATTATTGCTGGACTATTAATCCAGAAACTCAGCTAATGTTCTGGGGACCCAGGATCGAATCCCACCACAGCAGATGGTGGAAGTTGAATTCAATAAAAAATATTTGGAATTAATTAAAAATCGAATGATGACCATGAAACCATTGTCAGAAAAACCCATCTGGTTCTCTAATGTCCTTTAGGAAAGGAAATCTGCCGTCCTTACCTGGTCTGGCCGACATGTGACTCCAGAGCCACAGCAATGTGGTTGATTCTCAACTGCCCTCTGAAATGACCAAGCGAGTTCACCACCACCTTCTCAAGAGCAACTTCCCCGCATTATACTCCACCTTCTTTTTAGTCAATTGTGGGACATGGGTGTTCATGGCTGGGCCAGCATTTACTGCCCATCTCTAGTTGCCCTTGAACTTCTCAGCTAGCATCACCCATGTCCCACAAATGAATTTTAAAAAATTCTCGACCATACTCCTGGCGCTCAGAGTATGCCCATCCGAGCTCAGCTGGACTGGGTTGTCTATGTGTGTCACATGGAGGATTCCCCAACACCCTCCATCCACACAGCCAGAGAGGTCTCCCATTCAAATTCTTCATTTGAAAGACATTCCTCACACAACATTGTGGAAGATAAGGCATTTCATCGATGGTCCCCGTCGTTACAATGATTCTTCCTTCAAACAGGCAATTCAACCTATCAAGCGTCACTCATGCCCCGTGCCATCCATTCAATTTGTAACTCGTTTGCAACACTGAACCTTATTCAGTTACAGCTCCCACCAGAAAAGTAACATAGAATCCCAACAGTGCAAAAGGAGGCCATTTGGCCCATTGAGTCTGCACCGACCACAACCCCGCCCAGACCCTATCCCCGTAACCCCACATATTAACCCTGCTAATCCCCCTGACACTAAGGGGTAATTTATCATGGCCAATCAATCTAACCTGCACATCTTTGGAAATCATAGAAATCATAGAAACCCTACAGTGCAGAAGGAGGCCATTCGGCCCATCGAGTCTGCACCGACCACAATCCCACCCAGGCCCTATCCCCACATATTTTACCCACTAATCCCTCTAACCTACACATCCCAGGACACTAAGGGGCAATTTTTTAACCCTGCCAATCAACCTAACCCGCACATCTTTGGACTGTGGGAGGAAACCGGAGCACCCGGAGGAAACCCACGCAGACACGGGGAAAATGTACAAACTCCACACAGACAGTGACCCGAGGCTGGAATTGAACCTGGGTCCCTGGCGCTGTGAGTCAGCAGTGCGAACCACTGTGCCACCATGCCGCCCATGGCTCCGTGTTATCATTAGCTGGGTTTTCAATCACTCCACACTCTTCCTTTGATCATATGTTTTAATGATTTTGTCATTGTTGACATCCCGGCAAAAATCAGTCACGTTGCTTCGCAGCAAGTTGAGCAAGGCTGGCTCCGGGTGAGTGACAGGTCGGGAATGCCAGCCCTGGAAGTTGTCAAGAGATGCCACACCACAGCTTTGTGACTGAGCAGGCATGCAGCTCATTAAAGAGACCCTCAGTTTGATGGATTGACTGTATCACGCACACATGCAGTCAGTCACACCGCGGGACGAGAATGCTTTACCTTCATCAAACTACCCAAAACAAGAGGGGCCCAAGCCAGGACATGCTGCGGTCAGTTTCATGCTTGAACCCTCCTGTGAACTCAGATTATATAAATAATTCTTCACGGTGTCACTCACACAGCACGCATTTATGAATTCTTCCGTCCAGGCTGAAAATTGGCTCCTGCCAGCTAAATAAAACATGCCCGTGAACCAGAAAGAAAAAGAAAATCAAACGCTGGAACGGAAAATGGCTTTGCAAGAACATTAGCGAGGACAAAAAGCCCCACAATTAGACCAGAAGTGTATTGATTCACTGGTCTGAAGAACACCTAATTTGTAAGGACAGTGTGTTAAAACTGACAAGGAGTCCCGGTCACATATCACAGCATCAGTGGAAAATATAATGGACTCAAACATGATGCCGTACTAATGAACAGAGCAGAGCCAGAGACAAATCCTAATTTATTATTCATGAGGAGTGTGAAGATCTGACCTTATGACATGCAACTATTTTGATATTTCATCAAATTAAGCTTCAGCACAAAAACAAATCAAAGCCAGGTCTGGTGGTTATGCACTTTATGAATTTTTCAATACCTGAGTGTAGAATCTGAGCACTGACGGAGTTGGTTATGTTCGGTTGCGCGTGCAAAGGAAATGGGAAGAAGTTCAAAAGCGGATTAAAGACAATGGCTGGGATTCTCCGCTCTCCCACGCCCTGCCACCTCCGCCAGCGAAAGGGGAGAACTTGGCGCTCAGCCAAAACTTCATTCACAGCAGCGGGATCGGAAAATCCCAGCCGCGGGCGAGGTCGTAGAATTCCGGCCAACCTGTTCTTGATTAATAAGGGGATCAGGGGGTTATGGGGAAAAGGCAGGAGAATGGAGATGAGAAAAATATCAGCCATGATTGAATGGCGGAGCAGACCCGATGGGCCGAGTGGCCTAATTCTGCTCCTACGTCTTATAGTCCTATGGTATTATACTAATTCTAGAGTCGATCGTGTGGCATTTGATAACCTTGTTACCATGGTTGTCCATTAAAAAAATGAGCATATCAGAAGTTACATTTGGAAAGAAAATTTGATGAGTTACACCGTCGATTGGTATTATTCACAAGTTCTTTGCATGGTGTGAAAATTAACTTTATTTTGCAATTTTGTACAACTTGCTGATTAGTAAGGAAATTCAGCCTTTCCGCTACAACTCTCACTAACTTTTACAGATAGAAAGCATTCTTTCTGGTTGTATCACAGCTTTGTACGGCTCCTGCTTTGCCAAAGACCGCAAGGAACTACAAAGGGTTGTGAACGTAGCCCAGTCCATCACGCAAACCAGCCTCCCATCCATTGACACTATAGCCAGCATAATCAAGGACCCCCCCCCGGACATTCTCTCTTCCACTTGAGAGAAAATGCTGGAAAATCTCAGCAGGTCTGGCAGCATCTGTAAGGAGAGAAAAGAGCTGATGTTTCAAGTCCAGATGACACTTTGTCAAAGCATCCACAGTAATTTGCTTTTATTCTCTCTTCCACCTTCTTCCGTCAGAAAAAAGACGCAAAAGTTTGAAGTCAAGTACCAACTGACTCAAGAACAGCTTCTTCCCTGCTGCCATCAGACTTTTGAATGGACCTACCTCACACTAAATTGATCTTTCTCTACACCCTAGCTATGACTGTAACACTACGTTCTGCACCCTCTCCTTTCCTTCTCTATGAACGGTATGCTTTGTCTGTATAGCGCACAAGAAACAATACTTTTCACTATATACTATTAAAGTGATAATAATGAATCAAATCAGATCAACATCAAAAGCAGCCAGCATAATTAAAGATCCCACGCACCCCGGACATTCTCTCTTCCACATTCTTCCGTTGGGAAAAAGGTACAAAAGCCTGAGGTCACGTACCAACCGACTCAAGAACAGCTTCTTCCCTGCTGCTGTCAGACTTTTGAATAGACCTACCATATATTAAGCTAATCTTTCTCTACATCCTAGCTATGACTATAACACTACATTCTGCACTTTCTCCCTTCTTTCTCCCCATGCACTCTATGAACAGTATGCTTTGTACAGCACACAAGAAACAATACTTTTCACTGTATACTAATGCATGTGACAATAATAAATCAAATCAAAATGAGCAATTTTGTGCAATTCGTAGATTGAGTACAATAGGACCTGGTCAGTTTCTTTAGTTGGACATTTATATTGCAAATTGCCTGAATGTTTATAATGCTCTGGTTGCAAGAGAAATAAAATGAATGTTCCCCTGAAGTATATTAAAGGTAATTTAATGGAAATCTGTCTGTGTTTGTGATATTTTAGGATTGAGTTCAGTTTGAGTTCCAGACGGAATGAGCTAGTTCATCAACAAAAGGCACAGAGGAAATAAAAGCAAAATACTGCAGATGCTGGAAGACTGAAATAAAAACAGAAAACGCTGTATAAACTCAGCAGGACTGGCAGCATCTGTGGAGAGAGAAACAGAGTTAACGTTTAAAGTTTTGGGAGGCTGGTGGTATTATCGCTAGATTATTAATCCTGAAACTCAGTTAATGTTCTGGGGACCCAGGTTCGAATCCCGCCACGGCAGATGGTGAAATTTGAATTCCATAAAAAGTATTCTGAATTGAGAATCTACTGATGACCATGAAACCATTGTCGATTGTCGTAAAAACCCATCTGGTTCACTAATGTCCTTTAGGGAAGGAAATCTGCTACACTTACCTGGTCTGGCCTACATGTGACTCCAGAGCCATAGAAATGTGGTTGACTCTCAACTGCCCTCCAAAGGTAACTAGGGATGGTCAATAAATGCTGGCCAGCCAGCAACGCCCATGGCCCACAAATGAATTTTTAAAAGTCCATATCACTCATCTTCGGAGCTGAAGAGATGTGAAGAGGGCAGGTATGGGGCAGGTAGGGGCAAAATAGAAGGTTAGGAACAGAGAATGCAGGAAGGTCTCAGCAGATCTGGCAGCATCTCAGCATCCTCTGTTCCCCTGTCAGATTCCAGCATCCGCAGTGCTTTGCTTATTATAGAAGGTCAGAGATAGGTTGGAGGTTGGGAGAGATAAAATGACAAAGATGCCCTGGACACAAGTCAAAGGCAGTGGTAATGATAGCGTTAAAGACTAAAGTGGGCGTTATTAGCGGTGTTAAAGGTCAAAAAGTGGAAAGTGTTAATAGCAGAAGAGTATGACTAAAAAAAATAATCAAACTGAAGGACAGAGTTCATAATCTGAAATTGTTGAACTCAGTGTTGGGCACGATCTTACGAAAGAAATTATGATTGCCGAACGAGCAAGGAAACTGCCTGGTTATGCCCCGGTCCACCTGTGGGGCTTCAATGACCTCTGCTCTCCCCCAGTGTGGCCATCCCGCGCAGTCCCCCCTGGTGGGGACCATGAGTGATTCTTGTCAGCAAGTGGGGCGAAGATTCCGGGAAGCCAGAAACAGCCATGCCAGCCCCGCTAATGTCTTTTAAATGATAACATTGATATTTCAATTGGCTTTGCGCCCATTCTGGTGAAACAGGGCCAGGAAGATGGCCTCCGACGCGGGACTGGCTTGCTCCTGGCGCAAGAGCCTCGTGCTCATTCTTCCCGGTTGGTTGCGCCAATCGACCAGTGCTGGAAAACCCTGCACCCGCTAAGTCAGGAAGACTGTAAAGTGCCTAATCTTCCACAAAGGAATAAGCCTGGTACTGATTGGTGGAGCATATTTTTGTCTCCTAGTGCGCAGGCGTACAAACAGGAACATGGCTTCTCGGCCTTTTGGCTAAGATCAAGTGTATGAACGGCAGCCCATGGTCGGCCGCACTTGGTCGAGGTCATTAGGTTACGCTGAGGCTTCATATGTTTCATATGAAGCAATTTTTAAAAGCGGCATCTCGGCCTTTTGGCTAAGATGCAAATGAGCTCAAGTCTTGGAGGAGGATCCTCCCCCTTCTCCAATCAGCTTGGCTCATGTAGATCAGGCCCAGGACAGGGTGGTTTGGTCGCTCGCCCTGTCTTGTCAGCCTGGATCTGAAATGTCTCAACTTGTTGAGACTCTGAATTGGATTTGATTTGATTGAATTGGAAAAGTATTAAAAGAAACAGGAACATGGCCTTTTGGCAAAGATCAAGTGTAGTATCGGCAGTCCTGCACTTGATAGAAGTCAATGAGGTTACACTGAGGCTTCATTTGACGCAAGTTTTTAAAACGGCATCTCGGCCTTTTGGCTAAGATGCAAATGAGATCAAGCACTGGAGGGGATGCAATGCCTGTTCCTATCAGCTTGGATCATGTAGATCATGTAGGAAGAGGCTTTGCTGTCTTGTCAGCTTGGATCTGTAATGTCTCACTGGCTGAGACCTTGAATTGGACTTTGATTGGATTTGATTGGATATAGCTAAAAAAAAAGGACATGTTCCCATGCGGGGGACATAGAATGACGAGTGAAATCATTATTATTTTAGAATGACGAGTGAAATCATTATTATTTTAGAATGACGAGTGAAATCATTATTATTTTAAGCATTCATGAGTTCAGGCTCCATTTGCCTCGCCAAATTGTTGGAACAGACCTTCAGCTTTCGTCACTGGCAGGCCTATCCGTTTACAAGTATCCCACTCATCTACTGACATCTTTAGCTCTGCTGTCTAGCGGAGAGGGGATTTGTTCAGTTTATCCATTAAACCCATCAGTCAGACGTGGATTTTTGGTGAAGCCAGGGTTTTTTTCCATCTCTGAACCGAAGCCACGAACAAATCTACATCACAAAGTCGCACATTTATCGGACTGAGCGATCTCCCAAACGGATGTTGATGCTGCGCTCAGACCAAAGGGTGGAAATGTCACCTTGGCAATGCTTCAGCTGCAACAAAGCTTTGAAAAGGAGGTGAAGCCTCTCTCCACAATTTCTTGTCAGGAATCTACGGCCGCCATCTTGTTTGCAGCTGGCCGGAGCTTTCACTGCGACCACAAGGGCAGAGGTAAAGAAGGAATCGGTGCATTCCAATCCGCCAGGTTTTGCCAGGAATATGTTGACAACAAATCGCCATCGGTCCTGATGATCACAGCCTGCTGTCCAATCGTGGCTGCCTCACAGCGCCAGGGACCCGGGTTCGATTCCAAGCTTGGGTCACTGTCTGTGCAGAGTCTGTATGTTCTCCTCATGTTTGCATGGGTTCCCTCCAGTTTCCTCCCACAGTCTGAAAGACCTGCTGGTTAGGTAGTAAATTCTCCCTCAGTGTACCCGAACAGGCGCCAGAGTGTGGCGACAAGGGGATTTTCACAGTAACTTCACTGCAATGTTAATGCAAGCCTACTTGTGAATAATAAATAAACTTTAATCTCCCCTTTGAGGGGGAGAGCTGATTGGTGGCGATTTAACCTGAGGATCACCACACCTCAGGCGAGGGTGACAAAGTTGGGGGGAGGTGACTTCATGAAAAACCTCAGTCGGTGCAGGAATTGAACCTACGCTGTTGGCGTTACTCTACGTCATGAACCAGCCATCCAGCCAACTGTGATAAACCATTGACAACGCATGTCTTTATTAAGACATAAAATCGGACGGCAGATTTGTGGGATTCAGGAGTAGGTTGAGTGACAGTTCCCCGGAACTTGCTGATTGATTTACCTCACTGACTGTTTGATTTTTACAATTGAACTCCCTCTTATTTTAAAGAACAGGCAGCATTTGTCACATTTATCGCCTATTTAACTTGTGTCAGAAAGTTAAGTCTGTTGCTTCGAGTACAGGAGCAGCGATGTGTTGTTGCAATTATACAGGGCCTTCGTGAGGCCACACCTAGAGTATTGTGTGCAGTTTTGTTCTCCTTTTCTGTGGAAGGATGTTCTGGCTCTTGAGGGAGTGCAGCGAAGGTTTACCAGGCTGATTCCGGGGATGGCGGGATGGCAGGACTGATGCATGAGGAGAGATTTTAAATATTGTCCAGCAACGTCTGAGCTAACTGGGCGGTTCACCAAAGATGTGCTGCAGAAGCTCTGCAGGCAGGTATTAGAGTTAGGTCCAGATCAGCCATGATCTCATTGAGTGGCAGAACATGCTCGAGGGGCTGAATGGCCTGCTACTGTTCCTATGTTCCCAGGAATGTGCGACGATACTGTGCCTTCAATAAGTGTATTTTAGTCATGTTTCTGTGCAGGATTTTTCTTTAACAGTCTGTTCTAACACCAGTGCTGCTGGGTCTGTAACCGACAACCTGTGCTGTTACTACAGCAGCATAATTGCTCCTAATTACTAGAATGTTTGTTTTAATATGGACTAATGCCATTCTGTTATTTTAGCATTTTCCCCTGGGGTTTTGCAGAGGAGAGCTTAATTGGGCTGATTGACAGTAATATCAGGTGGGGCTAGGCTTACACAGGGAAATTAAGCTCAAACTGCTGCTTGGGATCTTTCGAGAGAAGTTGCTTTCTCTGTGTCTCTGTCTCTCTCTGGATTTTAAGATGAGACCTACCAGGGAATTAAATCTCTTTCTCTGAGGTTCTGCTGTTTGGGGGTGGATCTTTATTTGGAGGTTTCTGCATGGGGATCAGAAGACAGGTGTCTGTCTGGATCTCTGTCCAGAGGGGTGAAAAGGCTGGAAATCTAGCCTCTTTGTGAGTGCATCTGTTTTTGGTGATAACTGGTTCTGAAGAAGGGATTTATGTCCATGGGGCATGTTGAGGCCCTGGAGGGATTTGAAAGCCAGGGTAAGAATTTTAAAATCGAGGCAGTGCTGAACTGGGGCGGCACGGTGGCACAGTGGTTAGCAGTACTAGGGACCCAGGTTCGATTCCCAACTCGGGTGACTGTCTGTGTGGAGTTTGCACATTCTCCCCGTGTCTGTGTGGGTTTCCTCCGGGTGCTCCGGTTTCCTCCCACAGCCCAAAGATGTGCAGGTTAGGTTGATTGGCCATGCTAAATTGCCTGTTAGTGTCAGGGGGCATAGCTAGGGTAAATGCATGGCATGCATTTCTATGCCTTTTAGCTTTGACAAAGGGTCATCTGGACTCGAAACGTCAGCTCTTTTCTCTCCTTACAGATGCAGCCAGACCTGCTGAGATTTTCCAGCGTTTTCTCTTTTGGTTTCAGATTCCAGCATCCGCAGTAATTTGCTTTTATTAAATGCATGGGGTTATGGAGATAGGGCCTGGGTGGGATTGTGGCCGGTGCAGTCTAGATGGGCCGAATGGCCTCCTTCTGCACTGTAGGATTCTATGATTCTGTGAACTGAGGGCCAGCGTGGGTCACTGAGCCACACGGGTGATGTGTGAAGAGGAATTTAGTGCGAGATGGGATAAGGGCGGCAGAAAATATTCAAATCAAAGAACTATTAATTCCTTTCAATTTGTTTTTTTTTCGGATTAAAGATTGACTGAAAAGCTTTTTTGCGCTGCCTCACTGATGCACCTCAATGAGCACCCGGAAACAAGGCTTTAGAACTGAAGGCTTTAATACATTAACAATGAAACTACTAACACAAATTCACCCGTTCAGACTGAAGGGGTCCTGCCGGAGCAGGGGGTCTTATACCCTGCCACCGGAGGCGGGACCCCACTGGAGTGTGCCATGATAACACTTGGGACAGGTAAACACCCTATCCCAACAACATAGTACAACCCCCATAACAACAACAATAACAACCCCAGTGGTGAACCAACGATGGTTCACCACATTCACCCCTCCTTTAGGAACCAAAGGTGGCGGGGTGGATGAAAACAGACAATGACAAAAAAAATAACAGGATTCACAAGTCCAGACGGTCTGGAGGACCACACCGACGCTGCGATCTTCTCAACACCGGTTGCGAAACCGGAGCAGGTGCTTGCGGTGGCTCTCTCAAAGCAACATCTGGCTGTCCCCTCAAAGACTCCCGGGCCGGCCGGCCCTGATGAGGCGATGGTGTAGGGGATCCTGGAACGTTTGGTGGTGGTGGTGGTGGTGATGATGGTGGCGCCGATCTCCGAGTCTCAGGCAAGCTGTACATGGGAGTAAAAGTGTTATGCACTGGTCCCGGTGCTGACCGCGCCACGTCTGGGGAAGTAATGAGGAGTAGTGGATCTGTGACTGGGGGAATAGGAGCGACAGGAGTTGCTACGTCCCCTGCGGGCGCCAGGTCTCTAATGGAGACAGTGTCCTCTCGCCCGTCAGGATATGCCACATAGGCATACTGAGGGTTGGCGTGGAGGAGTTGGACCGGTTCGACCAAGGGGTCGGACTTGCGAGCCCTCACATGGCGCCGCAGAAGGACGGGTCCTGGGTACGTCAACCAGGCTGGCAATGAGGTCCCCGAGGACGACTTCCGAGGGAATGAGAACATCCTCTCGTGGGGAGTAGCATTGGTTGCCGTACACAGGAGGGAGCGGATAGAATGGAGCGCAGTTGGAAGGACCTCCTGCCACCGGGAGACTGGAAGGCCCTTGGATTTCAGTGCCAGTAGGACAGCCTTCCAGACTGTAGCATTCTCCCTTTCCACCTGTCCGTTACCCCTAGGGTTGTAGCTCGTGGTTCTACTAGAGGCAATCCCGAATGAGAGCAGGAATTGCCTCAAGTCGTTGCTCATGAACGACGAGCCCCTGTCGCTATGAATATAGCAGGGGTACCCGAACAGGGTAAAAAGCTCACTGAATGCCTTGATGACGGTGGCAGTCGACGTGTCCGCACAGGGGAAAACAAACGGAAACCGGGAAAATTCGTCTATTATGTTAAGAAAATAGACATTCCGATCCGTTGAGGGAAGGGGGCCCTTAAAATCTACACTCAGCCTCTCAAAAGGGCGAGTGGCCTTGACCAAATGTGCCCGGTCTGGTCGATAAAAGTGTGGTTTGCATTCTGCGCAAATCCGACAACTTCTAGTAACTGACCTGACCTCCTCCACCGAGTAGGGTAGGTTGCGGGCTTTTATGAAGTGGTAGAGTCTGGTGACTCCAGGATGACACAGATCATTGTGGAGAGCCTTCAAGCGGTCCTCCTGCATGATGGCGCATGTTCCGCGCGAGAGGGCATCCGAGGGCTCATTGAGCTTCCCTGGACGATACATAATATCGTAATTATAGGTGGAGAGCTCAATTCTCCACCGCAAGATCTTATCGTTCTTGATCTTGCCCCTCTGCGTGTTACTGAACATAAACGCCACGGATCGTTGATCCGTGATCAGGGTGAACCGCTTACCTGCCAGGTAATGGCGCCAGTGTCTGACTGCCTCCACAATGGCCTGAGCCTCCTTTTCCACCGCTGAGTGCCGAATCTCTGGGCCTTGAAGGGTGCGGGAAAAAAACGCGACGGGCCTGCCTGCCTGGTTTAGTGTGGCGGCTAGGGCGAAGTCCGATGCATCACTCTCCACCTGGAAAGGGATGGATTCATCCACCGCGTGCATCGTGGCTTTCGAGATGTCGCTTTTCAAAACCTTGAAGGCCAATTGGGCCTCCGGCGTAAGTGGGAAGGTCGTGGACTTAATGAGCGGACGAGCTTTGTCCGCGTAGTTGGGGACCCACTGTGCATAATACGAAAAGAACCCGAGGCATCTCCTCAGTGCTTTCGTGCTAGCGGGCAAGGGAAGTTCAGTGAGTGGGCGCATACGGTCTGGATCAGGGCCAATGACCCCGTTTTCCACCACGTATCCGAGGATGGCTAACCTACGCGTACGGAATACGCACTTCTCCCTGTTATAGGTCAGATTCAGGCGAGATGCAGTGCGTAGAAAGTGTTGGAGATTCGTGTCGTGGTCCTGCTGGTCATGGCCGCAGATGGTGACGTTATCCAGGTACGGGAAGGTAGCCCGCAACCCGTTCTGGTCCACCATTCGGTCCATAGCACGCTGGAAGACCGAGACCCCATTGGTGACACCAAATGGAACCCTGAGGAATTGGTATAGACGACCATCCGCCTCAAAAGCCGTATATTGTCGGTCCTCTGGGCGGATGGGGAGTTGATGGTAGGCGGACTTAAGGTCTATGGTAGAAAACACTCGGTACTGCGCAATCTGATTGACCATATCAGAAATGCGCGGGAGAGGATACGCATCCAGCTGCGTGTATCTATTAATGGTCTGACTATAGTCGATGACCATCCGAGGTTTGTTCCCGCTTTTGACTACCACGACCTGCGCTCTCCACGGACTAGCACTGGCCTGTATGATCCCTTCCTTGAGGAGCCGCTGAACCTCAGATCTAATAAAGATCCGGTCCTCAGCGCTGTAACGCCTACTTTTAGTAGCGATGGGCTTGCAGCCAGGTACCAGATTTTTAAAAAGGGATGGTGTCGTGATCTTCAGGGTGGATAGATTGCACGCGGGGCGTTTTGGGCAATTTGGAGGCTGCGGCTGGCTCCCTACGGCCAGTGAAGGGAGTGGCCCACCGTACTGTAGGATCACACTCCTCATGTGGGCCATAAAGTTTAGTCCGAGGAGAATTGGCGCGCAAAGGTGAGGTAACACAAGGAGCCTGTATTGCTCGTAAACTGTGCCCTGTACCTCAAGAGTTACCATACATTGTCCTTGGATCGGTACAGACCGGGACTGTGATGCCATGGAAATGGTCTGCTTGGCAGGGAGAACCCGGAGTCCACACCTTTTAGCAGTTTCAGGGTGTATGAAACTTTCGGTGCTCCCACTGTCAAACAGACAACTTACAGTTCTGCCACTAACCTTTACCTCCATCATAGAATGTTCCAGTCTGAAATGCCTGGTCTGATCCAGAGAGATCGACGCCACCGTTGGCCCCTGGGCGTCACTGCATGCTGCCGATGTGGATGCTGAGGACCCCTGCTGGTCGCTGCTGCATGCTGCCGATGTGGATGCTGAGGACCCCTGCTGGTCGCTCCTAGTCGTCGTGGACCATGATGGCCGCCCCCATGAATCGCATGTGGCCGAGGGCTCCAAGCGCAGCGACTCCTGGTGGTCTTCCTCCTCCTCTGTTTGCCACGATGGCGCCGTCCTGAGATCGCACGTGGTCGGACCTCGTGGGTACTGCGACGCCGAAGGAGATTGTCTCCGTTCTGGAGGGTTACAAGCTGCATTGCCGTTTTTACGTTTGGACCTGCAGACTTTGCTGTAGTGGCCTTTTTTACCGCACTGGCTGCAGATTGCCGTTCTTGCCGGACACTGCTGCCGTGGATGCTTAGCCCCACCGCAAAAATAGCATCGCTGGCCCCCTGGAGCTGCCGCCGTCGTCGAATCGATCTGGGAGCGCGGGTTCGCGGGGCGAGGAGGGAGCAGAGCTTGCTCCAACCACGTTGACTGCACGTGGTCCTCGGGGTACAGCGCCAAGCTCTTCGACGCCGCCTCCAACCTCACGGCCATCCCCATTGCCTGGGTCAAGTTGAGTTTCCCCTTTTCTAATAATTTAAGTCTGATGTACGAGGACCCTACCCCTGCTACGAACGCGTCTCGGGCGAGGTCTTGCATGTACTGCTCGGCGGAGACATCCTTACAGTCACAACCCCTGGCAAGCTGCAGGAGTTCATTGGCGTAGTCTTCTATGGTCTCGCCCGACTGCCGACGTCGTGTAGCGAGGAGATAACGAGCGTGAATCTCGTTGGGTGGCGTAATGTACCTATTCTTTAGGAGCTCGACGGCACCCTGGTAAGTGGAAGCTGCACGAATGGCTAGGTAAATCGTGTCGCTTACCCTTGCGTGGAGGACCTGGAGTCTATCAGTGTCTGTAGTGATAGCTACCGAGGCTGCCAGGTAGTCCTCGAAGCACTTCCACCAATGTTCGAACGTGTTAGCTGCACCGACCGCACGTGGGTCCAGTGTCAGACGATCCGGTTTTAGGATCTGTTCCATATTCTCAGTTAATGTATTAAATTGATGCACCTCAATGAGCACCCGGAAACAAGGCTTTAGAACTGAAGGCTTTAATACATTAACAATGAAACTACTAACACAAATTCACCCGTTCAGACTGAAGGGGTCCTGCCGGAGCAGGGGGTCTTATACCCTGCCACCGGAGGCGGGACCCCACTGGAGTGTGCCATGATAACACTTGGGACAGGTAAACACCCTATCCCAACAACATAGTACAACCCCCATAACAACAACAATAACAACCCCAGTGGTGAACCAACGATGGTTCACCACACTCACACCATTTGACCTGCTGGTTTTAGGAAGTAACACTAGATGGCGCACTGTACCCCACAGAAGCAAGGAGCTGGAATAAGTGATCATCATACGGAGGAAACACCAGAGAGGATAGCATTGTAAGACTGGCATAAATAAACAGAATAACATTGTAACGCAATAGCAACTTGTGTTTATAAAACATCTTTAATATAATAAACCATCCCGGGGAGCAATAAAGCAAAGTTTGACAGTGAAATACAGCCATCATCGAAAGTTTATATTTTGTATTGGGTTTTTAACATAACAAAATTCCCCAAGGCACTTCACAGAAACAGTATAAAATAAAAAATGACACGGAGCCACTTATATAGATAACCTGGTCATCCAATTGGTTAAAGGACAAAGAACAAAGAAAGGTCCAGTTCAGGAACAGGGCCCTTCGGCCCTCCAAGCCCATCATGATGCCCGAGCTAAACTAAAACAAAAACCTTCTGCCCTTACCCGGTGCGTATCCCTCTATTCCCTCCCTATTCATGGACCCATCCAGATGCCTCTCAAATGTTGCTAACGTGCCCGCTTCCACCACCTCCTCTGGCAGCGCGTTCCAGGCACCCACCACTCTCTGTGTGAAAAACTTCCCCCTTAAACTTTCCCCCTCTCACCTTGAACCTGTGCCCCCTTGTAATTGACATCTCCACCCTGGGGAAAAACCTCTGGCTATCCACCCTGTCTATGCCTCTCATAATTTTGTACACCTTCTATCAGGTCTCCCCCTCAGCCTCCGTCTTTCCAATGAAAACAATCCTAGTTTATTCAACTAGGTGGTTTTTCACAGAATCCCTACGGTGAACTCCGCATAGACAGTGACCCAAGCCGGGAATCGAACCTGGGACCCTGGTGCTGTGAGGCGGCCGTGCTAGCCAGTGTGGCACCGTGCTTTTAAGATATATGTTTTGAAGCCATGCTTTATATCATAAAAATTATTTTTGAATTTACTGATTAGTGAGTCCTGATTGATTTTTTTTAAAGATTAAACCCCATTCTTGGGATACAGTCAAAGCACATTTGTGTCACCACCTCTGCTTTCCAAAATGATTGAAATGGTGACAACCTGTCAGCGAAGCCATAGCTGGAACGATTGCCTTGAAAGAGACGCACGGGGGCCATTTCCCATCCCATTGACAAAACATCCAGGCAATTACCTGGACCCTCCACTGGGTGGAGACAGACCTATAATATCATCACTTGGGACTCTGGCAGTCCATATGGTGTAGAGTGTGCTAGCAAGGGAGTCCCAGGATTTATTTTTATTTATATTTATTAGTGTCACAAGTAGGCTTACATTAACACTGCAATGAAGTTACTGTGAAAATCCCTGAGTCGCCACACTCCGACGCCTGTTCGGGTACACTGAGGGAGAATTTAGCATGGCCCAATGCACCCTAACCAGCACGCCTTTTGGATAGTGGGAGGAAACCGGAGCACCCGGAGGAAACCCACGCAGACATGGGGAGAACACAGACAGTGACCCAAGCTGGAAATCGAACCCGGGTCCCTGGCGCTGTGAGGCAGCGGTGCTAACCACTCTGTGGTCAAGGGAGGAATTCTGCCCTTGAGACCCTCTGGCCAACCAGATTGGCTGACAGCTGAGTTGTCCCAGCAGCAGCCACTAGTGGTCACTGTTGGGATGACAAGGATTGCCCAGAGGAAGAATCACAGATGCTGGACTCTCAGTTAAGCCGTGTTTTGTTTAATGGGGCGGCCTTGGGGTATGAGCACTGAGTTTTGGAGTCCAGTGGGAGGAGCAAAGGGGGTACGATGTTGGATGAGGGTGCACCCAATGGGTACAGGACCCCTCTCCCCTCCCCCCACCCAAAGGAGGTTCCCCCACTTCCTTCCCCTTTTTAGCCAAGTCGCAAAAGTAGAATGCTGGTCCCTTTTGTGCTGCCTTCCCCAATCACACGTATTATTGCCACAGAGGCAGAATGGATCCCTTAGCTGGCCTTTAATTGGTCATTTAAGGGTCCCAATAGGCTCACATCTTACCTGTCCACCATGATATGGAGAAGAGCTCAGGGATTGGTGAAAAGAGAGTGAGCTGGCCACCCATTCACCTGCAAATATGCCAGCTAGGGGCAATAAAACTGCCCGCCCCATTCCTGCCACCACCAATAGCTCTGTTTCTCTCCACAAATGCTGCTATAACTTGCTGATATTTCCTGCTTTGACGTGTGACCTTTGTTGGTTGTTCTCTGGAGGTCAGTGCCAAGAGCGAGGCTGGCTCCAAGCTCTCAGTCTCAACCTCCAGCGCCAATTAGCCTTTAGACCCGGATCGGTCTTTCTAAACTCAATGTCCATGCATATCAGCAGTTGCTGCAAGCACAATGTATTGTAAGAGATCTTTGCCCGATCCAGGGTGGGGCAATAGCATAGTGGTATAATCACTAGACTATTAATCCAAAAACTCAGCTGACGTTCTGGGGACACGGGTTCGAATCCCGCCACGGCAGCTGGAGGAATTTGAATTCAATGAAAAAAATCTGGAATGAAGAATCTACTGATGACCATGAAACCATTGTCGATTGTCAGAAAAACCCAACGAGCTCACTAATGTTCTTTCAGGACGGGAATCTGCTGTCCTCACAGAATCACAGAATCCCTACAGTGCAGAAAGAGGCCATTTGGCCCATCGAGCCTGCACCGACAATGATCCCACCCGGGCCCTATCACTGTAACCCCACATATTTACCCTGCTACTCCCCCTGACACTAGGGTCAATTTAGCATAGCCAATCTATCTAACCCAGATATATTTCGTCTGTGGGAGGAAACCGGAGCACCCGGAGGAAACCCACCCAGACATGGGGAGAATGTGCAAACTCCACACAGACAGTGACCCAAAGCCGGGAATTGAACCCGGGCCCCTGCCGCTGTCACGCAGCAGTGCTAACCACTGTGCCACTGTGCTGTCCTGACCTGGTCTGGCCTACATGTGACTCCAGAGCCACAGCAATGTGGTTGACTCTCAACTGACCTTGGGCAACTAGGGATGGGCAATAAATGCTGGCCCAGCCAGCGACACCCATCTCCCATGAATGAATGAAAAAAACTAAAGCGAAAATGTTTCTCAAACGGCTGCTACTCCTGGATGATAATACACTCTCATTCTGAAACGTAAAATCTACCAAATGTTTCTGTGGAACTTTGCAGCTTTTAAGTATCTTGGCGTGAACTGGAGTGACATCTGTGATTGGCAGCTAAAAATCCTTTCGATGCCAAAACCCGTGGGAAGTAAATCATCTTGTCTTATGTTCCATCGCGTAATATACGACTTTGGTTTTCACTTGCAGTAATTATCCACAGTAATAAGTGTCAACCTTTTGACTAATGCATCTACATTACCATCCAACAGGAGTAAAAGTGTAAAGAGCACACAGCGTTGAAACTATTCAGAGCCTGGATGAAGTGGTTTTGACAGGACGTACAAAACCTCCGACTGGTTTTGCAACATTCATAGCCTGCTTTACCCCTGGTTTCCTCCCACACTCCAAAGATGTGCGGCCAAAAGAGAAAACACTGGAAAATCTCAGCAGGTCTGGCAGCATCTGTAAGGAGAGAAAAGAGCTGACATTTCGAGTCCAGAAACATCATCTCTTTACTCTCCTTACAGGTGCTGCCAGACCTGCTGAGATTTTCCAACGTTTTTTCTTGTGGTTTCAGATTCCAGCATCCGCAATAATTCGTTTTTATCCAAAGATGTGCAGGTTAGGTTGATTGGCCATGGTAAAATTGTCCCTTAGTGACAGGGGGTTAGTAGGGTAAATAAGTGGGGTTATGGGGTTAGGGCCTGGGTGGGATTGTGGTCGGTGCAGACTCAGTGGGCCGAATGGCCTCCTTCTGCATTGTAGAACATAGAACATAGAACATTACAGCGCAGTACAGGCCCTTCGGCCCTCAGTGTTGCGCTGACCTGTGAAACTAATCTAAAACCCATCTAACCTACACTATTCCAATATCGTCCATATGTTTATCCAATGACCATTTAAATGCCCTTAATGTTGACGAGTCCACTACTGCTGCAGGCAGGGCATTCCATGCCCTTACTACTCTCTGAGTAAAGAATCTACGTCTGACATCTGTCCTATATCTATCACCCCTCAATTTAAAGCTATGCCCCCTCGTGCTAGCCATCATCATCTGAGGAAAAAGGCTCTCACTGTCCACCCTATCTAATCCTCTGATCATCTTGTATGCCTCTATTAAGTCACCTCTTAACCTTCTTCTCTCTAACGAAAACAGCCTCAAGTCACTCAGCCTTTCTTCATAAGACCTTCCCACCATACCAGGCAACATCCTGGTAAATCTCCTCTGCACCCTTTCCAATGCTTCCACATCCTTCCTATAATGCGGCGACCAGAACCGTACACAATACTCCAAGTGCGGCCGCACCAGAGTTTTGTACAGCTGCAACATGACATCATGGCTCCGAAACTCAATCCCTCTACCAATAAAAGCTAACACACTGTACGCCTTCTTAACAACCCTATCAACCTGGGTGACAACTTTCAGGGATCTATGCACATGGACACCGAGATCTCTCTGCACATCCATACTACCAAGTATCTTACCATTAGCCCAGTACTCTGTATTCTTGTTACTCCTTCCAAAGTGAATCACCTCGCACTTTTCCGCATTAAACTCCATTTGCCACCTCTCAGCCCAGCTCTGCAGCTTATCTATGTCCCTCTGTAACCTGCAACATCCTTCCACACTGTCCACAGCTCCACCGACTTTAGTGTCATCCGCAAATTTACTAACCCATCCTTCTACGCCCTCATCCAGGTCATTTATAAAAATGACAAACAGCAGTGGCCCCAAAACAGATCCTTGCGGTACACCACTAGTAACTGAACTCCAGGATGAACATTTCCCATCAACCACCACCCTCTGTCTTCTTACAGCTAGCCAATTTCTGATCCAAACCGCAAAATCACCCTCAATCCCATGCCTCCGTATTTTCTGCAATAGCCTACCATGGGGAACCTTATCAAACGCTTTACTGAAATCCATATACACCACATCAACCGCTTTACCCTCATCCACCTCTTTGATCATCTTCTCAAAGAACTCAATAAGGTTTGTGAGGCACGACCTACCCTTCACAAAACCGTATTGACTATCCCTAATCAAATTGTTCCTTTCTAGATGATTATAAATCCTATCTCTTATAATCCTTTCCAAAACTTTGCCCACAACAGAAGTAAGGCTCACTGGTCTATAATTACCAGGGTTGTCTCTACTCCCCTTCTTGAACAAGGGGACAACATTTGCTATCCTCCAGTCTTCTGGCACTATTCCTGTAGACAATGACGACATAAAGTTCAAAGCCAAAGGCTCTGCAATCTCCTCCCTAGCCTCCCAAAAAATCCTAGGATAAATCCCATCTGGCCCAGGGGACTTATCTATTTTCACACTTTCCAGAATAGCTAACACCTCCTCCTTATGAACCTCAATTCCATCTAGTCTAATAGCCTGTATCTCATTATTCTCTTCGACAACATTGTCTTTTTCCTGTGTGAATACTGACGAAAAATATTCATTTAGCGCCTCTCCTATCTCTTCGGACTCCACGCACAACTTCCCACTACTGTCCTTGACTGGCCCTAATCTTACCCTAGTCATTCTTTTATTCCTGACACACCTATGGGGATTCTAAATTGCCTTCAGTCCATATCAGAAACTCCATTCCCTCGACTATCAACTCTATCCCACCCCCTGGCAACTGTCTGAGGCTGAACTAGACCAATCGCACCCTTCTGTCAGTTTTGACCCCACAGTCACATCCTATCATTACGGCAGCTCCCTATGTCCATTGCAGTAATATTGCCTGACTTTCCCCCGCCTCAGATCAGCTGCTCTCATTCTGGCCTTCATTACCTCCAGAGTTGCCGAGTTTAATCCACTCCTGGCTGGTCTCCCACAAACCACCCTTGGGAAACTTGAGAACTTCCAAAGCTCATGTCTTAACTCGTACAAAGTCCCATCACCCCTCCTCGTGCCTCCTGGTTAAGCAATGTCTTGATTTTAAAATTCCGACCCTTATTTTCATACCCCTACATGACATTGCCCCTCCCTCACTGTGCAATCTCCTCCAGCCTCACCGTCACCAAAATCTGGCCTCTTGAGCATCCCCAGTTCCAACCTCTCTACCATTGGCAGCCTATCTGCCAATGCCCCAAGCTCTGGAATTCCCTCCCTAAATCTCTGCAACTCGCAACTTCTGTTTCTTCTTTTAAAATTTAGCTCAATGGCCAAGCTTTTGGTCACCTGGCCTAATATTTCCTTCTGTGACCTTGGTGTCTAATTTTCTCTAAAACTCCTGACAGTTGGAGTCATATCGAGTACAAAGGAAGATGGTTGCGGTGGTTGGAGATCAATCATCTCAGCCCCAGGACATCACTGCAGGAGTTCCCCAGGCCTGGCCATCTTCAGTTGCTTCATCAATGACCTTCCCTCCATCATAAGGTCGGAAATGGAATGTTCGCCGATGATTGCACAATGTTCAGCGCCATTTGCAACTCTTCAGATACTGAAGCAGTCCATGTCCAAATGCAGCAAGACCTGAACAATATCCAGGCTTGGGCTGACAATTGGCAAGTAACATTCGTGCCACACAAATGGCAGGCAATGACCATCACCAGTAAGAGAGAATCTAACCATTGCTCTTTGACATTCAATGGCTTTATCATCGTTGAATCCCCCACTATCAACATCCTGGGGGTTACCATTGACCAGAAACTGAACTGGACTAAACATATAAATATTGTGGCTATAAGAGCAGGTCAGAGGCTAGGAATCCTGCAGCGATTATCTCACCTCCTGACTCCCCAAAGCCTGTCCACCATCTACAAGACACAAGTCAGGAGTGTGATGGAATACTCCTCACTTGCCTGGATGGGTGCAACTCCAACAACACCCAAGAAGCTTGACACCATCCAGGACAAAGCAGTTCGCTTGATTGGCACTATATCCGCAAATATGCACTCCCTGCACCATCGAATCACAGTGGCAGACGTGTGAACCATCTACAAGATGTACTGCAGGAACTTACCAAGGCTTCTTAAGCAGCGCCTTCCAAACCCCTTGCCACTACCACCTAGAAGGACAAGGGCAGCAGACATATGGGAACTGAATGGATATGCTTTGTGATTTGATCAGCCAGTCACTGGGATGTACCTGGCAGCGCACCGCACTGTGATTCATACACAACAGATTCTGATTTCTACAGGTTCTGTGGTATCACAGATGGTCGAATGTTGCTTTACTGTCAGCGTAACACTTGGAGAATGCACTGATAAGCCCAACGGCCTCAAATATCTCTTGCTGCTCTTTGTGGTTACAAATGTTGATGCACCCCATCTCGTTAAAAAAACACAACCGTAAAATTTAAAACAGGCTTGTACAACACAACAAGATGAAACCCTTCTTTGCAACTCCCAGAGCCTGCTTTCAAAATGCATGTGAGAGACAGAGGGCCCGATTTTACCATCAAGTTGAGCCCGTTTTTGGGCACGAAAACTTGGTAAAGTCGGGCGTGAGGTGAGTAGCGCGATCCGCACCCATCTCCACGCCGGTTCCCCCTTTACCAAGGCCCAAAAATGGTCACGATCGGGACCGTGTCCGAAACGGGCGCAACGGTATGCATTTAAATTGATTTAATGGGCTGCATGCCCAACCTTACCGGCACTTCCCCCTTTACCACCGTGTTCGCCCGTCCAGAATCGGCGCGAAACATACATGCTCCACAAAAGTCCTATTCGGGCCTCCAGTTAGTGAGGAGATAAGTGCCGAGCATCCGATGGCTCTCTGCTTGCGATCGGTGGGGGAGGTGGGAGGGGGTCCACTGCCACTCTGCCTGAGATCAGTGAGGGGGAAGGGGGGGTCCGCTGCCACTCTGCCTGAGCTCGGGGGAGCGGGGAGGGGGGGAGGCGCCCACGATCGGTCTGGGTGGCGGGGGGGGGGGGGGCAGATAAGGGTGTCAGTAATGTTGTGGGGCTGGGGCAATGTCTGTGGGGGCCAGGGGGAGGTATTATCCTGGCCAGGCGCGACGTGGTAGGGGAGCCGCATTCTATCATTTTTTTTCTGAGCCTGCGCGGTTGGAGGCGCTGATCGGAGCTGTAGGGTTTCGGGGGTGTTAAGCCCCGCCCACAGGCTCCTGCAGCACGATTCAGAGTCGCTGCTATTTTTTCAGGCAGAGTGTGTATGGGGGCGCCTGAGAACGGGTCTAAAAGTCGGATCTGAAACACTCCCAGTTTCAATTCCACCCAGCACTTAGAATCAAAATGGTAAAATAGGGTCCTGAGTGTGAAAAATTGAGTGTGTGGAGGGAGAAAGAGAGAGAGTGAGTGTGTGGAGGGAGAAAGAGAGAGAGTGAGTGTGTGGAGGGAGAGAGACTGAGTGAGTGTTTGGAGGGGAGAGAGAGAGAGTGAGTGTGTGGAGGGAGAGAGAGAGTGAGTGTGTGGGGAGAGAGAGACTGAGTGAGTGTTTGGAGGGGAGAGAGAGAGTGTGAGTTTGTGGAGGGAGAGAGAGAGTGACTGTGTGGGGAGAGAGAGAGAGACTGAGTGAATGTTTGGAGGGGAGAGAGAGAGACTGAGTGAGTGTTTGGTGGGAGAGAGGGAGACTGAGAGAGTGTGCGGAGGGAGAGAGAGAGAGGCTGAGGGAGTGTGTGGAGGGAGAGTGAGAGACTGAAAGAGTGTGTGGAGGGGAGAGAAAGAGGCTGTGAGTGTGTGGAGGGAGAGAGAGAGAGAGACTGAGTCAGACTGCTTTAACAATGAATTACTAAGACATCGCTGTAACTTTACTCAGCAATTGTTTCTCCAATTAAAACTTCAAACTTTTGTTTTGAAATGCAGCTTCTTGTCGTGCGTCTTTCTGAAATGTGCTCATTGGCCACTTGAGTGAGAAGAACATGCAGATGTGTCCCCCCTTGAGCAATAAGGTTGGACATGCCTGGTTTATAAGCTTCCTTCATTGAAAACAAACCCAAGGTAAAGGCAAAATACTGTGGCTGCTGGAATCTGAAACAGAAACAGAAAAAGTTGGAAAATCTCAGCAGGTCTGATAGCATCTGTGGGGAGAGAATAGAGCCAACGTTTCGAGTCTGGATGACCATTTGTCAGAGTCCAACAAAGCCAGCTGGACTCGAAACGTTGGCTCTATTCCCTCCCCACAGCAGCTGTCAAACCTGCTGAAAATTTCCAACATTTCCTGTTTCTGTCGTGGCTCAAGCTTTGTCCTTAGGTGAAATCTTGTTTTAAAACTGCTCTAAATGTCTAAAACTAGATGTATTTAGTGCGCGATGCAGTATTGGAGTAAATGTGTGGTACTCAGTTTAAATACGGTCGCACATATTTTTCTCATGTGAGCACTGATTCTATTTAAAAAGGGATAAGAGACTGCTTCATTTTGATTCCTGTGGGAAGCACATTCCATCGAGTAAGTGATTGAAAGGATAAAGTATTGCTTAACCATATGTGGAAATGAGACATTCTGACATTATCCATTGTGCCCGGTAGAAAACTTTGAGTATGAGTGCGCTGGACAGATTTTTTAAAAATGTTCATATCAGTCAAATTTAAATATAATTTTAAATCCATTATAAATTCAAAGTGGATTCCAAAATCATCAGATTTTGAGCACACTTCACTGCAGTATAACTCTACATTGTCTGCTAAAGCACGTGTAATGAAAACACTTTAAAACACTTGGTAAAGGCAAATTAGCCCTCATGGTCAAGAGACAGAAAATAGGTAGAGCATAACTTTCTATTCAGGCATCTGAGCAACTTAACTTAAAAAGAATGAGACAATACCCTTGGAATGTAATTTTCCAATATATTTTTGCATGATATCCACAAATTGGCAAGATTTTTTGCCTTTTGACTATTCTACCCTCAATTTCTTTATTCATTCGTGGGACATGGGCGTCGCTGGCTGGCCAGCGTTTATTGTCCCTCCCTAGTTGCCCCTTGAGAAGGTGGTGGTGAGCTGCCTTCTTGAATTGCTACAGTCCACGTGCTGTGGGTTGACCCACAATGCCGTTAGGGAGGGAATTCCAGGATTTTGACCCAGCGACTGTGAAGGAACGGCGATATATTTCCAAGTCAGGGTGGTGAGTGTGTGGAAATTAAGTTGTAATTCCAGCTATGGCCAAATATTTAATTCACTTTGTTCCGCAAGATGCTCACTTCAAATAAAGCACCATGGCTAAAAAAGGCACAGAAAGTGGGAGATATTGATACTGCAGGAGGAGGGAATGAAAGATGAGTGAGGGTGGATAGGGGGGAGAGGGACTTACGTAAATCCTGCAGTATAAAAATCTCCCACTTTCTATGCCTTTTAGCTTTGACAAAGGGTCAGCTGGACTCGAAACGTCAGCTCTTTTCTCTCCTTACAAATGCTGCCAGACCCGCTGAGATTTTCCAGCATTTTCTCTTTTGGTCTCTGACAGAATATCTTACCCAGGCCATCTCCACAGCCCAATGCATTTACCATGGCTAACCCACCTAACCTAGACATCTTTGGGCATCAAGGGGCAATTTATCATGGTCAATCCACCAAAGCTGCACATCTTTGGACTGTGGAAGGAAACCTGAGTTCCCGGGGGAAACCCACACGGACACGGGGAGAATGTGTGAACTTCACACAGACAGTGACCCAAGGCTGGAATTGAACCCAGGTCCCTGGTGCTGTGAGGCAGCAGCAGTGCTAACCACTGTGCTGCTGTGCCACCTTTGTTCAGCTTCTCCTGAATGTGGAAGGATGTTCTCATGGTACCCCGACAGTGCAGGGAACAACAAGGGAGCAGAGATAGTGGCACAAGGGAGCCAAGAGTTGAGTGTGAACCCTTACTGAAGGGTGTATACACTCTTAAGAAAAAATAGATCCACTTTCTATGCCTTTTAGCTTTGACAAAGGGTCACCTGGATTCGAAACGTCAGCTCTTTTCTCTCCTTACAGATGCTGCCAGACCTGCTGAGATTTTCCAGCATTTTCTCTTTTGGTTTCAGATTCCAGCATCCACAGTAATTTGCTTTTATTAAGAAAAAATAGATTTCTGCCCTCCTGTTCAGGTACGTTAAACATTGCTACATATTTTGATCTTACTTATATCTTCACTGATGTGAGCAACATGCATATAAAAAAATAATCATTTGAGAATCAAGGCTATTATGCTTGCTATTTATGATTCTGACTGACAATATTTAATTAAATACGTTATATATGAATCAATACAGTTTACTACCTTCAGCATTCAAACTGCCAATATTTCAAAATTGCTCCTCTGTTAACTACAGAAAACCAATAATTATAGGTTTGTAAGTGTGTCACATACATAATTAACTTCACTCTCGTCATTTACAAAGCTGCACCTTCACTGGTCCACTGCGAGGGACATACACATCTTTCCCGAATCACAGGTCTCCGCTTACATTAAGTTTCAGTCTATTTATTAGTGTCACAGGTAGGCTTACATTAACACTGCAATGAAGTTACTGCGAAAATCCCCCAGTCGCCACACTCCGGCGCCTGGTTCGGGTACACTGAGAGAGAATTTAGCACGGCCAATGCACCTAACCAGCACGTCTTTTGGAGGAAATCAGAGCACCCAGAAGAAACCCACGCAGACACGGGGAGAATGTGCAGACTCCACACAGTCACCCAAGCCGGGAATCGAACCCACATCCCTGGCAATGGGAGGCAGCAGTGCTAACCACTGTGCCACCGTGCCACCCAGTCATTGACAGTCATTTCAATAAGAATGTGTTTAACAGAACAAAGAACAAAGAACAATACAGCACAGGAACAGGCCCTTCGGCCCTCCAAGCCCGGGCCGCTCCCTGGTCCAAACTAGACCATTCTTTTGTATCCCTCCATTCCCACTCCGTTCATGTGGCTTTCTAGATAATTCTTAAACAGGGAAGACAAGTAACCACAACGCCTGCTCATGAATGAGATTTTCTAAATCTGTTTTGCTTTTACTTTCCTTTACATCAGTGTCCAGAAGAAGATTTTATTTACGTGCTTTCAAGTTGCCAAATTTGGCACTGTAAGTAAGTGAAGATCAATCCTCTTAAGCTGCCGGTGTCAACGTACAAACAGACGGGTTAGGAGCAGCAGTCAGCAATTCAGTCCCTCGAGCCCTGCTCCACCATTCAATGAGATCATGGTGACACGGTGGCACAGTGGTTAGCACTGCTGCCTCGCAGCGCCAGGGACCCGGGTTCAATTCCCGGCTTGGGTCACTGTTTGCGTGGAGTTCGCACATTCTCCCCAAGTCTGCGTGGGCTTCCTCCGGGTGCTCCGGTTTCCTCCCACAGTCTGAAAGACGTGCTGGTTAGGGTGCATTGGGCCATGCTATATTCTCCCTCAGTGGGAGTGTGGCGACTAGGGGATTTTCACAGTAACGTCATTGCAGTGTTAATGGAAGCCTACTTGCGACACTAATAAATAAAGTTTTAAAAAATCATCTGTTTGTGTTTGGAATTCCACATTCCCCATCCATCCCTGATCACCTTTGATTCCTTTGCCTCACAAGAATCTATCTACGTCTGCATTAAAAATATTATAAGAAGTTTCACAACACCAGGTTAAAGTCCAACAGGTTTATTTGGAATCTCAAGCTTTTGGAGCGCTGTTCCGTGAGTCAAAAATATTCTGTGACCCCCCTCTCTCTCCCCCCGCCGCCCCCCCCATTTCCACTGCCTGCTGAGGCAGACAGTTCCAAAGTTGCAGAACTCTCTGAGAGATTTGTTTTCCTCACCTCTGTCCTGTTAGGGCAACCCCTGATTTTTAAAGAAAGAGTTGGATACCTTCAGTAAACTTTTGGAATACTGCATCCACAGTTAAAAAGCTATTTTTTTGTCACGGTGCTGCCCATATCAATTAAACAGTTTACAGAGTTTACCTGTTCATTATTACACTGCTATGTGTGGACCTTTCCTGCGTCAAGTTGCCGTGGCTTATACTACATCAGTCACTACACTCCCAAAAGAACCTCATCTCCCCGGGACATCTTGAAATCATGAGAAACTCTGGCTGGGATTTTCCAGACCCTCCGCGGCTGGTTTCCCAGAAGCAGCTCGGCACTGGGAGCCTACAGGTGAACCACCATTTCCATTACTCGCTGTCCACACGGACGGCAAACCCATTGGCTCATAGCCACCCACCTCCGCAACCGGGAAACCCCACCATGGCGGGGGGAGGGGAGGGGGCGCAGAAATTCCCAGCCACTATATAAATGCAAAAGTCTTTCTTTACTTATCTTTTACATGATTTGCTTTATGCAGTGTGTGTCTTGTTTGATTATGGATGGAATTTTCCCATCCCACCCGCCGCGGGAATCGTAGCAGAAATTTCGGCGGACCATTCAAAGTTTCGTTGACCTCAGGCGGGAATTTCCAGTCTTGGGGCGCTCGGCTGAAATATCCTGCCCTAAAACTGTCACCTCCCATTGAAGTGGAGATGCCGGCGTTGGACTGGGGTAAACACAGTAAGAAGTTTAACAACACCAGGTTAAAGTCCAACAGGTTTATTTGGTAGCAAAAGCCACACAAGCTTTCGGAGCTCCAAGCCCCTTCTTCAGGTGAGTGGGAATTCTGTTCACAAACAGGGCATATAAAGACACAACCTCAATTTACATGAATAATGGTTGGAATGCGAATACTTACAACTAATCAAGTCTTTAAGAAACAAAACAATGTGAGTGGAGAGAGCATCAAGACAGGCTAAAAAGATGTGTATTGTCTCCAGACAAGACAGCCAGTGAAACTCTGTGGGGGTTACAGATAGTGGGACATGAACTCAATATCCCGGTTGAGGCCGATTGTATTGACCTCCCATTGAAGTCAGGGCCTGAAGTTGATGCTCCCACACCTTTGTAGACAGGCATGGGGGGGGGAGGTGGGGGGGAGGGTGGTGAGCGTAATCCTCATCTAATGGACTTCTTGCCTGCCCCAATCTCTCTGCAATTTAGCGATGGCGTGGGCAAGGCCCTGGACCAATCAGATTGGCTGGCATCCCTCTAAGGCCAGACTGTCTCCTAAATGAAGGATGGAAGTCAAGCCTACAGCCAATTAATGCTCGTTGGGGCGTGAGACCACGACAGGGCAGACGACGGCACAATGGGAACGCCACCATCCGAAAAATATTCTGGCCCACAGCTTTGGAAAATGCATCGGAATTATAGAATGGAATCATAGAATCCTTACTGTCCAGAAGGAGGCGAGTACAATTCCAACATTTAATAGACATTTGGACAGGTACATGGATAGGAAAGGTTTAGAGGGATATGGGCCAAACGCAGGCAAATGGGACTAGTTCAGTTTAGGAAATGGCAGCACAGTGGTTAGCACTGCTGCCTCACAAGGCCAGGAACCCGGGTTCGATTCCGGCCTCGGGTTACCATCTGTGTGGAGTTTGCACTTTTTCCCGTGTCTGCGTGGGTTTCCTCTGGATGCTCCGGTTTCATCCCACACTCCAAAGATGTTAGGTTGATTGGCCATGCTAAATTGCCCCTTAGTGTCAGGGGGATTGACAGGGTAAATATGTGGGGTTACAAGAATAGGGCCTGGGTGGGATTGTGGTCGGTGCAGACTCAATGGGCCACTTGGTCTCCTTCTGCACTGTAGAGAATTTATGAATCCATGAAACATGAGCAGCATGGACGCGTTGGGCCGAAGGGCCTGTTTCTGACCTGTATGTCTCTATGATTCTATGACTAGAGGAAACATTGGCCTGAAATACAATGTAATTGGTTGCAAATGTATCGGTGCATATGAATGGGAGTTATACCAAACTGTGCAGCGCTGTGTCACTTGGCCCTGTGTACGAGTTGGTCACATTTCTGTTTCCCGGCTATGCTCAGTTTTAAATAAAGAGTCACCAGGACAGGGGAATTGGTTGAATGCTTTCCCCCCTCATTCCACGTAAAACTAGAAAGGACTACATATTATCTGTTTAAGACTAAACACTGAAAAATTTCACAATTCTCAGCCCGTCTCCTGCGAATTTCCTGAAGGAATTTCAATCTGTCACACGATGGTGCGTGTCTCCGGTAAACAAACCTCGGTGAGAGCAAGGCGATGCAAATGAAAACAAATGGCGTAAATCTCTAATGAATTTACAAAAGTAGCGATATTACTGCAGTGTGCAAAGTGAGTGCTGATAAATCTGGAACATTTGTCACTTGCCCTTTGAACTTTCGGAATTCCAGGAATCACCTGCTTACCGTGTTAATCTGACCCAAGTTTCTTTGGAAATGTACAACTGTCAGAAATAATTTCCTCCGATCAATTTGAGCAGTGGATAAAACATTCTGATTGTTAGAACGTAACCGGTGACGACTTTGTATTGGATGTAATGCGACCAATGGTAACAAGCTGTAAGGGTCAGCTGACCCAGTAAACCATGGAACCAATGACAAAATGTGATGGTCAGCTGACTCACCATAAATAAGAACCTGTTGGGAATTGTGGGGAGCTTGGAGTGGCCCAGGGTGCGGCCCCAGGTTTGGAGTAATGAAGTTTCTTTATTAAATCCTTTCTTTGATTTATAAGTTGGAATAAGGTTTGTTATATTTTTATTGTCTGCATTTGAAGAGTTTCTTCCGATGAAACACTGATTGCTGCAAAGACTTTTGATCTTGGGTGAGTGAATTTTTAAAAATTTCCGTTTTGAAAGGGCTATTTATTGGGTAAGTTGAAAGTTTATTTATTATTGTCACAAGTAGGCTTATATTAACACTGCAATGAAGTTACTGTGAAAATCTTGAGCAGGTCCAGCATTCTACACTCAAAGGAAGCAGTTGGGTGGGGTGGGGGCACAGTGGTTAGCACTGCTGCCTCACAGCACCAGGGAGCCGGGTTCAATTCCCGGCTTGAGTCACTGTCTGCGCGGAGTCTTCACATTCTATCCGTGTCTGTGTGGGTTTCCTCCGGGTGATCCAGTTTCCTCCTACAGTCTGAAAGATGTGCAGGTTGGGTGGATTGACCATATTAAATTGCCCCTTGGTGTCCAAAGATGTGTAAATTAGATGGATTGGCCATGGTAAATTGTCCATTAGTGTCCCAAGATATGTATGTCAGATGGATTAGCCATGGTAAATGCATGGGATTATGGGGACAGGGCAGGGGGTTGGGCCTGAGTAAGATGCTCTTTAGGAGAGTCGCTACAGAATTGATAGGCTGAATGGCCTCCTGCTGTACTGTAGGGTACTATGAAAACATTCCACGCTGAATATAACTAACAGGCATCACGGTGGCACAATGGTTCGCACTGCTGCCTCACAGCGACAGGGATCTGGATTCAATTCCGGCCTTGGGTCACTGTCTGTGTGGAGTCTGCATGTTCTCCTCGTGTCTGCGTGGGTTTCCTCCGGGTGCTCCGGTTTCTTCCCACAGTCCAAATATGTGTGGGTTAGGTTAATTGGCCGTGCTAAAATTGCCACTCATTGTCAGGGGTACTAGCTCGGGTAAACACGTGGGGTTACCGGGATAGGGCCTGGGATTGGTGTTGCGCTCGAGGGGCCGAATGACCTTCTTCTGCACTGTAGGGATTCTCTGACGAATGGCAGCAGAGGACATTGAGTGCAGATGACAGCTGACATTCTGTGTGGTAACATTTAATGTGCTGTTTTTAATAAGGAATAAGCTTCATAGAATTAATGGAGATAGGTCAGCTTGATTGAAAACTAACTTCCCAGAGAATTAAGAGTCGGATGGAAAACAAAGCAATCTGCGGCTTGGAGCAGCGCAGCGCTGGGAATTATCCGAGGTTTTGTGCAGTTTCCATTATTCATATAAATGATTTGATTGAGGGAACTACTTTTAATATGATAAAACTTGAGACAGTTCCAACCAGTACAGTCAGGTAACTGGAGTAAAGGAAATTGATGCAGTGTGTCTGTACTTGGATGCTCTGTGTCGGTTAACAAGTAGTCGGCGAATTTTGGATTAAGGTAACAATGAAACATAAAGCATCAAATATTAACAGTGTTTGGGATTTTTAGTCAGAAGCAATTTTGATGGGATGATGGTCAATTCCGTTAAAATTTTCCAGCCAACGTAAGTTTGCCAATAACGGGGGGGAATCAGGTGCGGACAGTGAGGCTGATTTTTAGCTCAGATGGAGGCTGAATGGCCTCAAGGTCTGAACTTTGACCTCATTTGCATACTCAAAAACTCACAACTGGACTCTTGTGGACAATACTGGCTCTAAATTAGGGGATTTTCACTGTAACTTCATTGCAGTGTTAATGTAAGCCTACTTGTGACTAATAAATACACTTTTTTTTTAAAGCTGCCCCCCTCCCAATACAAGATGACCCAATGTCCTTTTCTTGATTTGATTTATTATTGTCACATGTATTGGTATGCAGTGAAAAGTATTGTTTCTTGTGCGCTATACAGACAAAGCATACTGTACATAGGGAAGCCATGATGTGGAGATGCCGGTGTTGGACTGGGGTGGGCATTGTAAGAAGTCTCACAACACCAGGTTAAAGTCCAACAGGTTTATTTGGAATCACAAGCTTTCGGAGCGCTGCTACTTCATCAGGTGAGTGGAGAGGTAGGTTTCACAAACGAGGCATATATAGACCTATATATACATAGTTCTGTTTATAGACAGACAAACTCCAGTCTATATGCCGTGTTTGTGAAACCTACCTCTCCACTCATCTGATGAAGGAGCAGCGCTCCGAAAGCTGGTGATTCCAAATAAACCTGTTGGACTTTAACCTGGTGTTGTGAGACCAGTGTTAGTGTAAGCCTACTTGTGACACTAATAAATAAACTTTTAAGAGGCAAGTGTTGTGGTGCAGTGGGTAGCATCCCTGCCTCTGAGCCTGAAACTCCAGGTTCGAGTCCCACTTCAGGACTTGATGGCCACAGAAGATGTGTTCATAACACGGCCAAACAGGTTAAGCATCATACTGCAAATCAGTGATGGGCAACCTAGGCTAGTGAGTGGACCGCATGAGTGACCCCCCCTTCATCTCAGTGGGACGCAAGATTGAGACCGAGCTTGTTCACTAACCGTGACTCCATGAATAAGATTCAATACATTTAATACACGCCGAATATTTCAGAACGAGTCATAGAAAATGCTCCATCGTTTATATATTAATAGAACTGTCAAATGGTAAAAGCAAAGGAAATATTGACAGAGGGAGGCACACGCCTCTCACAGTCAATGGTGTGAGCAATCAGCACGCGCCTCACTTCATTTGCCCTTGCTTTACGTGTGAATCACTTCAGTCACACCGGTAGAGAAACAACTACATGGACGGAATTCAGTGGAATGTGACAACCCTGCGTATGGGCAACGGTCAACAGAATGTCTCATAGGCTGCACCAACAAGGGCTTTATGTGCCCCCCCGTGCCACACCCCCAGGTCACAGATTGCCCACCATTGCTGCAGATTCTCCATCACACCTGTGGCAGGCGGTAAGAGTGAGAGAGGCTCCGAGACAGCCGAGCTTGATGCGGAGTGGCATCCGGGCGACACCCTCCAGCTTCTGGTCAGCAACATTTCCAGGAAAAAGGAACAATGGAAAACGGACAGACAGACATTCTCTCTCTCTGCCCTCTGAGTTTATACAATTAACTGGACAATAAATAGCTCCCTGATTTGATTTGATTTATTATTGTCACATGTATTAGTATACAGTGAAAAGTATTGTTTCTTGCGCGCTATATAGACAAAGCATACCATTCATAGAGTACATAGTGGAGAAGGAAAGGGCAGGGTGCAGAACGGAGTGTTACAGTCATAGCTAGGGTGTACAGAAAGATCAACTTAATATATGGTAGGTCCATTCAAAAGTCTGATGGCAGCAGGGAAGGAGTTGGTCTTGAGTCGGTTGGTACATGGCCTCCGACCTTTATATCTTTTTCCCGACAGAAGAAGGTGGAAGAGAGAATGTCCAGGGTGCATGGGATCCTTGATGATGCTGGCTGCTTTTCTGAGGCAGCGGGAAGTGTAGAGGGAGTCAATGGATGGGAGGTTGGTTTGCATGATGACATGGGCTACATTCACAACTTTCTTGCGGTCTTGGCCAGATAACACACAGGGGCAGCATGCCCCCAACATGCCCCCTCCCACCAGAAGTAACGTTGGCATGGAGATGACCTGTGTCCACAGCTCATTTACCCGAGGCCTGTGCCACACAGTTT